>NC_136322.1:4659864-4766844 GCF_964198595.1 Lampetra fluviatilis | reverse complement strand
GGTTGTTGGTGTTGTGGGGAGCGCAGTAGTTTAGCCTTGAGTGCTACGCTGCGCTACGAACCAGGCAAAACCGAGTTCGATTCCCGCCCACGGCCAACACCGGTGACGACTATCTGAACTGGTCAACAATCTGTTGAGGCTACATGGGGGACCTTTGTGTGTCACAGCTGGGTGAACAGAAGAAAAAGTACATGCCCTACAACCACCAACACAAGTACTTCTTCCTGTGTGAGTACCACCCCGCTCGCTCGTCCACTCGCTCGTCCACTCACTCACTCACTCATTCACTCACTCGCTCGTCCACTCACTCATCCACTCACTCGTCCACTCACTCGTCCACTCACTCACTCGCTCGTCCAGTCACTCGTCCACTCACTCGTCCACTCACTCATCCACTCACTCGCTCATCCACTCACCCATCCACTCGCTCGCTCATTCACTCACTCGCTCATTCACTCACTCGCTCATCCACTCACTCGCTCATTCACTCACTCGCTCATCCACTCGCTCATCCACTCACTCATCCACTCACTCGCTCATCCACTCACTCGCTCATCCACTCACTCGCTCATCCACTCACTCGCTCATCCACTCACTCGCTCATCCACTCACTCGCTCATCCACTCACTCGCTCATCCACTCACTCGCTCATCCACTCACTCGCTCATCCACTCACTCGCTCATCCACTTGCTCAATCTTCCAATCACTCGCTCATCCACTAACTCGCTCATCTACTCGCTCGCTCATCCACTCACTCGCTCATCCACTCGCTCATTCACTGACTCGCTCACTCATCCACTCCCTCATTCCCTCACTCGCTCACCCACCCATTTACCCACTCTCTCGCACGCTCGCCCACTCGCTCGTTCACCCACTCGCTCGCTCACCCACTTGCTCACCCACTTGCTCAGCCACCCAATCACCGACTCACTCACCCACTCACCCACCCACCCATTCACCCACCCACCCACCCATTCACCAACCCACCCACCCACCCATTCACCAACCCACCCACCCACCCATTCACCAACCCACCCACCCATTCACCAACCCACCCACCCATTCACCAACCCACCCACCCATTCACCAACCCACCCACCCATTCACCAACCCACCCACCCACTCGCTCATCCACCCAATCACCCAATCATGCACGCACCCACTTACCCACCCACTCACCCACCCACTCACCCACCCACCCACCCAACCAGTCACTCACCCAATCATCCACTCACTCACCCAACCCGTCATCCACCCATTCACCCACCCACCCAACCAGTCACTCGCCCAATCATCCACTCACCCACCCACCCACTCACTCACGGGGGTGGCTACTTCCTCCGAGTTGCGAGCAACTCCCGCCACCCAACCCGGCTACACCCCTCACGCCCTCCTGACGCACGCCCCCTCCCTCCCTCCTCCCCCCCCCACTCCCTCCCCCACCCGGCCACTGCCCCCCCCCCCACTTTGCGTGGTGGGGGTGCGGTGTTGACAGTGGGACCTCCGGCACTCATCCCTCTCTACTTCCAGTGGTACATCTTCGTGTTCGCCATCAAGAGGAAGCAGTGGGCGGTGAGACACGCACGCAGACACACGCGCAGATACACACGCAGACACACACGCAGACACACACACACGCAGAAACACATGCAGACACACGCACACACATGCAGACACACGCACACACACGCAGACACACGCACACACACACACAGATACATACGCAGACACACACACACGCAGACACACACGCACGCAGACACGCACGCACGCAGACACGCACGCAGACACGCACGCAGACACGCACGCAGACACGCACGCAGACACACACACAGACACACACACAGATACACACACAGATACACACACAGACACACACACGCAGACACACGCAGACACACACACGCAGACCCACACGCAGGGTTCTCGAGGAGAGGCGTGGCCGGGGCGTGGCCCGGGCACGCCGAGGCCCATATAAGCAGCCTCCTCACGAGGTTCAAGGCTGCCCGTGTCAAGGATGACCGTGTCAAGGATGAAGATGCATCGTGAAGACGCCAAGAAGAGTCGAGCCTCCAGTCAGCGGACCTGCCGGGAGGCCACCTGGCTGAGTCACGCGAGAGTAGCTGAGAGTTAGAGAAGTGTGTGTGTTAGCTAGAGTAGGTCGGTGGTCACCACCCTATGCGTAATGTAAGATCTTCTTGGTTCTTTCGGTAAAGTCACGTAGAAGGGAGATAATAAAATAATAAAGATAAAACATAATAAAATAATACAATTCATAATAAAATAATACAATTCTCTGGTGAGAATTGTATTATTTAATTATGTTATGTTTGTATTATTTTATTATCTCCCTTCTACGTGACTTTACCGAAAGAACCAAGAAGATGAATCCCTGCAGTCACAAAAGCTTTAAATCGAATGGTAATGTAAGAGTTAAGTGTTGTGTTCAGTAATAAATCAGTGTTGCCTCCCAAGAAGTTGTGTGCGCCTAAATTCGAACCCACACACCTATGACACACGCAGATACATGCAGATACAATAACAACAACAACAACCGCCATTCACCACTAAGTGGCGGTGACGTCACCACGACGCTTGTCCCAGGCCATGTGCACCTTGAGGCCACGTGAAGTGTCGAACGCCCGCTGGCAGGAGGTCATGGGGCAGACCCAAGTGCCACGGATCGACTGACTGAGATGACCGAGATGACTGGCCGATGCACCACCTGTGCCCCCTACTGTGCCAACTTGCTGTGCTTTAGCCACCCGGCGCTCCACTCGTGAGCATCGCTCCTCCGCCCTCCGTTGTTGTTGGAGGGCAACTGCCTCCAACTGCCCAGTAGCGTCCTTCACGAGCCTCCTCCACAGAGGCCGATCTTAACACCGCTGGTACCAGTCATCGGCAAGTCCACTCACTCCACGTCCTCCTGTACCACATCCATCTCTTCTCTAGCCCGTGCTGCGCCCGTTTAGCCCCTCGATCCGGCCGAACAAAAGCTGTTTAGGCATGCGGTGGCTGGGCATGCGATCTACATGACCCAGCCAATGCAGCCTTGCCTGCTGGAGGAGCTCACCGATGGGACTTTGCCCAGATCTTTCAAGGATTTGTGAGCACCTCACAATCCAGCCTGGTTAAACCCAGGATGGATCGTAGGCAGGCCAACCTAAATGGTTCTAACCGGCGAAGATGCTCCATTTGGGGGGTCCACGTTTTGCAAGCGTAGAGAAGGAAGGGAATGACTGGCCGAGAAGACCTGAAGCTTCGTGCGGAGCGACAGACCAGGCAGCTTCCACACAGCGTTACGCAACCGATGAAAAGATATTGCCGCTCGACTGATTCGGAGTGAGACCTCCGCTCCCAAACCGGAGCCGGTTATGAGCACATTGCCCAGATATGGGAAACTCTCCACTCTTGCCACAACTGCCCCATCACCGATTGGGAGTTGTGGGGGTGGAGTGTCCGATGGTACAAAATACCCAGGCAGGTGCTTAGTTTTGGTGGGGCTTTTGGTAAGGCCCCACCTCTTAGTGGAACACTCCAGTTTCAGCAGAAGTGTCTCTAACTCCTCTGAATGAGCAGCAATTACCAAATCATCGGCATACATAACGTGGTTGACCAATAGGGAGCTATCCCTTGACCGCACCCGCGCATCGATCAGCCTCCCATTATATCTGTACCAAATGGAAATTCCCCCAGTACAGCTATTGAATGCTTCACGAACTACGTGGTCAAAATAGATGTTAAATAATGTGGGAGCCAGAGGGACATCCCTGTCGCACCCCAAGGTGTACAGGGAAAGGCTCTGACTCCCGGCCACGTAGTTTTACCCGGGCCCGCTCACCACCATGAAGGTCCTTAATGATCGTGAGCAGAGGCTCAGGGACTCCGAAAGCACGAAGAACAACCCAGAGCCCAGGCCTACTGATGGTATCATAGGCCTTGGCCAGGTCAATGAAGCAGAGATGTTGGTCTTGTTGGAATTCCCTACACCTCTGCTGTAGCAGATGGACAAAATATGGCATCTGTGCAAGACCGCCCTTTTCTGACACCGCATTGGGGCTCCGCAAGCCTCTCCTCAGCGTGCCTAGCAAGGCGATGTTGAATAATCCTTGCCAGGACCATTCCCGGCACACTGAGGAGTGAGATGCCCCTGTAGTTGTTACAGTCTGTGCGGTCTACCTTCTTAAAGAGGGGGACCACCAGGGCATCCTTCCAATCCTTAAGAACCCGTCCAGTGGTCCAGACTGTTGTTATGATGTCAATATTTGAGGCACCGCAGCCTCAGCAGGGTCATCCCCACTTTGTGCCACGATCTTTTCATGGCTGAGGGATTTCCCCTCCCCCAGGACCTCACAGAAATGCTCAGAAAATATGCAAACCTGTTCCTGGGGGTCGGAGATTGTATCACCGTTTTTCCCCTAATGATGGTAATACGTGTGGCGCTGCAGGTTACTTTTTTGATGGAGTTAAATAGGGATTTGTGATTGTCGGCCACTGAGGCAGACTCCATTTCCTCAGCAAACCGCGACCACCACCCATTTTTGCAGCGCCTCACGGCTCTCCGAACCTCCGAGCGAAGGCTGTGATAAGCCTCCTCATTCTCTGACGTGGGATGCTGTAGACGATTAGAGTGGGCCTGTCGCTTTTTCTCAACCATCCGGAACACCACTTTCAGCCAGGGTCTCTGGGGAGGTCTGGATCGCATACCCAAAGCAGCCATTGCAGCTGCATGAGTCACAGTCCTAAACCTCACCCATTTACCCTCGACATCAGGATGAGTGGGGGATGATGCCAACACCAGCCGCAAGCGATGATGAAATTCTTGCTTGCAACTTTCATCAGCAAACTGAGGCCAAGGCCACCTTAGGTTGGAATGGGGTCTTGGGTGTACACCCACCACCAAAGTGGAAGAATGGCGGGCGCATTTTACAGATGACTAGTCGATGGTCAGAGGACAGATCAGCTCCACGGTAGGTCCTGGTGTCAAGGACATGGGCTCGCATCCGCTGATCCGTCACTATGTAGTCCAGCAGATGTTTTTGCGTGCACCGGCATGCATCCATGATGTTGAGTGGATGCGCCGATGCCGGAACAGCTTGTAGGTAATTACACGCCCATGGATGTTCGTCTTCGGTGGGGGCATAAGTAACCACGATCACTACTCCTCGCCTCCGGTTGATGGGAAGGCGAGCCAAAAGTAGCCTGGGGCTTACAACTTCCCACACCTCATCGCCACGCTCCCACACCCCCTTCATTCTTTTGTTTATAAGAAGAGCCACTCCCTGTTGTTTGGCAGTCTCCTGCCCCGAGTGGAGGACTGTCCACCCCTCATGGTGACAGGAGCCAGAGCCGGTCCACCAGACCTCCTGAATGCCACAGAGATCCAGGCGGTACTGGTCTAGCTCCCGACAGAGAAGTCGCAGCCTCTCCTCCGCAGTGAGCGTTCGAACATTTCATGTGGCCATCCGTAGTGGCTTGTCGTTGTTTCTGGAGGAGCCCCGAGGTTAAATATGCAATCTCCTGGCTCCGCCAGATGGGGTTTGGCCAGGAGACGTCATAGACGCCTGGCCCCCCGGGGCCTCCGGCACAAGCTTTTTAGTTAGGTCTTTTAGTCGTGGTTTAGTGGTAATTGATTGAAGGTGGAGTGGTTGGTTACCAGCCCTTCGCACCAATCCAGAGCCCCCATTTTGCCACTGGTGGTCACAGATGCCATGAGGGGAGAGGCCAATCGGAATTGGCCCTCCTCCCCACAGCACTGTCCACGACAGCGTTGCCCATCCGGCACCACGAGGAGGTGGGGGATTGTTATTGCCAGACCCAGATGCACACACAGACATACACGCTAGACAAACACAGACACAGATACACACGCAACACGCACGCAGACACGCACACAGACACACAGACACAAATACGCACGCAGACACGCACGCAGACAGGCACGCAGACACGCACGCAGACACGCACGCAGACACGCATGCAGACACGCACGTAGACACAAATACACACGCAGATACACTTTGAATCCAAAATCACTCTCCTACCCACTCATCCTTGCACTCATTCACCCATTCCATACGCACTCATTCACCCACGCACCTACCCATTGATCCACCCACTCCATCATTCACTCACCCGCCCTCCCTTAAACGATCAGACGAAAAAGATGCTCAGTCTTTCGGCACTTTACTTCGTTCATCATGTCGTTTGTTTGTATTTTTTTTTCACGTGCTCCCTTTTTTTTAATCAAAGATATAACGCGGGTTTCCCGTGTAACATTAGTCCCATTGTGTGTTGCTGTGTTCATAGACACCAACAAGAAACACAAATCACCCTCAAAAACCCATCACCAGATCCCCTGCTGCTGCGCTACCAGCACCATAGCGGCAGAGGCACCTGCCTGATCCTCCCTCCCCTCGCCCTCCCTCCCTCCCTCGCCCTCCCTCGCCCTCGCTCTCTCCCTCCCTCGCCCTCCCTCTCTCCCTCGCGATGTCTCTGATGGTGGCGGTGGTCGTGGCATTGACGGACCAGGACTTTGCGTGGATGCTGACATTCTACTTGCGGTTCCTCGTCTGCTATGTCCCCCTGCTGGGCCTGGGAGGCTCTCTGCTGATGCTCGCCTTCGTCCGGTAAGGAACACCCCCCACCCCCTCCAATCCCCCCCCACCCCCCCCCAACCCCCACCCCCCTAGCCCCCCCAACCCCCCCCAAACCCCCCCCACCCCCCCTAACCCCCCCCAACCCCCCCCCTAACCCCCCCTAACCCCCCCAACGTCAACGTGCCGCCCTTGCGCAAGGGCACATCAGAAGTGTGGCGATAATTAACACAATTGAAACAATCACTCACCCACCCACACAATCACTCACCCACCCACACAATCACTCACCCACCCACACAATCACTCACCCACCCACCCAATAACTCACGCAATCACTCACCCACTCACCCACCCACCCACACAATCACTCACCCACCCACATAATCACTCACCCACCCACCCACACAATCACTCACCCACCCACCCACACAATCACTCACCCACCCACCCACACAATCACTCACCCACCCACCCCATCACCCACACAATCACCGAGTCGTCCTCTCTCTCTCTCTGTGCTCGCTCTCCCCCCCACAGGTTCCTGGAGAGCAACTGGTTCGTCTGGGTGACTCAGATGAACCACATCCCCATGAACATCGACCGCGACCACCAGCGGGACTGGACCACCACGCAGGTGCCACGGCTACACGGTTCACGAACCTCCCACCCCCCCCCTCCCCACCAACCCAGCCCCCACCCCACCCCACCCACCCCCCACCCCCCTCTCCACCAAACCAGCCCCCACCCCACCCCACCCACCGTCCCTCACCTCCCCACTCACCCCACCCAACCCCTCCCCACCTACTGTGAGGGAAAAAAAGTATTTGATCCCCTGCTGATTTTGTACGTTTGTCCACTGACAAAGAAATTATCAGTCTATAATTTTAATGGTAGGTTTATTTAAACAGTGAGAGACAGAATAACAACAACACCATCCAGAAAAACGCATGTCAAAAATGTTATAAATCCATTTGCATTTTAATGAGGGAAATAAGTATTTGATCCCTCTGCAAAACACGACTTAGTACTTGGTGGCAAAACCCTTGTTGGTAATCACAGAGGTCAGACGTTTCTTGTAGTTGGCCACCAGGTTTGCACACATCTCAGGAGGGATTTTGCAGGGTGCAGGAGGGGCGTGCAGTGTGCATGGTGCAGGGTGCAGGAGGCAGTCATCAACGTGCGACTCTGCTCTGCTGTTCCCTGCGTGTGGCTTGAACTCAGTTGCAGGCAACGTGCAACGTCGACCAGTCGCTCTTCAACGACTGGTTCACGGGACACCTCAACTTCCAGATCGAGCACCAGTGAGTGTCACGGAGCGTGGGCACCACACAACGCCATCGTGGGCATCGTCATCAACACCACCGCTATCATCATTAACATCATCATCAACATCATCAACATCATCACTATCATCAACATCATCAACACTACCATCATCATCATCATCAACATCAACAACACTACCATCACTATCATCAACATCATCAACACTACCACCATCATCATCAACATCAACAACACTACCATCACTATCATCAACATCATCAACACTACCACCACCATCATCATCATCAACATCATCATCAACATCATCAACATCATCAACATCATCAACATCATCAATGCTACCGCCACCATCATCATCAAGATCATCATCATCATTAACATCATCATCATCATCACTACCGCCACCATCATCAACATCATCATCAACATCATCAACACTACCACCACCATCATTAACATCATCATCATCACTATCATCAACATCATCAACGCTACCGCCATCATTATCAACACTATCATCATCACTATCATCAACATCATCAACACCACCGCCATCATCATTAACATCATCATCAACATCATCAACACTACCGCCATCATCATCAACATCATCAACACTACCGCCATCATCATCAACATCAACAACACTACCACCACCATCATCAACATCATATCATCATTAACATCATTAACATCATCATCACTATCATCAACATCATCAACACTACCGCCACAACTCAAAAACAATGCACCATCAGAGTATGAGAGCTCGGGGTAAGCATTTACACCATTGGAACCTCCTTTGCCAGTAGCAAAATATGACAATTGTTTTTTAGCCTTTTGGCGTCATCTGGTCCAACACCATGTGAGACTAGGCTCTAAGAAAAGCTGTCTCGGGTGTGGACCAATCCATTTCAAGGACAGTGCATACATTATCAGAGTTGTGTTTTTTGTTTGCATTCCGACCGCAGGTATTGTGGTGAATGCAAACATGACTCCTTGTAAAAAGGTGTCAGTTTTGTTTCCAGATAAAAGGGTAAAAAAACAATTATCATATTTTGCTACTGGCAAAGGAGGTTCCAATGGTGATATAAATATTGTTGATTATGTTGTTGGTGCTGTTGATGATACTGTTGATATTGATGTTGTTGATTGTGTTGATGTTAGTGTGGTTGATGTTGGTGTTGATAATGTTGATATTAATGTTGTTGATGTTAGTGTTGTTGATGATAATGATTTTGATATTGATGATGATGTTAATGTTGTTGATTTTGTTGATGTTAGTGTGGTTGATGATGATATTGATGATGTTGATGATGTTAATTATGTTGATATTAATGTTGTTGATGTTTACACCATTGGAACCTCATTTGCCAGTAAAAAATATGATAATTGGTTGTTTACCCTTCTATCTGGCAACAAAACTGACACCTTTTTTTACAAGGAGTCATGTTTACATAGACCACAATACCTGTAGCCAATAATGTGTGTGGACCGGGTGTGGACCAATCAACTTCAAGGACAGTGCATATATCATCAGAGTTATGTTTTTTGTTTGCATTATGGCTACAGGTATTGTGGTCTATGCAAACATGACTCCTTGTAAAAAAGGTGTCAGTTTTGTTGCCAGATAGAAGGGTAAAAAACCAATTATCGTTGTTGATGTTGTTGAAACACATGACCTGTGTTTTGATTTAGTGTGCTGATCTTAAAGGTGGAGTGACTCATGCAGCCAGCTATGGCTGCAGGGTTTTGGTAGTACATGTTGTTTATGCCATTTATTGTGAAAATTCTGTCACAGTTCCTATGATTGCTTTTTCATTGCTTTCATGGCTTTATTTTGGTGATTTCGAAAAGTGTATTGTTTTAGCCATGTTTGTTTGTTGTAGTACAGAGTTAGACTGATGGCCTTAATTTAAGCTGTCTTGTGGTTGTTGTTGTTGTTGTTTGACTTGCATCCCACTGGGATTTTTGCACACAGCGTTGGTGTACGGTGTTTTTTCTGCAATATTTTGCTGTCTTTTCTTGGATTTTCTGTTTGCACTTAGTCACATATTCACTTTAAGATGTTTTTTTGTTCATGTTTTTGTTTTTTGTTTGTTGCGGTTGCACCCGATTCAAGAGCTGAATGGCTCACAGGGCTATACCTAATAAATGAACTTGAACTTGATGATGTTGATATCAATGCTGTTGTTGATATTGTTGACGTTTCCAGCCTCTTCCCCACGATGCCGCGTCACAACTACCACAAGGTGTCTCCGCTCGTAAAGTCGCTCTGCAGCAAACACGGCCTGGACTACCAGAGCAAGCCGCTCATCACCGCGTTCGGTGATATTGTGCGGTGAGACATGGGGGGCGGAGAGGGGGGGAGACACGGAGATGTGGGGGGACATGGGGGAGACGGGGGAGAGACACGGGGGAGAGACACGGGGAGACTTGGGTGAGTGGGGAGGTGATGGCGTGGGGGAGACGCGGGGAGATGGAGGAGACGCGGGGTAGACACGGGGGAGACATGGGGTAGACACTGGGGAGACGCATAGGCGAGACACGGGGAGACACGGGGGACACGGGGTAGACACTGGGGAGACGCATAGGGGAGACACGGGGAGACACAGGGGACACGCGGGGGAGACGCGGGAGATGGAGGAGACGCGGGGTAGACACGGGGGGAGACGTGGGGGAGACACGGGGAGATGAAGGAGACACGGGGTAGACACTGGGGAGACACGCGGAGATGAAGGAGACACGGGGTAGACACTGGGGAGACGCATAGGGGAGGTACGGGGAGACACGGGGGGACACGGGGAGACACGGGGAGAAACGGGGGGGACACGGGGAGACATGCGGGGGAGACGTGGGGAGATGGGGAAGACATGTCGGGGGGGAAAAGGGAGAGACACGGGGAGATGAGACACTGCAGAGACGGGGGGAGACACGGGGGGGGGAGACACGGGGGGGGGGGGGGGAGACACGGGGGGGGGGGGAGACACGGGGGGGGGGGGGGAGACGTGACCGTGCTATCGGCGGACACAACCTCATGGCGTGTGATGAATGTTGCGACTTGATGATGTCACGTGATGATGTCACCTGATGATGTCATCCCCCCCCTCCCCCAAAGCTCCCTCAAGGTGTCTGGTGACCTCTGGCAGGACGCCTACCTCCAGCGGTGACCTCGTCGCCCCCACCTCCTCACCCCCCCTTCACCCCCCCCCCCTCGTTAACCCCCCCTCCTCCTCGACCTCCTCACCCCCTCCACCTCATCACCCCCCCCCCTCTCGTTTGGGGCAAGTGCCCTCGCACCCCCGTTCATTTCAGCCAAGCTCAGTCAGTCACTCATTCACTCACTCATTCAGTCACTCATTCAGTCACTCATTCACTCAGTCACTCACTCATTTACTAACATTTCTCCCATTCACTCATTCAGTCACTCATTCATTCACTCACTCATTCACTCACTCATTCACTCACTCATTCAGTCACTCATTCACTCAGTCACTCATTCACTCGCTCACTCGTTCACTCATTCACTCACTCATGCACTCACTCACTTATTCAGTCACTCACTCTCTCTTTCACTCACTCATTCAGTCACTCACTCACTCATTCAGTCACTCATTCACTCACTCATTCACTCACTCACTTATTCAGTCACTCACACACTCATTCACTAACATTTCTCTCATTCACTCACTCATTCATTCACTCACTCATTCACTCACTAACCAACCACTCACTCACCACTCACCAACCACTCACCAACCACTCACCAGCCACTCATTCACTCACTCACCACTCACTAACCAACCACTCACTAATTCACTAATTTACTAACTCACTCAACCAACTCAACTAATTCACTCACCCACTAATTCACTCACCCACCGACTCACCAATTAACTTACTGACCCCCTTTCACACACTCACCCACACACACACACGTCTAAGCCTTTAACAAGTGCCGTTAGCAAGCAGCGATTGTCCAAGCACCTACCCCGACCGCCTTTGTCTCCCCGCTGGCCATGTCGACGACACACACATAGGCATTCATTTCAGTCTGAGTCGACTTAGGGGAGGGCCCGGGACCGGCTCGAGATATTCGCCATCACCGGTGCCGCTGACCCTGAGCGGTAATCGAACTCGGGTCTCGCAGCGCCGCTAAGCCCTGCACCCACCGCTCCCGACGCGATTCGCCTTGATTTGTGGGTTTTTAATTTAAGACATTAAATGGTGAAGTGATGAAGCAAGCGACGTCATTGCCACGTTCTGTGCGAGTTCTCCTACCCACACACCCCCTCCCTCCATCCACGCTCTCTCTCTCTCTGTGGGTGTCTGGATCCTGGCACGGGTCAGTCCAAGCAGTGAGGCTGTGCAGGTTCTTGTGGTGGTGGTGGTGGTGCTACTGCTGCTGCACTTGATTGTGGTGGTAGTGGTGCTGTTGCTGCTGCACGTGGTGGTGGTGATTGTGGTGGTGGTGGTGCTGCTGCTGAACTTGATTGTGGTGGTGGTGGTGTTGCTGCACTTGATTGTGGTGGTGGTGCTGTTGCTGCTGCACGTGGTGGTGGTGGTGATTGTGGTGGTGGTGCTGCCTCTGCACTTGATTGTGGTGGTGGTGCTGCTGCACGTGGTGGTGATTGTGGTGGTGGTGCTGCTGCTACTGCACGTGGTGGTGCTACTGCTGCTGCTGAACTTGATTGTGGTGGTGGTTGTGGTGGTGGTGGTGGTTGTGGTGGTGCTGCTGCTGCACTTGATTGTGGTGGTGGTGCTGCTGCTGCACTTGATTGTGGTGGTGGTTGTGATGGTGCTACTGCTACTGCTGCACGTGGTGGTAGTGCTTCTGCTGTTGCACCTGATTGTGGTGGTGGTGCTACTGCTACTGCACGTGGTGGTGGTGGTGCTGCTGCACTTGATTGTGGTGGTGGTTGTGGTGGTGGTGGCTATGCTGCTGCTTCGGCTGCACGTGGCTGTGGTGGTGGTGGTGGCTGTGCTCCTCCTGCTGCACATGGCTGTCAGCCATCATCCAGCAATGGTGCAGACGGTGCAGCAGCTCCGGTTAGGACTGCTGGCTATGTACGGCGCAAAAGAAGTTCAACATTCATACGCCCGCACGCGCGTGTGGACTCATCTCCACGTGTTCCACCACCTCCTGACAGCAGAGCCAAGGGGGGTACACGGCTCCTCCCCGACACCCGCGGCAAGGGAGTCTCACAACCCATCTGTGCGTGATCCACCAACCCTTGCTACTGCTGCTGCTGCAATCAACAGTTGCTGGATGATCCCAGACAGCCACCTCCAGCAGCAGCAACAGCAGCAGCCGCATAGCCACCAATACCAATAGCCGCCATTCGCCACTATGTAGTGGCGACGTCACCTGTGCCAGGCTAGGTGCACGAGGTCACGGGACAGACCCAGGTGGTGCCATGGGTTAACTGCCGTGCCAGGCTAGGTGCAGGAGGTCACGGGACAGACCCAGGTAGTGCCATGGGTTTTACTGCTGTGCCAGGCTAGGTGCAGGTCACGGGACAGACCCAGGTGGTGCCATGGGTTAACTGCTGTGCCAGGCTAGGTGCAGGAGGTCACGGGACAGACCCAGGTGGTGCCATGGGTTTTACTGCCGTGCCAGGCTAGGTGCAGGAGGTCACGGGACAGACCCAGATAGTGCCATTGGTTAACTTCTGTGCCAGGCTAGGTGCAGGAGGTCACGGAACAGACCCAGGTGGTGCCATGGGTTACACTACCGTGCCAGGCTAGGTGCAGAAGGTCACGGGACAGACCCAGGTGGTGCCATGGGTTGTGCTACCGTGCCAGGCTAGGTGCACGAGGGCACGGAAGAGACCCAGGTGGTCCCATGGGTTAACTGCTGTGCCAGGCTAGGTGCAGGAGGTCACGGGACAGACCCAGGTGGTGCCATGGGTTTTACTGCCGTACCAGGCTAGGTGCAGGAGGGCACAGAAGAGACCCAGGCGGTGCCATGGATTTTACTACTGTGCCAGGCTAGGTGCACGAGTTCAGGGAACAGACCCAGGTGGTGCCATGAGTTTTACTGCTGTGCCAGGCTAGGTGCAGGAGGGCACAGAAGAGACCCAGGTGGTGCCATGGGTTTTACTACCGTGCCAGGCTAGGTGCAGGTCACGGGACAGACCCAGGCAGTGCCATGGGTTTTACTACTGTGCCAGGCTAGGTGCAGGTCACGGGACAGACCCAGGTGGTGCCATGGGTTTTACTACTGTACCAGGCTAGTTGCACGAGTTCACGGGAGAGACCCAGATAGTGCCATGGGTTTTACTGCTGTGCCAGGCTAGGTGCACGAGTTCATGAAAGAGACCCCAGGTGGTGCCATGGGTTTAACTGCTGTGCCAGGCTAGGTGCAGGAGGTCACGGAAGAGACCCCAGGTGGTGCCATGGGTTAACTGTGCCAGGCTAGGTGCAGCATCGCTCCTGTGCCCCTCCGCTGTTTGTTGTCAGGAGCGGCGACTGCCTCACAGCTGACGAATTGCCCTCGCTGTGCACCCAGCCTGGCACTGCCCAGTAGCAGCAGCAGCAGCGTCCTTCACGAGCCTCATCATCATCATCGCCCTCCTCCTCCGCAAGGGCCGATCTTGACACCGCGGCCGCCTATCCGTTAATCGACGTCCGCTCCGGGTGCCGAGAGCCAGAACTCCGCAAACCCGTCGTGGTGGTGGGGGCCATTAGCCTCGAGCACGCGGCGCCACGCAAAGACTGCGGAACGCCCTGCCGCGCCGCGTGGTCACACGGGGCGAGGGTCATGTCTTCCCGAAAGTCCCGCCCGTTTCGCCCGCAAGGCCCACATACACAATTGCCACGACGGTGGGACCCCACCAACGGACACTGGGCCACCCCGCGCATTGTCGAGTTCCTGACTTGGTGCGTAGCGTGCGCTGAGATCCGCGGATGAACTGCGCCTTCAGGAATGTCAATTAGTATCTTTATTGTTTGTTATTGACTCGGATCGATGGGTTCAACGGGGGTGGGGGGGGAAGGCATTAGAAGTGTGCGGCACTGTCTAAGCACTGGAATATATTTTCAGGATTTACAAAAAACAAAGTAAAATCTACTGACCGTTTCAAAGCACTTATTCTAGGCATGCGGATGATGATAGCAGCAGCAGCAGGGATGTGTTTTTTCAGTTACTAACGACCCATAGACTTACACTGGACCCATAGACTCAACATTGGACCCATAGACTAACATTGGACCCATAGACTAACACCGGACCCATAGACTAACAACATTGGACTCCTAGACTAACACCGGACCCATAGACTAAAAATGGACCCATAGACTCAACACCGGACCCATAGACTAACACTGGACCCATAGACTAACACCGGACCCATAGACTAACACCGGACCCATAGACTAACACTGGACCCATAGACTCAACACTGGACCCATAGACTAACACCGGACCCATAGACTAACACTGGACCCATAGACTCAACACTGGACCCATAGACTAACACTGGACCCATAGACTAACACCGGACCCATAGATTAACACTGGACCCATAGACTCAACACTGGACCCATAGACCTAACACTGCATCCATAGTCATAATATTGGACCCATACACTTAAAACTGGACACAATCTAACACCGGACCCATAGACTCAACACTGGACCCATAGATTCAACACTGGACCCATAGACTAACATTGGAGGAGGAGGATGGAGGAGGGAGTGTGGAGGAGGTAGGAGGGAGGATTTGCGATGGTGGAAGAGGGAGGGTGAAGGATAGAGGGTGCAGGAGGGAAGGTGAAGGGTGGAGGAGGGAGAGTGGATGAGCGAAGAGGAGGAGTGGTGACACGGCACGAACTCTCTCTGCTGAAGCTCGCCTCATCTCTTATAGTGGCAGGAGCAGCAGTTGGACCTCCAAATTGGCCTCCAGCTCCTGGACAACCACGCCGCTGCCGCCGCCGCCGCTGCTGCAGCTTCTACTGCTGCTGGCATCACCACCGTCATGCAAAAGCGTAGAATAGCCGTGACCCTGTCACCCTGGCTGGGAGAAGAGGTCCCACAGGTCGCGATCTGCTGCCCCTGCCTCAAGGGCAGGACAGGTCTCCCCGAATGCTGCCCTCCGGCTTCTGGGACACTTGCTTATTGCGCATGTTCAGGCTGTAGTAGGAGTCTGTAGGAGTGAGAGCAAGAGACCAGGCATAGTGGAGAGGGTGTTAGAAGGGTCAGTGTAAGGTGGCGTGATGACAAATCTGGTTCTTGTAGACCTCTTGAACTTAGGATGACGGTTAGTCCTCTTTCTCTGGGATTCCTGGATGAGATATTGACAAACTGGCTTCTTTAGACCTTCTGGAGATGGATGACAGTCCTGGAGCTATATCCCTTTCTGTAGATGATATGTTACTCATCCTGGGCCTCACAATACCTCCTGGAGATACTCCTATGACAGCCCTGAGTCCTCTACACCTCTTGGATATGAGGTGATGGAGATCCCTGGGTTTCCTCTGGACCAGGTGGTTCTTAACCTGGGGTGCACGGCACCCTCTGGGTGTGGCGAGACATGGCCAGATGTTCTTTGGTTCTTTCGGTAAAGTCACGAACCAAAGAATATGGATCCTTGCAGTCACGAAAACTTCAAATCTAGAATAGAGGTTTTTGTTGGGGTTAGATCATATGAATACAAATGTGTCGTTAATCCCTCCACCACCACCCGATACAGCCAATGAGTATAGGGTTTGTCACGTAAATAAAACGTGCCCATTCCTTACTAGTTCAGAACTAACTGGTTGTGTGTTGGAGAGTGAACCCACGACAACATTTAACAATTCGAGATACCGTGAAGGTAAATCATCTAAAACACAAATTAAGCACGGCCACTTAACTCCAGCAACCCCTATGTATTTATTAACATTGTGCATTTCTTGTTTTACGATTAGAGAACCAAAGGGGTGCCAAGGCTGCAGTAAAGGTTAAGAATCCTTGCTCGAGACCTTCTGGAAATTACATTGCAAGGCCCGGGGACCTCTTGCCTTCATGGTTATAACGTGGATCTCTATGTCTTCTTGGAGACACAACGATGAATTGGAGAACCCTGGGTTCCCCTAGACCTTCAGGGAATGGCATTGAAAGGCCTGGGGTTGTTTTATGCTAGACTTGTCCGCAGGGCATTCATCCCGGGCGGGGGTGGGGAGTGGAATCTCCGTGAATGCCGAAAACCAATTGGCTCCCTTTCGTCTCCCTCCCCATCGTCTCCCCGTCGTCTCTCTCAATTTCTCTCACCTCTGACGACGACGAAGTGCCGGTAGGAGATCCGGGCTGTGGGCGCCGCCGGCGCCATGGGTCTCGTGAAGACGGAGGAGTAGTCGAGGGGGAAGCCCTTCCAGTGGATGTGGATCGAGCCAAACTGCAGCTGACCTGGCACACGGGAAACGCACAGCGCGGTCTCGGGGTTGGGTCTAGGGTTCGGGCGGTTAGCTGTCGGCATTACGGCCACAGAGTTAGGGTCGTAGCATTAAGACAACAAGGTTAGCTTCAGGGCTAGGCTTCAGGATCAGGGTGATAGGGGTATAATCATAGTGTTTAGACCAGGGTTAGAGTCGGGGTCAGGTTTAGGATTATGGTTATGGTCATAGGATCAAGCCACGCTGTTGGTGACGGGGTTTAGGCATTGGGTTCAGGGTCAGGGTGATGAGGGTATAATCATAGTGTTTAGGCAAGGGTCAGGTTTAGGATTATAAGGTTAGGGCTATAGCATTAAGGCACATGGTTAGAGTCAGGGTTAGTCTTTAGGTCCAGGGTTAGCGTTGTGGTCACAGGGTTAGGAGTAAGGTCATAGCATTAAGGTACAGGGTTAGATTCAGGGTTTAGGTTCTGGGTCATGGTGAGGATTAAAGGATTACACTGGTCAACAAAAAAAAAAATGTCTTGCCTGGACTTTTGCAGCTGCTCTAGACTAATTTCAGGGTGCTGATTCCAAATCTGATCTCATATTTGCTCTATCACATCATTTGTATGGTATCGGCATACCCCATTTTTTATGTAGATATCCATATTTATTTAATATTCTTCTTTTGCAGTTTTTATTGAAAATGCAATATTTGATATCTCAAAAATCTGATGTGATAGACAAAAACTGATGCCAGATTTGGAATCAACACCCCAAAATTACCTTGAAACCGTTGGAAAACCTTATGCCAGAAAAAGTGTGTTGACCAGTGTTATGGTTAGGGTCACGGTGTTCAGGGACAAGATTAGAGTCAGAGTTAGGCTTTCGGTTCAGGGTTAGGGTTAGGATTATGGTTTGTGTCATAGTGTTAACACAGGGTTAGAGGTCATGGGTCAGAGTTCAGGTCATCGTCGTGCCAGGCTTACTTTTGGAGCTTCTGGTGTCCACGGCACGGCCCCTGCGTGACTGGAAATGGATCCTCGCTTGGGATGCTGGACATTCGTGTTTCTTGAACAGGTACTTTGCCACAGTAGGCCCTGAACATCATCATTACGATCATCATCATCGTCGTCATTGTTGCCGTCACAATCCTCATCACCACCGCCATCAATATCAACGTCATCTTTACCACCATCAGTATCCATGATCGTTGCCTTTAACATTATTAATACCATTACCATCGGTCATCAAATTCATTATCATCTCCATCATCGTCTCGATTATATCATCGTAGTCGCCAATATTCATGATCATCACCATCATAAATATATCAATCGGGATTGTCATTGCCATCATCATCTTCACCATTAATACTCATCGTTAAAATATATTATACAGGTAGGAACAACAGTTCCACACTGCCCACCAGGGATTATTTGTCTGTCTGTCGTGCATAGCCACGCCCTCGATTTGTATTTCATAGAACTACATAATAAAGGCTCAGTCCTTTGTTATGGAGACTAGCCGTAGTCTCAAGCCGCACCAACCTTACCATAATAATAAAAAGGGGGCCTGTCCTGGCTCATCCCCCCCTCAACCAGTATATATACGGGGTAGTATCTCTTGGAATTTCTCATTTACTTGATACAGCAAGCGTGCTGTGACGGTTCCACCTGAAGACGGAAGCTTGTGTTGCCTCCGAAACGTCGTGATTTTTATTTTATTTTTTATTTTATTTTACTTTTATTAATTTTAACTAAAATTTTTTACATACGTCACTTTACCGAAAAAACCTAAGAATATGAATCCTTGCAGTCACGAAAGCTTCAAATCTAGAATTCATAGAACACTTCGGGGGGCTCAGCACCACGTGACGCGCCACGTGACACGGATCGCACGAATGTGCAGTCCAACTAAGTTCCTGCCTGCCCACTCCGAAGGAACGTGTTTTGTGGTTGTGCTGAGTGGGAACAGTAGTGCAAGTGGTGGGTAGGTGCAGTAGTAGTGGGTGGGTACAGCGGGGATAGTGGTCAGAGGTCGCAAACGGGTTTTGATTCCTTACCCGTACCCATACCCGGCCGCACCAGGGTCACGAACGGGTACCCGTACCCGTACCCTACCCGATACCCGGCTACCCGTACCCGGCCGGGTATCGGGTAGGGTACGGGTATCGGGTACCCGATTGCGACCTCTGGGATGAAGCCATGTTGCAGGTGCTGGTGGGTTGATTCTAGGAACTTGAATTTGTGAGAAGAGACAAGACGTTGGAAAATGAGTGACACACGGTGACTCACCAGTGACTCACGGCCTACCCGTACCCGTACCCGGCCACACCAGGGTCGCAAACGGGTACCCGTACCCGGCCGGGTATGGGTAGCCGGGTATCGGGTAGGGTACAGGTATCGGGTACCGATTGAGACCTCTGGTAGTGGTGGGTGGGTACAGTGGGGGTAGTGCTAGGTGGGTACAGTGGGGCTAGTGGTGGGTGTGTTAGAACATCAGTGGAGGTGGGTTACGACATCAGTGGAGTTCATAATCAACGTTTTTGGGTTTAGATCGCGTTATTTATAAATGTGTCGTAACCCTCCACCACGTGACACGGCCAATCAGTAAAAAAGTGTCACGTTGATAAAAGACAAATAGTTCACTGCTTTAGCCCACCGGTGTGTTGAAGCATGAAACCACAACATTTACAATTTGAGTACGACGTTTCTGGCGAATTGCCCGATGATGCTGGATGCAATTACCAGCGAAACGTCGTACTCAAATGTGTAAATGTTGTGGTTTCACGCTTCAACACACCGGTGAGCTAAAGCAGTGAACTATTTGTCTTTTGTCAACGTGACACTTTTTTACTGATTGGCCGTGTCGGGTGGTGGAGGGTTACGACACATTTATAAATAACGCGGCGATCTAAACCCAAAAACGTTGATTATGAATAATATTGGTCGCGTAAGCCTACGTGTTAAACTGACATCAGTGGAGGTGGGTCAGGACATCGGTGGGGGTGGGTTAGGACATTACCCTGAAACAGAAACACGTGCTCCGACACCCGCTTTTCCCCAGGCACTGGGAGGGCTGCCGTGATGGGACCCTGGAGTCCGCTGAAACCTTGCGAGATGAGCTTTGGGTACCCCATGTCTGGGACTCCATTATCCAGGCGCCAGTACTTATCCCCCTGTGACACACACACACAATATGCACGCGGTACGCACGCGAGACATACATAATTGAACAAGTAGTAGTAGGGCTTTCGCCAACAATATTATCCAAAATAGAGGGGGTTTTTTTTACTCTTTGGTTTTGTCGGTAAAGTCACGTAGGTAAAAATAAATGAAAATGAAAACAAATTAAATTAAGATAATTGGTTTTTTACCCTTATATCGAGGTCTCCCCCGTACCTTGAAGATGTAGGTCTTGGGCTGACAGCTGCAGCGGGTGAACATGGCGTCGATTGGGGAAGGCACCCGCCACACCGTGGAGACCCTTTGTGGGACCAACCTCAGTCTCAGGTTCCAGAAGAACGGCCCTGATGGTGGAGGGGACATCCACAGCTTAGCATGCTGAGGGTGGCACAACACAGCAGCAGCAGCAGGGGGGAGCTCTACTGCTCATAGACTAACATTGTACCATAGACTAGCATTGTACCATAGACTAACAGTGTACCATAGACAGACATTGTACCATAGACTAACATTGTACCATAGACTAACAGTGTACCATAGACAGACATTGTACCATAGACTAGCATTGTACCATAGACTAGCATTGTACCATAGACAAGCATTTTACTAGCATTTTACCATAGACTAGCATTGTACATAAATACGTGTTGCCTCCTACGAAGACTCCGTCTCCTTACAAACCCACTACACATGGCCACAATCGCACCACTATGACTTGTGACTGTAATGTCGCACAATACGGAGGAGATGCGGTGCAACAATAGCCTGGTGATGTTCTGGCGGATGCGGTCAATGGTTCCGCCAGTGTCTTCAAAAAGGAGGAGGAAGTCAAAGCCAGGTGGAGGTGTGCGATGATGTTTTGGTGTTTAGCGAAGAGGTGTGTATTCGATCATGATCAGTTCTATAACGATTTAAAGCTTTCGTGACTGCAGGGATTCATCTTCTTGGTTCTTTTGGTAAAGTCACGTAGAAGGGAAGTAATAAAATAATAAAAATAATACATAATAAAATAATTCTCACGACGTTTCGGAGGCAACACAAGCTTCCGTCTTCAGGTGGAACCGTCACAGCACGATAGCTGTATAAATCATTTACTTGATACAGCTATCGTGCTGTGACGATTCCACCTGAAGACGGAAGCTTGTGTTGCCTCCGAAACGTCGTGAGAAATATTTTATTATGTTTTATTTTTATTATTTTATTACTTCCCTTCTACGTGACTTTACCGAAAGAACCAAGAAGACAGTTCTATAACGGTCGGGAGGCCTGCAACCCACACACATCCGGGATCCAAACTCGTACCTTTCACCACGACAGTGTCTCCGTTGGGCAAAGTCGATATTCCGCTCACCGGTCTCTCATTGCAGATGTCCTTGTCCACGTAGTCTGTACACCAGAGGAGAGGGACGGTGGTACACAACATCAGATTGCCATGAAGAGTGGCAGCCAAGGTTATAATATTGGCAGTGCCTTCGTAGTTATCATCGTAGACTGATACTGGGCCCGTAGACTAACACTCACCCATAGATTAACACTGATCCATAGACTAACACTGGCTCCGTAGACTAACATTGGACCCATTGACTAATGCTAAACCCATAGACTAACACCGGACCTATAGACTAACACCAGACACATAGACTAACACTTGACTCATAGATTCAACACTGGATCCATAGACTAACACTGGACCCACATTAGCACTGGACCCATATACTATAACTAGACCCATAGACTAACACCAGACACATAGACTAACACTAGACCCATAGACTATAACTATACCCATAAATTAACACTGGACCCATAGACTCAAGACAGACATAGACTAGAATACCTGTTTCCCAAAAATTGCTCAGTTTGTTATCTCAAACTGCCTATTTCTCTTTCTAAAAATGTACCAGGCTCTCATAGGTCCATTCGCTCTTTCTCTCCCCCGGCCGCTTCGGGGTGGATTTCCACAAAACTCTCTCTAAATTTCACCCGTCTTGCTGGGTCTTTCTCTCCCCCTGCCACCTCGGGGTGGATTTCCACACAGCTCCCTCATTGACATGCTAATTTATCTGCTCCAGCAGACCCACCTCTCTCTGCCCCCCACCCCCTCTCTATTTAAGGCCACGACACAGAGGCATTGGGTCTCTGTGTGTCTATGTTGTGTGTCTCTCTCTGTGTGTCTCTGTGTGTGTCTCTCTCTGCTTGTGTCTGTCTGGGTGTCTATGTGTGAGCCTCTCTCTCTGTGTGTCTATGTTGTGTCTCTCTCTGTGTGTCTCTGTGTGTGTCTCTCTCTGCTTGTGTCTGTCTGTGTGTCTATGTGTGAGTCTCTCTCTGTGTGTCTATGTTGTGTGTGTCTCTCTCTCTCTGTGTGTCTCTGTGTGTCTCTTTCTGCTTGTGTGTCTGTCTGTGTGTCTATGTTGTTTTTCTCTCTGTGTGTCTCTGTGTTGTCTCTCTCTCTGTTTGTGTGTCTGTCTGTGTGTCTCCGTGTCTGTGTTTTTGTCTCTCTCTCTCAAATGTAGTTCTACCTGATTACGGTTGCTTGTGTTGCAATCGAAACGTCGTATTCTATTATTTAATTTATTTTCTTTCTACGTGACTTTACCGAAAGAACCAAAGAGTAATTCCTGCAGTCACGAAAGCTTCAAATCAAGTTAGAATGCCTGTCTTTGCCACTGGGACTTTCCCACGATAGTTACCTGTGGTCTTCATCGTTGGGACTTGCACTCTGGGCGGCCGATACGTGCTGCCCTCCCCAGACCCATTGTCAGGCCACGATTGGTCGGTGGTCATCTTTCCGGGTCTGCGGGTGATCACTCTGTACACGGCCGGGATGGAGATAAGCAATGGACAATAACTGATGGCGATAGAAAAAAAACAGCCGGTGAGTTTTAGTTTTTGTATTTTACGTGGTGGTTTAACTGCTGCAGCTCCTTACTATTAAATTTCTTCCCTTTATTACTGCTAACCCTACCTCCTCCCTTTGTTGCTGCTAATCCTACATAATGCACGGGCATAATATGACTTTGAGACCCCCCCAGCTCCTACGCATTCCACAAGTAGTGACTAATCCCATATCTGCATTTTCAATAAATATGCTAAATTCCTCTGTTGATATGCTAATTCCTTTGTCAAGGCGCCCTTCCTCCCCTAACCCAGCTTAAATATACGCTGCCAAGCCTGGTGGTGCTCATTCAGATGCTGTCTTTCCGACAGACCTGTTCTTCACCTGAGGACGGCTGCTTGCGTTGTGGCCGAAACGTCGTGAGAATTGCATTGTATTATGTTATATTTTTATTATTTTATTATTTCCCTTCTACGTGAATAATAAAATAATAAAAATATTATTTTATTATTATAAAATTATTTTATTATTATAAAATAATAAAAATATTATTTTATTATGTTTTTTTTATTATTTTATTAGTTCCCTTCTACGTGAATAAGAAAATAATAAAAATAAAACATAATAAACTATTTTATTATGTTTTATCCATTCTACGTGAATAATAAAATAAAAATAGAACATAAAATAGTTTATAATGTTTTATTTTTATTATTTACGTAGAGGGGATTTATTGTGGTTTATTTTTATTATTTTATTATTTACCTTCTACGTTAATAATAAAATAATAAAAATAAACATAATAAACTATTATTTTATTATGTTGTATTTTTATTATTTCCCTTCTACGTTAATAATAAAATAATAAATAATAAAACATAAACAATTTTAAGTTTTATTTTTATTATTTTATTTTGTTTTATTTTTATTCTTTTATTATTTCCCTTCTACGTGGTGACTTTACCGAAAAAACCAAGAAGATGAAGCCGGTGACTTTACCCCACAGGTCGAGGCGCACATTAAACCCAGTCACCACGGTGGCTTAGGAAATGTTAACTACCTCGCCTGGCGTGCAAGAAGGTCGTATCCCCATGTATCTCTGAGCATCTCTATGTGTGAGTCTGTGTATCTCTATACGTCTGTGGGGAGCGGTGAGTGTAGCGGTTAGCGCGCTGCGCTATGAACCTGGCCACCCGGGTTCGATTCCTGCTCACGGCCAACACCAGTGACGATTATGTGAACCGGTCCTGGGCCTCCCCTAGGTCGACTCAGCCTTAAATGAGTACCTGGTGCGGTGTGTAAGCATCGCCACTGGGGAGACAAAGGCGGTCGGGCGTGGTGCTGGCCACCCACCCCCTCGTGTACAGTTCTGGCCTTCATAGGTGTTCACTAACAGCACTTGCCCCTACAGTCTGTTAAGGCTATATGGGGGATCTTTTATATGTCTGTGAGTCTCAATGGGTTTACAATACGGCCCATGGTTTCGGGATTGCATGCTTACAATCGTAACATTCTGGCTTGTATAATGCAGGTTTACACCATTGGAACCTCATTTGCCAGTAGCAAAATATGATAATTGTTTTTTTACCCTTTTTTCTGGCAACAAAACTGACACCTTTTTTTTACAAGGAGTCATGTTTGCATTGACCACAATACCTGCAGTCGAAATGCAGAGTTGTGTTTTTTGCTTGCATTTGCAAACATGATTCCTTGTAAAAAAAAAGGTGTCAGTTTTGTTGCCAGAAAAAAGGGTAAAAAAACAATTATTATTATTATTATAATGCAGGTTTGTTTTTGGGCTAGATCGCGTAAATATATAAATGTGTCGTTAAACCCGCCAACACCCGACACAGCCAATTAGTAAGGTTTGTCACGAAAAGAGAACATGCCAAATCGTTACTAGTACAGCACACCGGTGTGTTGGAGAGCCAAGCCACAACATTTACAATCTGAGTACGACGTTTCGCCCATAATTACAACTAGCTTCATCAGGTGACAGCCAGATGTGTGGCTGTCGCCTGATGAAGCTAGTTATCACCTGCATTATGGATATTGGTCGCGAAAGCCGAAATGTTAAATTGTGGCTTATATTTAACTATCTATATTGGTAGCTATGTGTGTCTCTATTGGTCTCTATGTATTTCTACGGGTCTCTCTGTCTCCCTATGCGTCTCTCCGAGTCTCTACAGGTCCCAATGCATCTCTGTAGATCTCCCTGTGTCCCTAAATATCTCTATGGGTCTCTTTGTGTCTCTATGCGTGGTCGAAAGACTTTAGTGTTCCAATGATCTTGAGAGCTATGCTCTCTGGAGTTATGCTCCTGGTAGAGGTTTCCATGGCGGTAAGGTCGAGGGGGAGGCCCGAGACAAAGTACGATCCAAGATGTCGTAGTACTACCACCCCCACCCAGCAGGTGGAGGTGGGCTGCAGAGGTTTTGTGGCAACATCTACAACCAGACTGCTTAGAGACCTGGGAATTAAGGGCCAGAGCCAGCGTTCGGCAATCAGAGCTGTATCGGAGGCGGCAGAAGGCAGCAGTCAGTGGCTCTGGATGAAGAGGAAAGACCCCAGCTGGGCCCCAAAGTGAGAGGGCCAGGAGGTATGCAGTCAACAATGCTTGACTCAGGGAGGAGGACGCCCCTGCCATGCATAGTCCCATGGGATGTTGGCTATCAACAACAAGGCAACTCCTATGACTAATTGGGAATGGGACGCAAGCGTAGGATTGATCACCCTGTCGCTGGCCGCCTTTGGGGAGGGTGTATAGTGTGAAAGGCGAAACACCCTAGGACCCAAAGGTTCGCTACTGACAATGCGCTCCCCAAATTTCACCAGGCTCACTGTTCATGAACTCTTGGAAGTGCTTGCACAAAGGATAGTAACATCTCATCCTGTGTTCTTTGGAATCCACCCCCACCCAGCAGGTAGTGCTCTATAGCTTCGTGCGGCAACTCACCTTTGCATCTTTATGTGTCTGTGAGTCTCTATGGGTTTACAATGCGGCCCATCGTTTAGGGATTGCATGGCTACAATTGTAACCATTATGGCTTGTCTTTAACATAGCTCCGTGGGTCACTATGTGTGTGTCTCTATCGGTTTCTATGTATCTCAATGGGTCGTTCTGTGTCCCTATGTGTCTCTGGGTTTATGGTACATAGAATAAATATTGTGGTCACGTGTTCGCTACCTCTCAGCAGGCCACGTGGTGGTGGAGGCCACGAGGGAAGTGGACAAGAAGGTGGAGGGTTTGGTAAGCGGTTCTTGAGTGGTGGGATTTGGAGTTGTGGTAGGCATTGTATTGGTAAGTGATTCTTGAGTGGTGGGATTTGGAGTTGTGGTAGGTATTGTATTGGTAAGCGGTTCTTGAGTGGTGGGATTTGGAGTTGTGGTAGGCATTGTATTGGTAAGTGATTCTTGAGTGGTGGGATTTGGAGTTGTGGTAGGCATTGTATTGGTAAGCGGTTCTTGAGTGGTGGGATTTGGAGTTGTGGTAGGCATTGTATTGGTAAGTGGTTCTTGAGTGGTGGGATTTGGAGATGTGGTAGGCATTGTATTGGTAAGTGGTTCTTGAGTGGTGGAATTTGGAGATGTGGTAGGCATTGTATTGGTAAGTGGTTCTTGAGTGGTGGGATTTGGAGTTGTGGTAAGAACGGGAAAGTTGGTAAGCGGCTCTTGAGTGGTGGGATTTGGATTTGTGGTAAGTCTGGTGTAGTTGGAAAGTGGTTCTTGAGTGGTGGGATTTGATGTTGTGGTAAGGATGGTGTAGTAGGTAAATGATTCTTGAGTGCTCGGATTTGGAGTTGTGGTAAGAACGGTATAGTTGGTAAGTAGTTCTTGAGTGGTGGGATTTGGAGTTGTGGTAAGAACGGTATAGTTGGTAAGTGATTCTTGAGTGCTCGGATTTGATGTTGTGGTAAGAACGGTGTAGTTGGCAAGTGATTCTTGAGTGGTGGGATTTGGAGTTGTGGTAAGAACGGTGTAGTTGGTAAGTGATTCTTGGGTGGTGGGATTTGATGTTGTGGTAAGAACGGTGTAGTTGGTAAGTGATTCTTGAGTGGTGGGATTTGGAGTTGTGGTAAGAACGGTGTAGTTGGTAAGTGATTCTTGGGTGGTGGGATTTGGAGTGGTGGTAAGCACGGTGTAGTTGGTAAGTGATTCTTGAGTGGTGGGATTTGGACTGGTGGTAAGCATGGTGTAGTTGGTAAGTGATTCTTGAGTGGTGGGATTTGGAGTTGTGGTAAGAACGGTGTAGTTGGTAAGTGATTCTTGAGTGGTGGGATTTGATGTTGTGGTAAGAACGGTATAGTTGGAAAGTGGTTCTTGAGTGGTGGGATTTGGAGTGGTGGTAAGAACGGTGTAGTTGGTAAGTGATTCTTGAGTAGTGGGATTTGGAGTGGTGGTAGGCACGGTGTAGTTGGAAAGTGATTCTTGAGTGGTGGGATTTGATGTTGTGGTAAGAACGGTATAGTTGGAAAGTGGTTCTTGAGTGGTGGGATTTTGAGTGGTGGTAAGAACGGTGTAGTTGGTAAGTGATTCTTGAGTGCTCGGATTTGGAGTTGTGGTAAGAACGGTATAGTTGGTAAGTGATTCTTGAGTGCTCGGATTTGGAGTGGTGGTAAGAACGGTATAGTTGGTAAGTGATTCTTGAGTGCTCGGATTTGGAGTGGTGGTAAGAACTGTATAGTTGGTAAGTGCTTCTTGAGTGCTCGGATTTGGAGTGGTGGTAAGAACGGTATAGTTGGTAAGTGATTCTTGAGTGCTCGGATTTGGAGTTTCAAGAGGGACCGTGACAGTCAGTGGTTCCTGCGTGGTGTGAATTGTAGGTTCAGGAGTCAGAGCAGGTAGGGATGGGGCAATGGGAGCCAGCGGTAGCTTCAGAGGGAGAGTTTCTTTACCACTCTGCAACAACAATAACAACAACAATCAGTGGGCAAGCAATATCTTGAACCTGTCTTGTGACTCATTTAGGTAAACTCCATCATCGCAATGGTCAACACACTTTTTCTGGCATAAGGTATTCCAACGGGTTTAAGGTAATTTTGGGGTGCTGATTTCAAATTTGGCATCAGTTTTTGTCTATCACATCAGGTTATTGAGATATCAAATATTGCATTTTCAATAAAAACTGCAGAAGAAAAATGTAAATGTGGATATTTACATAAAATGATATTATAAACACACTATCCTAAAAATACAGCACCATATTTTAACACTAAAGCAGTCACTGACTCGCAACAACTTGCAATCATAAGTGACAGAGTTAATTTCGGGTAAAATCAATGAAAATGGGGTATGCCGATAGTATAAAAGTGAGATGTGATAGAGCAAATCTGAGATCAGATTTGGAATCAGCGCCCTAAAATTAGTCTTAAACAGCTGCAAAGGTCCAGGCCAGATTTTTCTTTCGACCAGTGTCATCATCATGAGCCACTTGCAGATTGCTTTTTCACCTCAAAAATTGGCACAATCCAAAATGCAGAATGAACCTAAACCCTGGGTCCTCCCGGCCACAATTCTTCCCTCCTCATGGGACCCTTTTGCTATATCATTGGACCTTTTTTTGCCAGTCTCAAAGTGTAAAAAATAAGAATAGGGTAAAACCTCTTCTTTGGTTCTTTCGGTAAAGTCACGTAGAATGGAAATAATAAAATATTAAAAATAAAACATAATTATGACTTTACCGAAAGAACCAAGAAGATGAATCCCTGCAGTCACGAAAGCTTTAAGTCGAAGGATAAAACCTATTCTTATTTTTCATAATTCGATACCAGGGGAAAGGTCTCGTGATATCGCTGCTCACCACAAACTATAAATGCTCTGATGCGTGCATTGTCTTTGTGCTGTTCACCTTTTGATGTTGTTCTGTGGTCTACTAACACTGCTGGTAGTGGGACTGGTCCATACGGAAGGCTGGCTCTGGTTTATGGCAATCAGTTTCAAAGACAATGCTGCATATATTCATTATCAGAGTGTGTTTGTCTACATATTCACCACACGTATGTGTGGTTAATGTCAACTTGGACGGTCACGAAAACTTCAGATCTAGATTAATGTAGACTTAATTACTTTATAAAGGTATCAATATAAGAAGAGGGTAAAACCGATTCTTTTCATACTTTGATACTGGCAAAAGGTCCCATGATGTAGCTGCTCACCACAAGCTATAAATGCTCTGATGCATGTATTGTATTTGTACTGGGGGCCTTTTGGCAATTTTCTCTGGTCTACTAACACAAGCAGTGTGACTAGGCTATAAAGTAGGAAAATCAGTTTCAAAGACAATGCTGCATATATGATCAGAGTGTGTTTGTTTGCATGTTAAGCACAAGTACGTGTGTTTAATGCAGACTTGATTCCTTGAAAAAGGTATCTATCTGGTGTTTTAACATCTTAACACCTGTTTTATTGCCAGAAAAGGCTAAAATATATTCTTACAAGTCATACGTTTTGTGACTGGCAATAAGGTCCCTATGATAGATGGAGATTAATTATAGATTTGAAGCTTTCGTGACTGCAAGGATTCATATTCTTAGGTTTTTTCGGTAAAGTCACGTAGGTAAAAATGTTATTTAATAAAAGTAAAATAAAAATAAAATAATAAAAATCACGACGTTTCGGAGGCAACACACGCTTCCGTCTTCAGGTGGAACCGTCACAGCACGACAGCTGTATCAAGTAAGAGAAATCCCAAGAAAACAGTCCTTGTATATATACTGGTTAAGGGTGGGAGGAGCCAAGGTAGGCACCTGGATATTAATATTGTGAGGTTCGGTGCGGCTGAAGCACGCTGCTAGGAATGAGCCTTTGTTGTGTAGACTGGTTGAACTTGGAGGTTCCAAGAGTTCATCTTCTTGGTTCTTTCGGTAAAGTCACGTAGAAGGGAAGTAATAAAATAATAAAAATAAAAGATAATCAAATAATTCTCACGAAGTTTCGGCAAATGCGTTGTGGCCGAAACGTCGTGAGAATTATTTTATTATGTTTTATTTTTATTATTTTATTACTTTCCTTCTACGTGACTTTACCGAAAGAACCAAGAAGATGAATCCCTGCAGTCACGAAAGCTTTAAATCGAAATTTAGTTCCAAGAGTTGTTAAGGTGCGGCTGATGTAAAGCTTGTGTTGCCTCCGAAACGTCGTGATTTTTATTTTATTTTTATTTTACTTTTATTAATATTCATTTTAATTTTTTACCTACGTGACTTTACCGAAAAAAACTAAGAAGATGGAGATTAGTTCACACCCTCTGCTGTACCGCCTTCTCCCGGCAGAGCCAGCAGTTATGGTTTCTTTAGTTATTATTTAGCTGCTGCTGCTGCTGCTGCTATAAACTCCCACGTGGTTTTGGTGACGACGACGATGATGATGACATCAGACACTATCGATGAACTATCGCGCGTGGCCAGGTCGCCTCTGAACAAGAACCTACGTCTTCTTGGTTCTTTCGGTAAAGTCACGTAGAAGGGAAATAATAAAATAATGCAAATAAAACATAATAAAATAATATAATAATATAATGTAATAAAATAAAGATATTTGTATTTTTGTATTATTTCCCTTCTACGTGACTTTACCGAAAGAACCAAGAAGATGAATCCCTGCAGTCACGAAAGCTTTCAATCGAAGAACCTACATGTTAAACGAACAAAAGCTGATCGCTAAGTTGGCCTCTTAACTGGTAAATAATGAAATCGTTGCAACTTAATGTGGCCAATCACAGTCCAGCATTCAACAATCTCCCCCCCCCCGATTCCTAACGAGCATTGAGACTCGCCGCACCTTATCGGGTTTGATGGGGCCTCCGGGTTCTACGGCTTGCTGCTCCTTATTGGTCCTCCCAGCCGGGATCTTCTTCTGTGGAGGAGGTTGATCACCTTGCTGGCCCTTCTCCACATTCTCCTCCAAAGGTGAGGCCTGGGTAGGGGCCTGAGCAAGCTCCACGGAGTGGCTCTCTGCGGGGGACACCTCTGAGTAGTCGTAGTCTGGGCAGAGGGACATCAAGTGGGGGTGAAGGCGTGCATGTGTGTACTGAGGCAGCTGCATTGTACATAGACTCAACACTGCACAATGGACTCAATACAGCACCATAGACTCAACACTGCACCACAGACTCAACACTGCCCATAGACTCAACATTGCACCATAGACTCAACACCACCCATAGACTCAACACCGCCCATAGACTCAACATTGCACCATAGACACCACACTACACCATAGACTCAACACCTCACGTATACTCAACATTGCCCATAGACTCAACACTGCACCATAGACTCAACACTACACCACAGACTCAACACTGCCCACAGACTCAACACTGCACCATAGACTCAATACTGCCCATAGACTCAACACTGCCACCAATCGACTCAACACTGCACCATAGACTCAATACTGCCCATAGACTCAACACTGCCACCCATCGACTCAACACTGCCACCCATAGACTCAACACTGCACCATAGACTCAACACTACCTATAGACTCAACACTGCCCATAGACTCAACACTGCCCATAGAATCAACACTGCCCATAGACTCAACACTGCACATAGATTCAACACTACCCACAGACTCAACACTGCACCATAGACTCAACACTACCCACAGACTCAACACTACCCATAGACTCAACACTACTCCATAGACTCAACACTGCACATAGACTCAACACTACCCACAGACTCAACACTGCACCATAGACTCAACACTGCCAATAGACTCAACACAACCACCCATAGACTCAACACTGCCCCCCATCGACTCAACACTGCCACCCATCGACTCAACACTACCCATAGATTCAACACTACCTATAGACTCAACACTGCCCATAGACTCAACACTGACCATAGACTCAACACTGACCATAGACTCAACACTACCCATCGACTCAACACTGCCCATAGACTCAACACTACCCATAGACTCAACACTACCCATAGACTCAACACTGCCCATAGACTCAACACTGCCCATAGACTCAACACTACCCATAGACTCAACACTGCACCATAGACTCAATACTACCCCCCACAGACTCAACACTGCACCGTCGACTCAATAGTGCCCATAGAATTTCGATTTAAAGCTTTCGTGAATGCAGGGATTCATCTTCTTGGTTCTTTCGGTAAAGTCACGTAGAAGGGAAATAATAAAATAATAAAAAGAAAACATAATAAAATAATTAATTTGTTATATTAATTACAAGAACCAAGAAGACTGCCCATAGACTCAACACTGCGACCCATAGACTCAACGATGCCCATAGACTCAACACTGCCCATAGACTCAACACTGCACCATCGACTCAACACTGCACCATCGACTCAACACTACATCATAGACTCAACATTACCCATGGATTCAACACTGCCACCAATCGACTCAACTCTGCCCCATAGACTCAACACTGCCCATAGACTCAACACTGCACCATCGACTCAACACTGCACCATCGACTCAACACTACATCATAGACTCAACATTACCCATGGATTCAACACTGCCACCAATCGACTCAACACTGCCCATAGACTCAACACTGCTTGTCACCCCACCACCCCTTCCTCACACACCACCCCTCACCCACTACCCCCCCCCCCCCTCTTCCTCACCATCCTCCGGCGTCGTATCGGTGCAGAACTCGGCGTGGTCCGGGCAGCACTCCCCGAACTCCACGCAGGTCGAGTCGCAGTGGCACCGCCGGCCCCGGCGGAACGGCTCCTCGCAGCGGCCTCGGCACGACGACTCTGCGATCAGCGCCCCCACCACGCACACAACATCGTTAAAAAGTCTCCCCCCCGTGTAGCCTCTAGCAGGGCTGCAGGGGCAAGTGCTGTTAGTGGCGAGTAGCTGCAGCACCTACACACAGACAAAGATACCCGGTGTAGCCTCTAGCAGGGCTGTAGGGGCAAGTGTTGTTAGTAGCGCCTATACACAGACAAAGATACCCAGTGTAGTCTCTAGCAGGGCTGTAGGGGCAAGTGTTGTTAGCAGCGCCTATACACAGACAAAGCTCCCCCGTGTAGCCTCTAACAGGGCTGTAGGGGCAAGTGCTGTTAGTAGCACCTATACACAGACAAAGACCCCCCGTGTAGCCTCTAACAGGGCTGTAGGGGCAAGTGCTGTTAGTAGCGCCTATATACAGATAAAGATCCCCCGTGTGGCCTCTAGCAGGGCTGTAGGGGCAAGTGCTGTTAGTAGCCCCTATACACAGACAAAGATCCCCCGTGTAGCCTCTAGCAGGGCTGTAGGGGCAAGTGTTGTTAGTAGCGCCTATACACAGACAAAATCCCCCGTGTAGCCTCAAGCAGGGCTGTAAGGGCAAGTGTTGTTAGTAGCGGCTATACACAGACAAAGATACCTGGTGTAGCCTCTAGCAGGGCTGTAGGGGCAAGTGTTAGTAGCGAGTAGCAGCAGCGTCTATACACAGACAAAGATCCCCCCTGTAGCCTCTAGCAGGGCTGCAGAGGCAAGTGTTGTTAGTGGTGAGTAGCAGCAGCGCCTATACACACACAAAGATCCCCCGTGTAGCCTCTAGCAGGGCTGCAGGGGCAAGTGCTGTTAGTAGCGCCTATATACAGATAAAGATCCCCCGTGTAGCCTCTAGCAGGGCTGCAGGGGCAAGTGCTGTTAGTAACGCCTATACACACACAAAGATCCCCCGTATAGCCTCTAGCAGGCTGTTGGGGCAAGTGCTGTTAGTAGCGAGTAGCAGCAGCGCCTATACACAGATAAAGATCCCCCGTGCAGCCTCTAGCAGGCTGTTGGGGCAAGTGCTGTTAGTAGCGAGTAGCAGCAGCGCCTATACACAGACAAAGCTCCCCCGTGTAGCCTCTAACAGGGCTGTAGGGGCAAGTGCTGTTAGTAGCGCCTATACACAGAGAAAGCTCCCCCGTGTAGCCTCTAGCAGGGCTGTAGGGGCAAGTTCTGTTAGTAGCGCCTATACACAGACAAAGATCCCCCGTGTAGCCTCTGGCAGGGCTGTAGGGGCAAGTGCTGTTAGTAGCACCTATACACAAAGACCCCCCGTGTAGCCTCTAACAGGGCTGTTGGGGCAAGTGCTGTTAGTAGCACCTATACACAGACAAAGAACCCCCGTGTAGCCTCTAGCAGGGCTGTAGGGGCAAGTGCTGTTAGTGGTGAGTAGCAGCAGCGCCTATACACAGACAAAGATCCCCCCTGTAGCCTCTAGCATACTGCTGGGGCAAGTGTTGTTAGTAGCGCCTATACACAGACAAAGATCCCCCGTGTCGCCTCTAGCAGGGCTGTAGGGGCAAGTGCTGTTAGTAGCGCCTATACACAGACAAAGATCCCCCGTGTAGCCTCTAGCAGGGCTGTAGGGGCAAGTGTTGTTAGTAGCGCCTATACACAAACAAAATCCCCCGTGTAGCCTCTAGCAGGGCTGTAAGGGCAAGTGTTGTTAGTAGCGCCTATACACAGACAAAGATACCTGGTGTAGCCTCTAGCAGGGCTGTAGGGGCAAGTGTTAGTAGCGAGTAGCAGCAGCGTCTATACACAGACAAAGATCCCCCCTGTAGCCTCTAGCAGGGCTGCAGAGGCAAGTGTTGTTAGTGGTGAGTAGCAGCAGCGCCTATACACACACAAAGATCCCCCGTGTAGCCTCTAGCAGGGCTGCAGGGGCAAGTGCTGTTAGTAACGCCTATACACACACAAAGATCCCCCGTATAGCCTCTAGCAGGCTGTTGGGGCAAGTGCTGTTAGTAGCGAGTAGCAGCAGCGCCTATACACAGATAAAGATCCCCCGTGCAGCCTCTAGCAGGCTGTTGGGGCAAGTGCTGTTAGTAGCGAGTAGCAGCAGCGCCTATACACAGACAAAGCTCCCCCGTGTAGCCTCTAACAGGGCTGTAGGGGCAAGTGCTGTTAGTAGCGCCTATACACAGAGAAAGCTCCCCCGTGTAGCCTCTAGCAGGGCTGTAGGGGCAAGTTCTGTTAGTAGCGCCTATACACAGACAAAGATCCCCCGTGTAGCCTCTGGCAGGGCTGTAGGGGCAAGTGCTGTTAGTAGCACCTATACACAAAGACCCCCCGTGTAGCCTCTAACAGGGCTGTTGGGGCAAGTGCTGTTAGTAGCACCTATACACAGACAAAGAACCCCCGTGTAGCCTCTAGCAGGGCTGTAGGGGCAAGTGCTGTTAGTGGTGAGTAGCAGCAGCGCCTATACACAGACAAAGATCCCCCCTGTAGCCTCTAGCATACTGCTGGGGCAAGTGTTGTTAGTAGCGCCTATACACAGACAAAGATCCCCCGTGTCGCCTCTAGCAGGGCTGTAGGGGCAAGTGCTGTTAGTAGCGCCTATACACAGACAAAGATCCCCCGTGTAGCCTCTAGCAGGGCTGTAGGGGCAAGTGCTGTTAGTAGCAGCAGCGCCTATACACAGACAAAGATCCCCCCTGTAGCCTCTAGCAGGGCTGCAGGGGCAAGTGCTGTTAGTAGCGCCTATACACAAAGATCCCCCGTGAAGCCTCTAGCAGGGCTGTAGGGGCAAGTGCTGTCAGTGGTGAGTAGCAGCAGCGCCTATACACAGACAAAGATCCCCCGTATAGCCTCTAACAGGGCAGTAGGGGCAAGTGCTGTTAGTAGCGCCTATACACAGACAACGATCCCCCGTGTAGCCTCTAGCAGGCTGTTGGGGCAAGTGCTGTTAGTAGCGAGTAGCAGCAGCGCCTATACACAGACAAAGCTCCCCCGTGTAGCCTCTAACAGGGCTGTAGGGGCAAGTGCTGTTAGTAGCACCTATACACAGACAAAGACCCCCCGTGTAGCCTCTAACAGGGCTATAGGGGCAAGTGCTGTTAGTAGCGCCTATACACAGAGAAAGCTCCCCCGTGTAGCCTCTAGCAGGACTGTAGGGGCAAGTTCTGTTAGTAGCGCCTATACACAGACAAAGATCCCCCGTGTAGCCTCTGGCAGGGCTGTAGGGGCAAGTGTTGTTAGTGGCGAGTAGCAGCAGCGCCTATACACAGACAAAGGTCCCCCGTGTAGCCTCTAGCATACTGCTGGGGCAAGTGTTGTTAGTAGCGCCTATACACAGACAAAGATCCCCCGTGTAGCCTCTAGCAGGGCTGTAGGGGCAAGTGCTGTTAGTAGCGCCTATACACAGACAAAGATCCCCCGTGTAGCCTCTAACAGGATGTTGGGGCAAGTGCTGTTAGAAGCGCCTATACACAGATAAAGATCCCCCGTGAAGCCTCTAGCAGGGCTGTAGGGGCAAGTGCTGTCAGTGGTGAGTAGCAGCAGCGCCTATACACAGACAAAGATCCCCCGTATAGCCTCTAACAGGGCAGTAGGGGCAAGTGCTGTTAGTAGCGCCTATACACAGACAACGATCCCCCGTGTAGCCTCTGGTAGGGCTGTAGGGGCAAGTGCTGTTAGTAGCGCCTATACACAGATAAAGATCCCCCGTGTAGCCTCTAACAGGGCTGCAGGGGCAAGTGTTGTTAGTGGTGAGTAGCAGCAGCGCCTATACACAGACAAAGATCCCCCGTGTAGCCTCTAGCAGACTGTGGGGGGCAACTTCTGTAAGGGGCCGTCCATAAATGACGTCACGCGATTTTGGACGATTTTTGACCCCCCCTTTCTTCGTCACAAAAAGTCAGACCCCCCCCTAAAATAAAACGTCACAAAGCTCTGCCCCCCCCCAAAAAAAATATTAAACATGCTTCAAATCGCTTTAAACTATTGTCATTGTTGTGCGTATTTAATGTGGCGCTGCACTCTGATGTTGTAGCAGAAAACATTTATCAAAAAGTATATTTAATTAAGTAGAACGTGTTGTCTATATTTATTTAAAGTTGCGCATTTTGATGTGACGTCACATGTCTCACCCCCCCCATCGTCACAAATGTCTGACCCCCCCCCCCTAGGTGCGTGACGGCGATGATGATGATGGTGGTAGTGATGATGGTGGTGGTTGTGGTGGTGATGATGATGGTGGTGGTAGTGATGATGATGGTGGTGGTAGTGATGATGATGGTGGTGGTGGTAGTGATGATGGTGGCGGTGGTAGTCAGAGGTGTGGACTCGAGTCATGTGACTTGGACTCGAGTCAGACTCGAGTCATGAATTTGATGACTTGCGACTCGACTTGGACTTGCATAACAATGACTTTGTCCCACCTATGAGATGTGGACTCGAGTCATGTGACTTGGACTCGAGTCAGACTCGAGTCATGAATTTGATGACTTGCGACTCGACTTGGACTTGCATAACAATGACTTTGTCCCACCTCTGGTGGTAGTGATAGTGATGGCGGTAGTGATGATGATGGTGGTGGTGGTAGTGATAGTGATGGTGGTAGTGATGATGATGGTGGTAGTGATGATAGTGATGGTGGTAGTGATGATGATGGTGGTAGTGATGATGATGGTGGTGGTAGTGATGATGATGGTGGTGGGTGTGATGATGGTGGTGGTGGGTGTGATGATGATTGTGGTAGTGATGATGATGGTGGTAGTAGTGATGATGATGGTGGTGGTAGTGATGATGTTGGTGGTGGTAGTGATGATGATGGTGGTGGTAGTGATGATGATGGTGGTGGTAGTGATGATGATGGTGGTGGGTGTGATGATGATTGTGGTAGTGATGATGATGGTGGTAGTGATGATGATGATGATGGTGGTGGTATTGATGATGATGGTGGTAGTGATGATGATGGTGGTAGTGATGATGATGGTGGTGGTAGTGATGATGATGGTAGTGATGATGATGGTAATGATGATGATGGTGCTGGTGATGGTGATGATGATGGTGATGATGATGATGCTGACGACGATGGTGCTGATGATGATGGTGATGATGATGATGGTGATGATGATGATGATTGTGATGATGATGGTGATGATGATGATGACGATGTTGCTGATGATAACGGTGATGATGGCGCTTATGATGGTGCTGCTGATGATGGTGCTGATGTTGACGACGGTTGATGACGATGATGATGACGATGATGACGATGATGATGACGACGATGATGATGACGATGATGATGATGACGATGATGACGACGACGGTTGATGACGATGATGATGACGATGATGATAACGATGATGATGATGACGATAATGGCGATGACGATGATGATGATGACGATGATGACGACGACGGTTGATGACGATGATGACGATGACGGTAGATGACGATGATGGCGATGACGATGATGGCGATGACGACGATGATGATGATGACGATGATGATGATGACAATGGCGATGACGATGATGATGACGACGACGGTTGATGACGATGATGGCGATGACAATGATGATGGTGACGATGATGACGACGACGATGATGACGACGACGACGATGATGACGACGACGACGACGACGCCGTGTGTCTCTCTCTCACCCTTGGTGCAGACGCTCCTGAAGTCGCGGCAGCACTGCTTGAACTTGGTGCAGTCGAAGTCGCAGGAGCACGTGACGCCTCTCACGAACGACTCCCCACAGCGGCCCACGCACGACCCTCGTGGGGAGAGAGGCAAAGACAAAGATCCCCCGTGTAGCCTTCGCCGGCTGCTGGGGGCAAGTGCTGTTGGGGCATAAGCAGCATCTGGCCACCAACCCCCCCCCCCTCCACCATCACCCGATGATAGTGGTGGTGGTGATAGTGGTGCTGATGGTGGTGGTTGTGGTGATGATGGTGATGGTGGTGACGGTGATGATGGTGGTGGTGATGATGGTGGTGATGTTGATGGTGGTGATGTTGTTGGTTATGATGGTGGTGTTGATGGTGATAATGATGATGGTGGTGACGGTGATGGTGGTGGTAATGGTGGTGATAGGGTTAGTGATGGTGGCGGAGGTGATGATAGTGGTGATGGTGAATATGATGATGGTGGTGCTGATGGTGGTGGTTGTGGTGATTATGATGATGATGATGGTGGTGATGATGGTGGTGATGATGGTGATGGTGGTGATGGCGATGATGGTGGTGATGGTGGTGATGATGGTGATGGTGGTGATGGTGGTGACGGTGGTGATGATGATGGTGATGATGATGGTGGTGATGATGGTGATGGTGGTGATGGTGGTGATGATGGTGATGGTGGTGATGATAGTGGTGGTGATGATGGTGGTTGTGGTGGTGATGATGGTGGTGATGATGGTGATGATGATGATGGTGATGATGGTGACGGACTCACTGTCTCCTCGTCTTAATGAGGTGGTGGTTTGTAGCAGCAGCAGCGTCGTCATCGCGAACAGCAACACCGAGATCCCTCCCAGAAACATCCTGTCAGGAAAAGAGTCCACTCACTCACTCACTCACCTCCTCACCAACTCACTCACTCACTCACCCACTCAGTCACTCACCCACTCACTCACCCACTCACCCACTCAGTCACTCAGTCACTCACCCACTCACTCACTCACCCACTCAGTCACTCACCCACTCGCCCACTCACTCACACACCCACTCACCCACTCACTAACCCACTCACCCACTCACTCACTCACTCACCCACTCACTCACTCACCCACTCACCCACTCACTCACCCACTCACTCACCCACTCACTCACTCATTCACTCACCCACTCACCCACTCACTCACCCACTCACCCACTTACTCACCCACTCGCCCACTCACCCACTCACTCACCCACTCACGCAGCCACTTACCCACACACTCAGCTACTCACTCACTCACCCACTCACTCACCCACTCACCCACTCACTCACCCACTCACTCAGTCACTCACCCACTCCCTCACCCACTCACTCACTTACCCATTCAACCACTCACCCACTCATTCACCAACTCACTCACCCACTCACACACTCACTCACCCTCTCACCCACTCACTCACTCACCCACTCACTCACTCACTTACTCACCCACTTACTCACCCACTCACTCACCCACTCCCTCACCCACTCACTCACCCACTCGCTCACCCACTTACTCACCTACTCACCCACCCACTCACGCAGCCACTTACACACACACTCAGCCACTCACTCACTCACCCACTCACTCACCCACTCACCCACCCACTCATTCACCCACTCACCCACTCATTCACCCACTCACTCACCCACCCACCCACCCACTCACTCACTCACCCACTCACTCACTCACTCACTCACTTACTCACCCACTTACTCACCCACTTACTCACCCACTCATTCACCCACTCACTCACCCACTCGCTCACCCACTTACTCACCCACTCACCCAATCACCCACCCACTCACGCAGCCACTTACACACACACTCAGCCACTCACCCACTCACTCAGCCACTCTCTCACCCACTCAGTCACTCACCCACTCCCTCACCTACTCACTGACTTACCCATTCACCCACTCACCCACCCACTCATTCACCCACTCACCCACTCATTCACCCACTCACTCACCCACTCACTCACCCACTCACTCACCCACTCACTCACCCACAAACACACTCACCCACTCACCCACCCACCCACCCACGCACTCACTCACTCACTCACCCACTCACTCACCCACTCACTCATTCACTCACCCACTCACCCACGCACTCACCCACTTACTCACCCACTCACCCACTTACCCACTCACCTACCCACTCACCCACACACTCACTCACCCACTCACTCATTCACCTACTCACTCACCCACTAACTGACTCACTCACCCACTCACTCACCCACTCACTCACCGATTCAACAATTCACTCATTAACACACTCACTCACCCATCCATTCACCCACCCAGTCACCCACTCACCTACACACTCACTCACACACACACTCACCCACTCACTAACCCACTCACCCACTAACTCACTCACCCACTCACTAACTCACCCACTCACCCACTCACTCACCCACTCACTTACCCACTCACTCACTCATTCACTCACCCACTCACTCACTTACTCACCCACTCGCCCACTCACCCACTCACTCACCCACTCACGCAGCCAATTACCCACACACTCAGCTACTCACCCACTCACCCACTCACCCACTCACTCACCCACTCACCCACTCACTCACCCACTCACTCAGTCACTCACCCACTCCCTCACTCACTTACCCATTCAACCACTCACCCACTCATTCACCAACTCACTCACCCACTCACACACTCACTCACCCTCTCACCCACTCACTCACTCACTCACTCACTTACTCACCCACTTACTCACCCACTCACTCACCTACTCACTCACCCACTCACTCAGCCACTCTCTCACCCACTCAGTCACTCACCCACTCCCTCACCTACTCACTGACTTACCCATTCACCCACTCACCCACCCACTCATTCACCCACTCACCCACTCATTCACCCACTCACTCACCCACTCACTCATTCACTCACCCACTCACCCACGCACTCACCCACTTACTCACCCACTCACCCACTTACCCACTCACCTACCCACTCACCCACACACTCACTCACCCACTCACTCACCCACTCACTCACCCACTCACTTACCCACAAACACACTCACCCACTCACCCACCCACCCACGCACTCACTCACTCACTCACCCACTCACTCACCCACTCACTCATTCACTCACCCACTCACCCACGCACTCACCCACTTACTCACCCACTCACCCACTTACCCACTCACCTACCCACTCACCCACACACTCACTCACCCACTCACTCATTCACCTACTCACTCACCCACTAACTGACTCACTCACCCACTCACTCACCCACTCACTCACCGATTCAACAATTCACTCATTAACACACTCACTCACCCATCCATTCACCCACCCAGTCACCCACTCACCTACACACTCACTCACACACACACTCACCCACTCACTAACCCACTCACCCACTCACTCACTCACCCACTCACTAACTCACCCACTCACCCACTCACTCACCCACTCACTTACCCACTCACTCACTTATTCACTCACCCACTCACTCACTTACTCACCCACTCGCCCACTCACCCACTCACTCACCCACTCACGCAGCCAATTACCCACACACTCAGCTACTCACCCACTCACCCACTCACCCACTCACTCACCCACTCACCCACTCACTCACCCACTCACTCAGTCACTCACCCACTCCCTCACTCACTTACCCATTCAACCACTCACCCACTCATTCACCAACTCACTCACCCACTCACACACTCACTCACCCTCTCACCCACTCACTCACTCACTCACTTACTCACCCACTTACTCACCCACTCACTCACCCACTCACTCACCCACTCACTCACCCACTCGCTCACCCACTTACTCACCCACTCACCCACCCACTCACGCAGCTACTTACACACACACTCAGCCACTCACTCACTCACTCACCCACTCACTCACCCACTCACTCACCCACTCAGTCACTCACCCACTCCCTCACCTACTCACTCACTTACCCATGCACCCACTCACCCACCCACTCATTCACCCACTCACCCACTCATTCACCCACTCACTCACCCACTCACTCACTCACTCACCCACTCACTCACTCACTTACTCACCCACTTACTCACCCACTTACTCACCCACTCACTCACCCACTCACTCACCCACTCGCTCACCCACTTACTCACCCACTCACCCACTCACCCACCCACTCACGCAGGCACTTACACACACTCAGCCACTCACTCACCCACTCACTCAGCCACTCTCTCACCCACTCAGTCACTCACCCATTCCCTCACCTACTCACTCACTTACCCATTCACCCACTCACCCACCCACTCATTCACCCACTCACCCACTCATTCACCCACTCACTCACCCACTCACTCACCCACTCACTCACCCACTCACCCACAAACTCACTCACCCACTCACTCACTCACTCACTCACCCACTCACTCACTCACCCACTCACTCATTCACTCACCCACTCACCCACGCACTCACCCACTTATTCACCCACTCACCCACTTACCCACTCACCTACCCACTCACCCACACACTCACTCACCCACTCACTCATTCACCTACTCACTCACCCACTAACTGACTCACTCACCCATCCACTCACTCACCAACTCACTCACCCATTCACCCCCCAGTCACCCACTCACCCACACACTCACTCACCCACTCACTCATTCACCTACTCACTCACCCACTAACTGACTCACTCACCCACTCACTCACCCACTCACTCACCGATTCAACAATTCACTCATTAACACACTCACTCACCCATCCATTCACCCACCCAGTCACCCACTCACCCACACACTCACTCACCCACTCACTCATTCACCTACTCACTCACCCACTAACTGACTCACTCACCCATCCACTCACTCACCAACTCACTCACCCATTCACCCCCCAGTCACCTACTCACTCACTCACCCACTCACGCACTTACTCACCCACTCACTCATTCACCCACTCACTCACCCACTCACTCACCCACTCATTCACCCACTCACTCACTCACCCACTCACTCACCCACTGACTCAACCACTCACTCACTCACCCACTTACTCGCCCACTGACTCAACCACTGTACTCACCTAGTACTCTCTCTGTACTCTGCACAATTTCTCTACTTACTCTGTGCGCTGCTGCCTTGCTCGCTCCACACGACGACACAAATTGACCTCTCAGAGCTTGACTCCAACTCAGCCCCTGCTCACTCTTACACCGCCTTATACACCACGCACTCCACCTCGTCACTCCTCGCCCTCGCCCCCCCCCTCGCCCCTCCTCCCCCCCTCACCCCTCCACCCCCTTTTCCCCCTCGCCCCTCCCCCCTCCGCCCCCTCCTCCCACTCCTCCTGATCACCCCACCCCTCCTCCTCAGTGGGTGAGTGGGTGAGCGAGTGGGTGAGTGAGTTGGTGATTGAGTGGGTGAGTGAGTCGGTGGGTGAGTGGGTGAGTGAGTTGGTGATTGAGTGGGTGAGTGAGTGGGTGGGTGAGTGGGTGAGTGAGTTGGTGATTGAGTGGGTGAGTGAGTGAGTGGGTGAGTGGGTGGGTGAGTGAGTGAGTGGGTGAGTGGGTGGGTGAGTGAGTGGGTGAGTGAGTGCGTGAGTGAGTGAGTGAGTGAGTGGGTGAGTGAGTGGGTGGGTGGGTGAGTGGGTGAGTGAGTTGGTGATTGAGTGGGTGAGTGAGTGAGTGAGTGGGTGAGTGGGTGGGTGAGTGAGTGAGTGGGTGAGTGGGTGGGTGAGTGAGTGGGTGAGTGAGTGCGTGAGTGAGTGAGTGAGTGAGTGGGTGATTGAGTGGGTGATTGAGTGGGTGGGTGAGTGAGTGGGTGGGTGGGTGGGTGGGTGAGTGGGTGAGTGGGTGAGGGGGTAGGTGTGTGAGTGAGTGGGTGAGTGAGTGGGTGAGTGGTTAGGTGAGTGAGTGGGTGATTGAGTGGGTGAGTGAGTGGGTGAGTGAATAAGTGGGTGAGTGAGTGGGTGGGTGACTGTGTGAGTGGGTGAGTGAGTGGGTAAGTGAGTGGGTGATTGAGTGGGTGAGTGAGTGGGTGAGTGGGTGAGTGAATGAGTGGGTGAGTGAGTGGGTGGGTGAATGAGTGGGTGGGTGACTGTGTGAGTAGGTGAGTGGGTGGGTGATTGAGTGGGTGAGTGAGTGGGTGAGTGGGTGAGTGGGTGGATGAGTGGGTGGGTGAGTGAGTGGGTGAGTTAGTGGGTGAGTGAATGAGTGGGTGAGTGAGTGGGTGGGTGACTGTGTGAGTGGGTGAGCGAGTGTGTGAGTGAGTGGGTGGGGGACTGTGTGAGTGGGTGAGTGAGTGGGTGGGTGACTGTGTGAGTGGGTGAGCGAGTGGGTGAGTGAGTGGGTGGGTGACTGTGTGAGTGGGTGAGTGAGTGGGTGAGTGAGTGAGTGGGTGGGTGAGTGAGTGAGTGGGTGGGTGACTGTGTGAGTGGGTGAGTAAGTGGGTGGGTGAGTGAGTGAGTGAGTGGGTGAGTGAGTGGGTGAGTGAGTGGGTGAGTGAGTGGGTGGGTGACTGTGTGAGTGGGTGAGTGAGTGGGTGAGTGAATGAGTGGGTGAGAGGGTGAGTGAGTAGGTGAGTGAATGAGTGGGTGAGTGAATGAGTGGGCGGGTGACTGTGTGAGTGGGTGAGTGGGTGGGTGATTGAGTGGGTGAGTGGGTGGATGTGTGGGTGGGTGAGTGAGTGGGTGAGTTAGTGGGTGAGTGAATGAGTGGGTGAGTGAGTGGGTGGATGACTGTGTGAGTGGGTGAGCGAGTGGGTGAGTGAGTGGGTGGGTGACTGTGTGAGTGGGTGAGCAAGTGGGTGAGTAAGTGCTTGAGTAGGTGGGCGATTTGCTCTCATGCTGCGCACGAACCCGACCACCCGAGTTCGACTCCTGCTCACCACCACCACCACCAACTCCAATTATCTGAACCGGTCCTGCGACTCCCTAGGTCAACTCAGTCTCAAACGAGTACCTGGTGTACTCGGTAAACATCGCCACTGGGGAGACAAAGGCGGTCGGGCGTGGTGCTGGCCACCCACCCCCTCGTGTGCCACAGCGGCCGGTAGCCTTCATAGGTGCTGCTGCTACTCACTCCTAACAGCACTTGCCCCAACATTATGTTAGAGGCTACACGGGGGATCTTTGTCTGTGTATAGACGGTGGTGCTACTTGCTACGAACAGCACTTGCCCCAACAGTCTGTTAGAGGCTACCGGGGGAATCTTTGTCTGTGTATAGGGGCTGTTGCCACTTGCGACTAACAGCACTTGCCCCAACATTTGGTAGAGGCTACAGGAGGAATCTTTGTCTGTGTTGTTGGTTGTTTGACTTGCATCCCACTGGGATTTTTGCACACAGCGTTGGTGTACGGTGATTTTTCTGCAATATTTTGCTGTCTTTTTTAGATTTTGTGTTTGCACTCAGTCACATATTCACTTTAAGATGTTTTTTTTCTCATGTTTTTTGTTTGTTGCGGTTGCACCCGATTCAAGAGCCGAATGGCTCACAGGGCTCCACCTAGGCCTCGGCAAGGTAAGGTAATTGTACCCTTTTTACCGGGTAAAAGGGTAAAGGTAAATGTGTCGGCATGCCAAGGGGTAAGGGTAAAGGGTTGGGTAAAAGGTAGGCTCGTTGCTTTTTACCTTTTACCTTACCTGCTAAAGGGTAAAAGGTAGGGTAGAGTGATTGTATTGTGGTAAGGTAAAAGGTAGGGTAAAGGTAGGCTCGTTGCTTTTTACCTTTTACCTTACCTGCTAAAGGGTAAAAGGTGGGGTAGAGTGATTGTATTGTGGTAAGGTAAAAGGTGGGGTAAAGGTAGGCTCGTTGTTTTTACACTTTTACCTTACCTAGCCGAGGCCTAGCTACACCTAGTAAATGAACTTGAACCTTCTTGGTTCTTTCGGTAAAGTCACGTGACTTTACCGAAAGAACCAAGAAGATGAATCCCTGCAGTCACGAAAGCTTTAAATCGAAAAATGAACTTGAACTTGCTTGTCACGTACACGTTGAAGCACCCGAGGCTGGAGTTATTCAGGACGAAGTCGACAGAAATCAAGTGTGACCTTTGACGAGTTCTTTGAAGGAGACGTTCTCTGGTGCAAACCGCGAACTGAGCACAATCACCACGCCGGCGAGGTTGAAGAAGGCCCGGGCCGCCTAGGGAAGGCTGGAGTTGGGCCTTCAGAGTAGCGTCGAGGTGAGTTTCCTGAAGGAGAGCCACATCTTTGGAACCTCATTTGCCAGTAAAAATATGATAATTGTTTTTTTACCCTTTTATCTGGCAACAAAACTGACACCTTTTTTTTACAAGGAGTCATGTTTGCATAGACCACAATACCTGCAGTCGTAAAGCAAACAAAAAACAACACTGATAATGTATGTGCACTGTCCTTGAAGTTGATTGGTCCCCACCCGAGACAGCTTTCCTTAGAGCCTAGTCTCCCATGGGTTGGACCAGATGACGCCAAAAGGCGCACAACTCAAAGACGATGCACCATCAGAGTATGAGAGCTCGGGTTAAGCATTTACACCATTGGAACCTCATTTGCCAGTAAAAATATGATAATTGGTTTTTTACCCTTCTATCTGGCAACAAAACTGACACCAAGTAGTGACTAATCCCTTATCTGCATTTCCCATAAATATGCTAAATTCCTCTTGATATGCAAATTCCTTTGTCAAGGCGCCCTTCCCCCTCCAACCCAGCTTAAATATACGCTGCCAAGCATGGTGGTGCTCATTCAGACGCTGTCTTTCCGACAGACCTGATCTTCAGCTGAGGACGGCTGCTTGCGTTGGGGCCGAAACGTCGTGAGAATTGTATTTTATTATGTTTTATTTTTATTATTTTATTATTTCCCTTCTACGTGACTTTACCGGAAGAACCAAGAAGAGTCACATCTGCTTTGTGTTCCCCGACAAAGCGGCAGATCTGTTCCCACCTCTTGTCGCTGCGAGCGCTTGTTACAGTTCAGATTAGCAACCTTAATAGCTGAAGCCATCATGTTGTTGTGTGTTGGTGGTGGTGTTGGTGGTGGTAACAGTAGCTGCGAGAAAAATAACCGGAGAAATCGGAGGTTTGTTTGCAGCGTTCGAGAGCGTGGCAGAGTTCTTTATAAACTTGCCGGCTTTTTGTTTTGCATTGGTAGGTGCTCGTAAGTTGCTGATCATCTCTCCGGCAATGCCAACAGGACCGACTTGTGGAGGTTTTGGAGGTCGGCGTGGGCTGCTACTGCTCTCGGCATCCTTAGGAAATGTCAAGCGCCTTTAGTGTTTCACACCAACACCGCCACCACCGCCATTGTCTTCCTGCCAAGATCAGTGACTCGAATCAAAGCTTTGGAGTTTCCAGCTTCTGATCAGGTATTAAATTGCCGGCAGAGTTGATTTGCCCTCTGGAGAGCAACAAGGGAGCGGTGAAGACTTTTCTTGAACCTGCGAGCAATGTTGGCCTTGGCAGCTGCCCTTGATGTATGAGGCCAGAGAAGCGGTGGTAGTTGGCTGTGTGGAGGGACGACCCCAACAGATCTCCCCTCCAAGCTCCCACGGACGCACTCGGAGACGGAGGTAAGTTAAGGGCTTTCGCCAAGGGTTTATTAAAGGTGAACAATAACACACAACTCATCTTCTTGGTTCTTTCGGTAAAGTCACCACGTAGAAGGGAAGTAATAAAATAATATAATGAAACATAAAATACAATTCTCACGACGTTTCGGCCACAACGCAAGCAGCCGTCCTCAGGTGAAGAACAGGTCTGTCGGAAAGACAGCGTCTGAATGACGTGACTTTACCGAAAGAACCAAGAAGATGAATCCCTGCAGTCACGAAAGCTTTAAATCGAAACCTTTCGCACTCATTGCTTTTCAAGCCCAGGATGCCCGTTGTGGGGCATTCGGGACCACCAGTTTGATAATATTCGTTGTGCCTACGCACGTGGCAGGAAAGGGTAGACTGTCTCCCCGTGTCTCCCCGTGTCTCCCCCGTGTCTTCCCCGTGTCTCCCCCCGTGTCTCCACGTGTCTCCCCCGTGTCTCCCCCGTGTCTCCCCCCGTGTCTCCCCCGTGTCTCACCGTGTCTCCCCCGTGTCTCCTCCGTTTTCCCTGTGTTTTCCGTGTATCCCCTGTGTCTTCACCGTGTCTCCACCGTGTCTCCCCCATATCTCACCAATGTCTCCCCCGTATCTTCCCCGTGTCTCCCCCGTGTCTCCCCCGTATCTCCCACGTGTCTCCCACGTGTCTCCCCCGTGTCTCACCCCGTGTCTCCCCCATATCACCCCCGTGTCTCCCCCATATCTTCCCCGTGTCTCACCCGTGTCTCCCCGTGTCTCCCCCATATCTCACCAATGTCTCCCCCGTATCTTTTCCGTGTCTCCCCCGTATCTCACCCGTGTCTCCTCTGTATCTTCCCCGTGTCTCCACGTATCTCACCCGTGTCTCCCCCGCGTCTCCCCCGTGTCTTCCCCGTGTCTCACCCGTGTCTCCCCCGTGTCTCCCCCGTGTTTCCCCGTGTCTCCCCCGTGTCTCACCCGTGTCTCCCCCGTGTCTTCCCCGTGTCTCACCCGTGTCTCCCCCGTGTCTCCCCCGTGTCTCCCCCGTGTCTCCCTTCTCACCCCCGTGTCTCCCCCGTGTCTTCCCCTTGTCTCCCCCGTGTCTCCCCCGTGTCTCCCTTCTCACCCTCGTGTCTCCCCCGTGTCTCCCCCGTGTCTCCCCGTGTCTCCCTTCTCACCCCCGTGTCTTCCCCGTGTCTTCCCCGTGTCTTCCCGTGTCTCACCCTTCTCACCCCCGTGTCTCCCCCGTGCCTCCCATTAACTTCTTGCAATTGTAACGTGTGCGACCTTAGTCGTGTCAGAGTGAGGACAAGCGGATGGCGGAGAAAGGCGACGCAATCGACGGGAACGTTCCGTTGTTCTCAAACAACGGAAACAGCGTGCGAGGAGGAAACACGAGACCCAGAGCGCGCAGACAAAAAGAAAGCCCCGTGACTCAAACCGAGAGGCGAGACGGAGGGGAACGAACACGTGCAGAGAGACAGAGAGAGCGAATTAGAGGAACTCACGCCTTGAGTTCAGAGAACGCATCATGTCCGCGTGCGTGTGTGTGTGTATAGACGTGTGTGTGTGTAGACGTGTGTGTGTGAGTCTGTGTGTGTACGTGTGTGTATGTACAGTGAGGGAAAAAAGTATTTGATCCTCTGCTGATTTTGTACGTTTGCCCACTGACAAAGAAATTATGAGTCTATAATTGTAATGGTAGGTTTATTTGAACAGTGAGAGACAGAATAACAACAACAAAATCCAGAAAAACGCATGTCAAAAATGTTATAAAATGATTTGCATTTTAATGAGGGAAATAAGTATTTGATCCCCTCTCAATCAGAAAGATTTCTGGCTCCCAGGTGTCTTTTATACAGGTAACGAGCTGAGATTAGGAGCACACTCTTAAAGGGAGTGCTCCTAATCTCAGCTTATTTCCCTCATTAAAATGCAAATCAATTTATAACATTTTTGACATGCGTTTTTCTGGATTTTTTTGTTGTTGTTCTGTCTCTCACTGTTAAAATAAACCTACTCTCCTCGGGGCAGGAGACTGTCAAACAAATGCGTCGGTCTTTTTATAAATAAAATAATTAAGGGGGTGTGGGAGCGTGGCGGTGAGGAAGCTGTAAGCCTCAGGCTACTTTGGGCTCGCCTTCCCATCAGCCGGAGGCGAAAGTGGTGGTCGTGGTTACTTATGCCCTCACCGAAGATGAACAACCGTGGAGGGATGCAGGCAAGGCCGATGAGTCAGATGCTTTCTATGACCTCCTGTCACAGGTGCTGGCTAAAGTGGCCCCATCGGGATAGAGTCATCCTGTTGGGTGGCTTTAATGCCCGAGTTGGTCATGATGCTGGCACCTGGTCTGGAGTAATTGGAAGTCATGGGGCAAGATCAGCTAAATAACAACGGTAGGAGGCTGCTAGACTTTTGTGCAGTCCATGGGCTTGTAATTACCAACACGTTGTTCAGGTATCGATGCATCCACGCTACATCATAGATGCACGTCAGGTCCAAGCAAGAACATCTGCTGGACTACATAGTGACGGATCAGCGGATGCCGGCCCATGTCTTTGACACCAGGACCTACCGTGGAGTAGAGCTGCCCACTGACCATCGGCTTGTCATCTGTAAGATGCGCCTGCCATTCTTCCACTCCGGTGGTGGGTGTACATCTGGTCTCAGCTAGCTGATGAAAGTTTCAAGTGAGAATGTCATCATCGCCTGCAGCTGGGGCTGTCATCGTCGTCATCCCGCTCCTTCTGATGCCGAGGGGAAATGGGCGAGGTTTAGAACTGTGGCTCATGCAGCTGCATCGGCTGCTTTGGGTACCAGTACAGACGTCGTCCCCAGAGACCCTTGCTTACGCAGCGGATGTTCCGGCTGGCTGAGACGAACACCACCCTCTACAGCATCCCACATCTGTGAATGTGGAGGCTTACCGCAGCTTTCATTCGGAGGTTCGGAGAACCATGCAGTGCTGCAAGGATCAGTAGTAGTCGCTGGTTGCTGAGGAGATGGAATATATGCCTCATTAGCCCACGATCACAAATCACTCTTCAATTCCATCAAGAAAGTAACTTGCTGCACCCCACCTATCGCCATGTTTAAGGTAAATAATGGTGATTCGATATCCGACCCCCCCAGGAAGAGATTTGTTGAGCAATTCTGTGAGATCTTGGGGGAGGGGAAATCCCTCAGTCCAAAAAACACCATGGGGCGAAGTGGGGATGACCCTGCTGAGGCTGCGGTGCCTCAAATATTGGAAGAAGAAGTCACCCCCTGTGAGTGGCTGGCTGAGGTGCCATCTGTTGACGAAGCACCGAAGGCGATCGAGAGTTTAAGAGCAGGAAAGGCACCGGGCAGAGATGACATCCAAAGGGAAATGCTGAGGGAGGGTGGCGTTTGTGTGCATACTGCCCTACGTGACATCATAACAACAGTCTGGACCACTGGACGAGTTCCAAAGGACTGGAAGGATGCCCTGGTGGTCCCCCTCTTTAAGAAAGGAAACCGCACAGACTGTAACAACTACAGGGGCATCTCACTCCTCAGTGTGCCGGGAAAGGTCCTGGCAAGGATAATTCAACATCGCCTTGCTAGGCACGCTGAGGAGAGGCTTGCGGATGACATCCAAAGCGAAATGCTGAGGGAGGGTGGCGTTTGTGTGCATACTGCCCTACGTGACATCATAACAACAGTTTGGACCACTGGTGGTCCCCCTTTTTAAGAAAGGAAACCGCACAGACTGTAACAACTACAGGGGCATCTCACTCCTCAGTGTGCCGGGATAGGTTCTGGTAACAATTATTCAACATTGCCTTGCCAGTCACACTGAGGAGAGGCTTTTGGAGACCCAATGTGGTTTCGGGCCAGGGCGGTTATGCACAGATGCCATATTCTCTGTCCGTTTGCTACAGCAGAAGTGTAGGGAATTCCAACAGGACCTACAAGGCCAATGATACTATCAGTAGGCCTAGGCTCTGGGTTGTTCTTCGTGCTTTCAAAGTCCCTGACTCTCTGCTCACAATCATGAAGGACCTTCATGATGGTGGGCCGGCCCAGGTAAAGCTACGTGGTCGGTGATGTGGTGATTGCTGCTCAATCAGAGGAGGAGTTGGAGGCGCTGCTGCTGAACCTGGAGCGTACCATCAAGAGGTGGGGCCTTACCATCAGCCCCACCAAAACTAAGCACCTGCCTGGGTATTTTGTGCCATCAAACACTCCGCCCCCACACCTCCCCGTTGGCGATGGGGTGATGATGGTGGTGGTGATGATGGTGGTGGTGATGTTGGTGATGGTGGTGATGATGGTGGTGATGGTGGTGATGATGGTGGTGATGGTGGTGATGATGGTGGTGGTGATGATGGGGTAATTATGGTGGTGGTGATGATGGTGGTGATGATGGTGGTGGTGGTGATGGTGGTATTGATGATGGTGGTAGTGATGATGGTGGTGATGATGGTGATGATGGTGGTGGTGGTGATGGTGGTGATGATGGTGGTGATGAAGGTGATGGTGGTGATGATGGTGATGGTGGTGGAGATGATGGTGGTGATTGTGGTGGTGATGATGATAATAGTGATAATGATGGTGATGATGATGGTGATGATAATGGTGATGATGATCGTGATGATGGTGGTAATGACGGTGGTGATGACGACGATGGTGATTCTCTTCCTCGATTCTAAAACTAGTCCATACGTATTCTACGCGACTTTACCGAAAAGAACCACAGAATATGAATTCGTGCAGTCACCAAAGTTTTAAGTCAAAATTTCATCCATACATCTGTCCGGCTCGTAGAGCCCCACTGACGCACGATCGAGCTCTTAGAAAACTATCCACAAACATCCCAAGCCGAGCGGACATGAATCTCTTAGTGGTGATTATGCTGCGGTTATGATGATGATGGTGGTGATGGTGGTGGTTATGATGATGGTGGTGATGATGGTGATATTGTGGTGGTGACGATGTTGTTGTGGTGGTGATGATGATGATGGGGGTGATGGTGGTGGTTATGATGATGGTGGTGATGATGGTGATATTGTGGTGGTGATTATGTTGTTGTGGTGGTGATGGTGATGATGTCGTGGTGATTATGCTGCGGTTATGATGATGGTGGTGATGATGGTGATATTGTGGTGGTGATGATGTTCTTATGGTAGTGATGATAATGTTGGTGATGGTGATGTTGATAATGATGGTGATGATGATGGTGGTGGTGATGATGGTGGTGATGGTGGTGGTTATGATGATGGTGGTGATGATGGTGATATTGTGGTGGTGATGATGTTGTTGTGGTGGTGATGGTGGTGATGTTGTGGTGATGATGTTGTTGTGGTGATTATGTTGTGGTGATGATGACAATGCTGTCGAGGTGGTGGTGGTGATGATGATGTGGTGATGATAATGATGCTGTGGTGGTGGTGATGATGGTGATGTTGTGGTGATGTTGTGGAAATGATCGTGATGATGATGTTGATGTTGTGGTCATGATGTTGTTGTGGTGATGTGGTGGTGGTGGTGGTGATGTTGATGTGATGTTGTTGTTGTGATTATCATGATGTTGATGTGATGATGATGTTGATGATGTTGTTGTGGTGATTATGTTGAGGATGTTGTAGTAATGATGGTGATGATGTTGTAGTAATGATGGTGGTGATGTTGTAGTAATGATGGTGGTGATGTTGTAGTAATGATGGTGGTGATGATGATGGTGTTTTTGCCGGGCATTTCATTGAACACGAAGTCTCCTGCCAGGAATTCGGGGATTTGGTAGGAAATTCTTCTCAGCCAAGTCGCTGGCATCATGCAGGCGACGAGTGGTGAACCTCACAAAGACTTTGGATTTCCCGTTCAATTTGGCAGCGATAATGCTGCTGATGATGCTGATGATGATGCTGATGCTGCAGTTGTGCAACAACGACAAAAGCAACAGTGTGTGTCCGTGTGTGAGTGTGTGTGAGTGAGTGTGTGAGTGTGTGTGAGTGAGTGTGTGAGTGTGTGTGAGTGTGTGTGAGTGTGTGAGTGAATGTGTGAGTGTGTGTGAGTGAATGTGTGAGTGTGTGTGAGTATGTGTGTGAGTGTGTGAGTGTGTGTGTTTGAGTGAGTGTGTGTGAGTGAGTGTGTTTGAGTGTGTGTGAGTGTCTGTGTGTCTGTGAGTGTGTGTGAGTGTGTGTGAGTGTGTGAGTGAATGTGTGAGTGTGTGTGAGTGAGTGTGTGTGTGAGTGTGAGTGAGTGTATGAGTGTGTGTGTGTGTGGAGCGGTAGTGTAGCAGTTAGCGCACTGCGCTATCCGAGGTCGACCTCAGTTCACGACCAACACCGCTGATGATCAATTATCTTCACCGGCCCTTGTCCTCCCTCTAGGTAGACTCAGCCTCAAATTAGTTCCCGGTGCAATTGTGCGTCAAACATCGCCACTGGGGAGACAAAGGCGGCCGGGCATGGTGCGCTCCTAACAGCACTTGCCCTGACAGCCTGCTGAAGCCTACATGGGGGATCTTTGTCTTCGTCTTGAGTCTGTCCAGACGATGCGCGACAACGCCCCGATCAGGAATGAATTTTTGAGCGATGGATGAATAAAAAAAATGAGGATTGGAGCCGTGAATCACGGGTGGCAGCTTGGGCTGGCCAGGGGCAAGACGTCCGATTGAACTGACTGAGGGTAGAGAATAGTCAGATCATTAGCCAGTTTCCCACTTACACCACTCACTCACTCAGTCACCCACTAATTCACTCACTCAGTCACTCACTCAGTCAGTCACTCAATCATTTACTCACTCACTCACCCAGTCACCCACTTACACCACTAACTCACTCAGCCACTCACTCACTCAGTCACCCAGTCATTCACTCACTCACTCACCCAGTCACCCACTTACTTACTCACTCACCCAGTCACCCACTTGCACCACTCACTCACTCACTCACCAAGTCACCCACTCACTCACTCAACCAGTCACCCACTTACACCACTCACTCACTCGCTCAGCCAGTCACTTACTCGCTCAGTCACTCACTCACTCAGTCTCTCACTCACTCACTCACCCACTCACTCACTCAGCCAGTCACTCACTCACTTACCCACTCACTCACTCACTTGCACCACTCACTCACCCACTCACTAACTCACTCACTTGCACCACTCACTTACTCACCCAGTCACCCACTTACACCACTCACTCACTCACTCACCCACTCACTCACTCACTCACTTATCCAGTCATTCACTCACTCAGTCACCCAGTCACCCACTTACACCACTCACTCACTCAATCAGTCACCCACTCACTCACTCACTTATTCAGTCATTCACTCACTCAGTCAGTCACCCAGTCACTCACTCACTCACTCACCCAGTCACCCACTCACTCACTCAGTCACTCACCCACTTACTCGCTCACCCAGTCACCCACTTACTCACTCACTCAGTCACCCACTCACTCACTCACCCAGTCACCCACTCACTCACTCACCCACTCACTCACTCACCCAGTCACCCACTTGCACACCCACTCACTCACCCAGTCACCCGCTCACTCACTCACCCACCCAGTCACTCACTCAATCACCCAGTCACCCACTTGCACAACTCACTCACCCAGCCACTCACTCACTCAGTCACCCAGTCATTCACTCACTCACTCACCCAGTCACCCACTTACTTACTCACTCACCCAGTCACCCGCTTGCACCACTCACTCACTCACTCACTCACCAAGTCACCCACTCACTCACTCAACCAGTCACCCACTTACACCACTCACTCACTCGCTCAGCCAGTCACTTACTCGCTCAGTCACTCACTCACTCAGTCAGTCACTCACTCACCCACTCACTCACTCACTCACTTATCCAGTCATTCACTCACTCACTCACTCACCCAGTCACCCACTTACACCACTCACTCACTCACTCAGTCACCCACTTACACCACTCACTCGGTCACCCACTCACTCACCCACTCACTTACCCAGTCATTCACTCACTCAGTCAGTCACCCAGTCACTCACTCACTCACTCACTCACCCAGTCACCCACTCACTCAGTCACTCACCCACTTACTCGCTCACCCAGTCACCCACTTACTCACTCACTCAGTCACCCACTCACTCACTCACCCAGTCACCCACTCACTAACTCACCCAGTCACTCACTCACTCACCCAGTCACCCACTTGCACACCCACTCACTCACCCAGTCAACCGCTCACTCACTCACCCACCCAGTCACTCACTCACTCACCCAGTCACCCACTCACTCACTCACTCACTCACTTATCCAGTCATTCACTCACTCACTCACTCACCCAGTCACCCACTTACACCACTCACTGACTCAGTCACCCACTTGCACCACTCACTCACTCACTCACCAAGTCACCCACTCACTCACTCAACCAGTCACCCACTTACACCACTCACTCACTCGCTCAGTCACTCACTCACTCAGTCAGTCACTCACTCACTCACTCACCCACTCACTCACTCAGCCAGTCACTCACTCACTTACCCACTCACTCACTCACTCACTTGCACCACTCACTCACTCACCCAGTCACCCACTTACACCACTCACTCACTCACTCACCCACTCACTCACTCACTTATCCAGTCATTCACTCACTCACTCACTCACCCAGTCACCCACTTACACCACTCACTCACTCAGTCACCCACTTACACCACTCACTCAGTCACCCACTCACTCACTCACTCACTTACCCAGTCATTCACTCACTCAGTCAGTCACCCAGTCACTCACTCACTCACCCAGTCACCCACTCACTCACTCAGTCACTCACCCACTTACTCGCTCACCCAGTCACCCACTTACTCACTCACTCAGTCACCACCTCACTCACTCACCCAGTCACCCACTCACTCACCCAGTCACTCACTCACTCACCCAGTCACCCGCTCACTCACTCACCCACCCAGTCACTCACTCACCCAGTCACCCACTTGCACCACTCACTCACCCAGTCACCCACTTGCACCACCCACTCACTCAATCACCCAGTCACCCACTTGCACCACTCACTCACTCACCCAGTCACTCACTCACTCAGTCACCCAGTCACCCACTCACTCACTCAGTCACCCAGTCATTCACTCACCCACTCAATCACTCACCCACCCAGTCACTCACCCACCCAGTCACTCACTCACTCACTCACTCACTCACCCAGTCACTCACTCACCCAGTCACCCACTTCACCACTCATTCATTCACTCACCCAGTCACCCACTTGCACCACTCACTCACCCAGTCGCTCACTCACCCAGTCACCCACTCACTGACTCACCCACCCAGTCACTCACCCACCCAGTCACTCACTCACCCAGTCACCCACTTGCACCACTCACTCACCCAGTCACTCACTCACTCACCCAGTCACCCACTCACTCACCCAGTCACTCACTCACTCACCCAGTCACCCACTTACTTACTCACTCACCCAGTCACCCACTTGCACCACTCACTCACTCACTCACCAAGTCACCCACTCACTCACTCAACCAGTCACCCACTTACACCACTCACTCACTCGCTCAGTCACTCACTCACTCAGTCAGTCAGTCACTCACTCACTCACCCACTCACTCACTCCGCCAGTCACTCACTCACTTACCCACTCACTCACTCACTTGCACGACTCACTCACTCACCCAGTCACCCACTTACACCACTCACTCACTCACTCAGTCACCCACTTACACCACTCACTCAGTCACCCACTCACTCACTCACTTACCCAGTCATTCACTCACTCAGTCAGTCACCCAGTCACTCACTCACTCACTCACTCACCCAGTCACCCACTCACTCACTCAGTCACTCACCCACTTACTCGCTCACCCAGTCACCCACTTACACCACTCACCCAGTCACCCACTCACTCACTCAGTCACTCACCCACTTACTCGCTCACCCAGTCACCCACTTACTCACTCACTCAGTCACCACCTCACTCACTCACCCAGTCACCCACTCACTCACCCAGTCACTCACTCACTCACCCAGTCACCCACTTGCACACCCACTCACTCACCCAGTCACCCGCTCACTCACTCACCCACCCAGTCACTCACTCACTCACCCAGTCACCCACTTGCACCACTCACTCACCCAGTCACCCACTTGCACCACCCACTCACTCAATCACCCAGTCACCCACTTGCACCACTCACTCACTCACCCAGTCACTCACTCACTCACTCACTCACTCAGTCACCCAGTCACTCACTCAGTCACCCAGTCACTCACTCACCCACTCAATCACTCACCCACCCAGTCACTCACCCACCCACTCACTCACTCACTCACCCAGTCACCCACTTGCACACCCACTCACTCACCCAGTCACCCGCTCACTCACTCACCCACCCAGTCACTCACTCACTCACCCAGTCACCCACTTGCACCACTCACTCACCCAGCCACTCACTCACTCAGTCACCCAGTCATTCACTCACTCACTCACCCAGTCACCCACTTACTTACTCACTCACCCAGTCACCCACTTGCACCACTCACTCACTCACTCACTCACCAAGTCACCCACTCACTCACTCAACCAGTCACCCACTTACACCACTCACTCGCTCAGTCACTCACTCACTCAGTCAGTCACTCACTCACCCACTCACTCACTCAGCCAGTCACTCACTCACTTACCCACTCACTCACTCACTTGCACCACTCACTCACTCAACCAGTCACCCACTTACACCACTCACTCACTCACCCACTCACTCACTTATCCAGTCATTCACTCACTCACTCACTCACCCAGTCACCCACTTACACCACTCACTCACTCAGTCACCCACTTACACCACTCACTCAGTCACCCACTCACTCACTCACTCACTTACCCAGTCATTCACTCACTCAGTCAGTCACCCAGTCACTCACTCACTCACCCAGTCACCCACTCACTCACTCAGTCACTCACCCACTTACTCGCTCACCCAGTCACCCACTTACTCACTCACTCAGTCACCACCTCACTCACTCACCCAGTCACCCACTCACTCACCCAGTCACTCACTCACTCACCCAGTCACCCGCTCACTCACTCACCCACCCAGTCACTCACTCACCCAGTCACCCACTTGCACCACTCACTCACCCAGTCACCCACTTGCACCACCCACTCACTCAATCACCCAGTCACCCACTTGCACCACTCACTCACTCACCCAGTCACTCACTCACTCAGTCAGTCACCCAGTCACCCACTCACTCACTCAGTCACCCAGTCACTCACTCACCCACTCAATCACTCACCCACCCAGTCACTCACCCACCCAGTCACTCACTCACTCACCCAGTCACTCACTCACCCAGTCACCCACTTCACCACTCATTCACTCACTCACCCAGTCACCCAATTGCACCACTCACTCACCCAGTCGCTCACTCACCCAGTCACCCACTCACTCACTCACCCACCCAGTCACTCACCCACCCAGTCACTCACTCACTCACCCAGTCACCCACTTGCACCACTCACTCACCCAGTCACTCACTCACTCACCCAGTCACCCACTCACTCACCCAGTCACTCACTCACTCACTCACCCAATCACTCACTCACTCACCCACCCACCCACTTGCACCACTCACTCACCCAGTCACCCACTTGCACCACTCACCCACCCAGTCACACAGTCACTCACTCACCCAGTCACCCACTTGCACCACCCACTCACTCACCCAGTCACCCACTTGCACCACTCACTCACTCACTCACTCACCCAGTCACTCACTCAGTCACCCAGTCACCCACTCACTCACTCACTCACCCACTCACTCACTCACCCAGTCACCCACTCACTCACTCACCCACCCAGTCACTCACCCACCCAGTCACTCACTCACTCACTCACCCAGTCACTCACTCACCCAGTCACCCACATGCACCACTCACTCACTCACCCAGTCACCCACTTGCACCACTCACTCACTCACTCACCCAGTCACTCACCCACTCACTCACTCACTCACCCAGTCACCTACTCACTCACTCACCGAGAATAATTCTCCGTCATGCTCCTGGAGGATGACTGCCCCCCATGGCCTGTCTTTGATGCATCGGTTCGTGACACAATCGGTTTGAGGTCTCATCAGCCAACCTCAACATCGGCTCGTGGGCCAGAGCTTTCTTGAGTGTCTCAAATCGTTGCGTTGCCTCAATATCCCACGCGATTCTCTTCGTCGAGGCAAAATTTGGGATACATTTCTGGTGGTATCCCCCCAGCCTGAGAAAGAGCCAAAGTTAAATTTCGATTTAAAGCTTTCGTGACTGCAGCGATTCATCTTCTTGGTTCTTTCGGTAAAGTCACGTAGAAGGGAAGTAATAAAATAATAAAAATAAAACATAATAAAATCATTCTCACGACGTTTCGACCACAACGCAAGCAGCCGTCCTCAGGTGAAGACCAGGTCTGTCGAGGAGACAGCGTCTGAATCTGACGCCGAAACGTCGAAACGTCGTGAGAATTATTTGATTATGTTGTATTTTTATTATTGTATTACTTCCCTTCTACGTGACTTTACCGAAAGAACCAAGAAGATGAAAGGGCCAATGCTTCTTCTTTTATTGGGAGTCTTTGTTTTTTTTGGGTTTTTTTGGGTTAGATCGCCAAAGTATAAATGCGTCGAAACCCTCCACCACCCGACACAGCCAATGAGTAAGGGGATTTGTCACGTGAACAAAACGCCAAATAGTTACTCCTATAGTGTAGAGTAGTTTATAGTGTGTAGTGCACAGTGTAGTGTATAGTGTAGTGCAGAGTAGTTTATAGTGTAGTGTATAGTGTAGTGTATAGTAGTTTATAGTGTAGTGTATCGTATCATAGTTTATAGTGTAGTAAATAGTGTAGTAAATAGTGTAGTCTATAGTGTAGTGTATAGTGTAGTGTATAGTGTAGTGTATAGTGGTGTATAGTGTAGTGTATAGTAGTTTATAGTGTAGTGTATCGTATCATAGTTTATAGTGTAGTGTATAGTGTACTGTATAGTGTAGTGTATAGTGTAGTGTATAGTGTAGTGTATAGTGTAGTGTATAGTGGTGTATAGTGTAGTGTATAGTAGTTTATAGTGTAGTGTATCGTATCATAGTTTATAGTGTAGTGTATAGTGTAGTGTATAGTGTAGTAAATAGTGTAGTGTATAGTGTAGTATATAGTGTAGTGCATAGTGTAGTGTATAGTAGTGTATAGTGTAGTGTATAGTGTAGTGTATAATGTAGTGTATAGTAGTGTATAGTGTAGTGTATAGTAGTGTATAGTGTAGTATACTGCTTCAGCCCACCCGTGTGTCGGAGAGTAAATCCACAACAAATCGCTTTAAACTATTGTCATTGTAGTGCATATTTAATGTGGCGCTGCACTCTGATGTTGTAGGAGAAAACATTGATCAAAAGTCTATTTAATTAAGCAGAAGGTGTTGTCTATATTCATTTAAATTTGCGCATCTTGATGTGACGTCACATTTCTCAAACCCCCTCCCCCTCGTCACACATCGTCACAAATGTCTGACCCCCCCCCTAGGTGCGTGACGTCATTTATGGACGGTCCCTTAGCACCTGCTGGAGCATTCGCAACCCCGAGGGGCATTGTCCGCCATTGATATCGGCCATCATGGCTTGTGAAGGCCGCTTTATGTCAATCGCTTGGATCTATGGGAATTTGCCAGCTCCTCTTTGCAAAATGAAGCCTTGCGAAGTACTGTGACTCTTCTTCTTGGTTCTTTCGGTAAAGTCATCACGTAGAAGGGAAATAATAAAATAATAAAAATAAAACATAATAAAATACAATTCTCACGACGTTTCGGCCACAACGCAAGCAACATTCAGACTGTCTTCTCGACAGACCTGTTCTCCACCTGAGGACGGCTGCTTGCGTTGTGGCCGAAACGTCGTGAGAATTATTTTATGTTTTATTTTTTTATTTCCATTCTACCTGACTTTACCGAAAGAACCAAGAAGATGAATTCCTGCAGTCACGAAAGCTTTAAATCGAAATTTTACGCGCCCACCATTGGGCTTCCACTGCACTCAGAAAAACCACACAGCAGAGGAACTCACAGGAACGAGGTCTGTCGGGTTTTTTTGTTTTTGAAAGGAGCTTTTATTGGCCACTCTCTCAATCCCACGGTGGAGACACGGGGAGGGGAGACACGGGGTCATGAGGGAGACACAGGGGGCATGAGGGAGACATGGGGGCGTGAGGGAGACACGGGAGGGGGGAAGGGGGACACGGTGATAAAGGGGGACATGGGGAGAGGGAGGCACTGGGGGAGAGAAAGAGACACGGAGAGAGAGAGAGACACGGGGGGAGGGGGGAGGGGGACACGGTGATGAAGGGGGGCATGGGGAGAGGGAGACACCGGGGGCGAGAGAGACGCTTGGAGAGAGGGAGACACTGGGGGCGAGAGAGACACGGGGAGAGAGAAAGAGACACGGGGAGAGAGAGAGAGAGAGACGGAGAGAAACGGGGAGAGAGGGGAGACACGGGGAGAAAGAGAGAGATACGGGGAGAGAGAGACAAGGGGGGAGAGAGAGAGAGACACGGAGAGAGAGAGACACGAGGGGAGAGAGAGAGACGCCATGGCCTTTGTGACGTCAGGGCTTCCATTCGAGCCACGTGGCTTCCTCGAGTCGGGCAGCAGCCGTCGCTCTCGAGCTCTCGAGCTGCACAGGAGCAGCTGCGGGTCCAGGCAAGGGGAGGGTGGAGGGGGGGTCTCGGTTTAGGCATAATATGGCGGTGTAACCACGTGTTCAATGTAACTCTACAACACCACAATAGAAGTTTTCGTTGGGTTAGATCGCGCAAATATAAATGCTGCCGCCACCAAAAAAAAATTGTATAAAAAATTTTTTTAGAAAAAAATATTTTATTTTAATCTTAATTTTGGAGTTTTCGTGACTGCAGGAATTATTCTTTGGTTCTTTCGGTAAAGTGACGTATAAAGATAAAATAATAAATTAAATAATAGTATACGACGTTTCGATTGCAACACAAGCAATCATCATCAGGTATAATGAAATAGCGACACAAAATCTAACCAGAAAACCACAGACAGACATATAAGCAGACAGATATCACCAAGATACACAAAGAGAGCAACACAGGTACAGAGAGGGGTGATCGTCTCTGTGGGGTGGCCTTAAATAGACAGAGGGGGGCGGAGGCAGAGAGAGGGAGGGGTTAGAGAAAAAATTTACATGTCAATGAGTACGAAGAGATGCGTAGTAAAGTACGCAGGCTTAGAGGGAGAAAGAACACACTAAATTAAACAACCTACGTAACTTTATCGAGAGAACCAAAGAGTACACACGGGGGATCTTTGTCTTTGTTTGTCAGTGTCCCCTTCTGTGTAATATCGAGTAACAACAGCTGCATGCGTTCGGGATGTGCGCGTTAGGGAGGACATGGACGCCTTCACCACCACCACAACAACAACACTCACACACAGAGCGACTTGTGTGTTCCTCTAGATCCCTTGAGCCGGCACGGGACAGACCCTTGGCATGGCAGGCGAAGTCAACGCGTTACAAGGGATCATTTCCGAGCGCCATTGAAAATTACTGTTATTATTGTTGTTGTTGTTGTTTCCCGTCTCCTAGCAACCGACGAGACATATGGTGCGTCCGTGTGTGTGTGTGTGTTTGTGGCACGAAGCTTCAGGTCTTCTCGGCCACGCTCATTCCCTCCCGTCTCTACGCTTGCGAAACGTGGACACCCACCTAACCAGGCTGGATTGTGTGAGGAGCTCACAAATCCTTGACAGATCTGGGCAAAGTCCCATCGGTGAGCTCCTCCGGCAGGCAAGGCTGCGTTGGCTTGGTCACGTAGCCCGCATGCCCAGCCACCGCATGCCTAAACAGCTTTTGTTCAGCCGGATAGAGGGGGCTAAACGGGCGCGGCACGGGCTAGAGAAGAGATGGAGTGACGTGGTACAGGAGGACGTGGAGCTGAGTGGACTTGCCGATGACTGGTACCAGCGGTGTCAAGATCGGCCTCTGTGGAGGAGGCTCGTGAAGGACGCTACTGGGCAGTTGGGGGCAGTCGCCCTCCAACAACAACGGAGGGCGGAGGAGCGACGCTCACAACAACGAGCGGAGCGCCGGGCGAGTAAAACACAGCAGGTTGACACAGTAGGGGGGAGCTGGTGGTGCATCTGCCGGTCATCTCATTCGGTCAACCCATGGCACCTGCAGGGTCTGTCCCGTGACCTCCCGCCAGCGAGGTCTTTGACGCTTCACGTGGCCTCAAGGTGCACCTGGCCTGGCACAAGCACCAGTCACGAATTATCTTGAACCTGGTCCTGTGCCTCGTCCCCCTCCTAGGTCGACTCAGCCTCAAATGAGTCCACTTTGGTGGGGGGGGGCGTTTAAACTTGTTTTCGTCAAGCAGCCACGAAACTTTTTTGTCTATATCCGAGAGAGAGTCGCTTTTTATGTCCGCGTTTTTTTTGTTTTTGTCAAAATTTAAACCGGGGGGGGAGGCGGGGGGGGGGTGGAATTCGCCCTTCACCTTTTGGCATTCAAGAGCGGTAGCCGGTGGAGTAGCTGGACGACTCCTTGGTGGTCGTGGTCTTCACCACCGATCCACCACCGCTGCTGCTGCTGCTGCCACCACCACCACCGCCGCCGCTGCTGCTGCTGCTGGTCATGGTCATGCTCATGCCACCGCCACCACCACCGCCGGAGACTCCGCCGCCGCCGCCGCCACCGCCGCTCACGGTGATCAACCCAGAGGTCGAGTTGGCAGAGATGTTGCCCATCCTGGGGTTGTTGTTGTTGTTGGTTGTGGGAGTGGTGGGAGTGGGGGGAGGGGGGAGTCACAGAGAAAACGGAGGAGGAACATGGGGGGGGGGGAGGTGAACAACAAATCAATAATTGTTTACGTCCAAAGACAAAGATCCCCCGTGTAGCCTTGTCAGACCGTCGGGGCAAGTGCTGGTAGCGAGCAGCGCCTATGAAGGCCTGAACGACAGGCACTGGAGGTGGGTGGCCAGCACCACGCCCGGCCACCTTTGTCTCCCCAGTGGCGATGTTCACTACACACCGCTACACCAGGAACCCATTTGACGCCGAGTCGACCTAGAGGATGAGGCCCAGGACCGGTTCTAAATCTCGGTCGAAACTAACAGAGGAAACAAAGACACAGGCAAAGGTGGCCCGTGTAGCCTTCACGCAGGATGTCGGGGCAAGTGCTGTTAAGCGAACAGCAGTCCTTTGACGGCCACAGACGCCACCCACAGAGCCAAACTGGCACACGATGTGGATGGGTTTGGGTGGGATGGATGTATCGGATGCGTGGGTTTTGGTGGGATGAGAGCGTGCAATATGTGTGCGGATGTTATGTCATTGATAGGGGTGTGGTGGTGTGGTGGTGGTGTGTGTGTGAACACCGGGTGGCTAAAGCACAGCAAGTTGGCACAGTAGGGGGCACAGGTGGTGCATCGGCCAGTCATCTCAGTCAGTCGACCCGTGGCACCTGCTGGGTCTGCCCCGTGACCTCCTGCCAGCGGGCGTTCGACACTTCACGTGGCCTCAACGTGCACGTAGCCTGGCACAAGCGTCGTGGTGACGTTACCGCCACTTAGTGGCGAATGGCGGTTGTTGTTGTTGTGTCAGCAGGATGGATGCGTGGGGGTGTTATCATTATAATTGATCGGGGTCGGAGTGCGTTGGTTGTTGTGAATGACTGATACGTGGGGATGTGCGGTTGGCCCCTCCACTACCACCATCTCCCCCACCACCACACCCATCTCCACCACCAGCACAACCATCTCTCACCCACCACCACCACCATCTCCATCACCACCACCACCATCTCCCCCACCACCACAACCATCTTTCACCCACCACCACCACCATCTCCATCACCACCACCACCATCTCCCCCACCAGCACCACCATCCTCCCCCACCACCACCACCATCACCACTACAACCATCTCTCACCCACCACCACCGCCACCATCTCCACCACCACCAGCACCAACATCCATCACCTCCCTCCCCCACCACCACCATCTCCCCCACCACCACCATCTCCATCACCACCACAAGCATCTCTCACCCACCACCACCGCCACCATCTCCACCGCCAGCACCACCACCACCTCTCTCCCCCACCACCACCACCACCACCAGCTCTCCACCACCACCATCTCTCCCCCACCACCACCGCCACCATCTCCACCACCACCATCTCCACCACCACCATCTCCACCACCACCATTTCTCCCCCACCACCACCATCACCACCACCATCACCACCACCATCTCCACCACCACCACCGCCACCATCTCCACCACCACCATCTCCACCACCACCACCACCACCACCATCTCTCTCCCCCACCACCACCATCTCCATCACCACCATCCTCCACCACCACCATCCTCCACCACCACCATCCTCCACCACCACCATCCTCCACCACCCCCACCATCACCCCCACCAAACCACCATCCTCCACCACCACCACCACCATCCTCCCTCACCACCACCACCACCACCTCTCCCCCACCACCACCCCCACCACCCCCACCCCCAACACCACCACCATCACCCCCACCACCCCCACCACCACCACCACCACCCCCACCATCACCACCACAACCACCACCACCACCACCTTACCGGCTATCCTCCCCCTCCAGCAGGCGTCTGTAGGTGGCAATCTCCGCCTCGAGCTTCATCTTCATGTTGAGGAGGTCCGCGTACTCCTTCAGCTGCTGGTTGATGCCGTGGCGCAGGTTCGAGAGCTCGCCCTCCAGGCGCTGGATCTGCATCGTGTAGGTGGAGAGGTCGCGAGCGTTGCGCTCCTCTGTGTCCTGGAGCTGGTCCTCCAGCGAGCGGATCTGGGACGACGTGGATAGGGGGGGGGGAGAGGCAGGAGGAGGGGATGAGATGAGAGGGGAGTGGAGTGGAGTGGAGGGGAGGGGGGCAGGAAAGTGCGTGGAGGGGAGTGAGATGAGAGGGGAGAGGCAGGAGGGTGCGTGGAGGGAGGGGAGTGAGATGAGAGGGGAGAGGCAGGAGAGTGCGTGGAGGGGAGTAGAGTGAGATGAGAGGGGAGTGAGATGAGAGGGGAGAAGCAGGAGAGTGCGTGGAGGGGAGTGGAGTGAGATGAGAGGAGAGAAGCAGGAGAGTGCGTGGAGCGGAGTGGAGTGAGATGAGAGGGGAGAGGCAGGAGGAGGGGGTGAGGGCGAGATGAGAGGGGAGGGGAGTGGAGGGGGGAGGCAGGAGAGTGCGTGGAGGGGAGTAGAGTGAGATGAGAGGGGAGAGGCAGGAGAGTGCGTGGAGGGGAGTGGAGTGAGATGAGAGGGGAGTGAGATGAGAGAGTGGAGAGGCAGGAGAGTGCGTGGAGGGGAGTGGAGTGAGGTGAGAGGCAGGAGAGTGAGTGGAGGAGAGTGGAGAGAGATGAGAGTGGAGTGAGATGAGAGGTGAGAGGCAGGAGAGTGCGTGGAGGGGAGCAGAGCCTGGCACTGCCCAGTAGCCCAGCAGCCTCACGGTGCACCTAGCCTGGCACTGCCCAGTAGCCCAGCAGCAGCAGCGCCCGACGGCTGCAGGGCAAACTCACCAGGCCTCGTAGAGAATCGAGCTCAGCCTGGAGGCTCTGCATGGCGCGCCGTGTCTCCGTGACCTCCACCTTGGCAGCCTGGGACGCCTGTGAGTGCTGCACGGCCACCACCTGCACCGACTGGGCCTGCGGTAGGGAGGGAGTGAACCAGGTAGGGGTGGGACAGCGGTTAGTGGAGAGTGTACAAAACCCCATTCGTCTACTACTCCTCCTCGTGCAGTGTGACCACAGCCACTACAACCACCACCACTACTACTACAACCACTACAACCACCACCACTACTACAACCACTACCACCACTACTACTACAACCACTACAACCACCACCACTACTACAACCACCACCACCACTACTACTACCACTACTACAACCACCACCACTACTACAGCCACCACTACTACTACAACCACCACCACCACCACTACTACAACCACCACCACCACTACTACTACAACCACTACAACCACCACCACTACTACAACCACTACCACCACTACTACTACAACCACTACAACCACCACCACTACTACAACCACCACCACCACTACTACTACCACTACTACAACCACCACCACTACTACAGCCACCACTACTACTACAACCACCACCACCACCACTACTACAACCACCACCACCACTACTACTACTACCGCTACCACTACTACCACTACTACTACAACCACCACCACTACTACAACCACCACTACTACTACAACCACCACCACTAATACAACCACTACCACTACAACCACCATCACAACCACCACCACAACCACCACTACTACTACAACCACCACCACTACTACAACCACTACCACCACTACTACAACCACTACCACTACTACAACCACTACTACTACAACCACCACTACTACTACAACCATCACAACCACCACTACAACCACCACCACCACTACAACCACTACCTGCACCGACTGGGTCTGCAGTAGGGAGTGCAGTGACCCAGGTGGGACAGCGGTTAGTGGAGAGTGTACCAACCCAACTTCGTCTACTACTCCTCGTGGTAGTGTGAGCACAGCCACTACAACCACCACCACTACTACTACTACCGCTACCACCACTACTACAACCACCACCACTACTACTACCACTACTACTACCGCCACCACTATTACTACTACCGCCACTACAACCAACACTACTACTACAACCGCCATCACTACTACTACAACCACTACTACAACCACCATCACAACCACCACTACAACCACCACCACTACTACTACAACCACTACAACCACCACTACAACCGCTACTACTACTACCGCCACTACCACTACTACAACCACCACCACAACAACCACTACTACAACCACCACTACAACCACCACCACTACAACCACGACCACCAGTGGTTGGTTGTGGTGGTTGTTACTGTGGTGGTTGTGATAATAGTGGTTGTGGCAATCGTGGTTGTGGTGATAATGGTTATGGTGATAGTGGTGATAGTGGTTGTGGTGATAGTGGTTGTGGTGATAATGGTTATGGTGATAGTGGTTGTGGTGATCGTGGTTGTGGTGATAGTGGTTGTGGTGATCGTGGTTGTGGTGGTTGTTACTGTGGTGGTTGTGATAATAATGGTTGTGGTGATAGTGGTTGTGGTGATAATGGTTATGGTGATAGTGGTTGTGGTGATCGTGGTTGTGGTGATCGTGGTTGTGGTAGTTGTTGCTGTGGTGGTTATGATGATAGTGGTTGTGGTGGTGTTTGTGGTGATGGTGGTGATCGGTGGTGGTGGTGGTTGTGGTGATAGTGGTGATCGGTTGTGGTGGTGGTTGTGGTAATAGTGGTGATCGGTGGTGGTGGTGGTTGTGATGATAGTGGTGGTTGTGGTGATGGTTGTGATGATAGTGATGGTGTGTTGGTGATTATGATGATAGTCTTGCTTGTGGTGGTTGTGATGATAGTGGTGGTGGTGGTGATAGTGGTGGTTGTGTTTTGGTGATTGATGATGATAATGGTGGTGGTTGTGATGATAGTGTTGCTTGTGGTGGTTGTGATAATAGTGGTGGTGGTGGTGATAGTGTTGCTTGTGGTGGTTGTGATGATAGTGGTGGTTGTGTCGGTGATTATGATGATAGTGTTGGTTGTGGTGGTGGTGATAGTGTTGGTGATTATGATGATAGTGTTGCTTGTGGTGGTTGTGATGATAGTGGTGGTGGTGTTGGTGATTATGATGATAGTGTTGCTTGTGGTGGTGTTTGTTGTAGTTGTGGTGGCGTCCCACCGCCCGACCTGTTTGTTGAAGGCCTCCTCCTGGTCCACACGGTTCTTGGCGATCATCGCCTCGTACTGAGCCCGGACTTCGGCCAGGATCTTGTGCAGGTCCTTGCCCTTGGTGCTGTCCACCTCCACCGACATAGATGACCCCTCCAGCTGCGCCCGCAAGGCGGCCAGCTCCTGTAGGGACAGAGGCAAAGGACCATTAAGCAGACGTGCCGAGAAGCCGTGGAGGTTTACACCATTGGAACCTCATTTGCCAAAAGAAAAAATACGCTACCCCTATCCCCTCCTTTTGATGCTGCTAATCCTGCATAATGCACGGGCACAAGTAGCACTAATCACATACCTGCATTTCACATAAATATGCTAAATTACTCTTGATATGCAAATTCCTTTGTTAAGGCGCTCTTCCCCCTCCAACCCAGCTTAAATATACGCTGCCAAGCCTGGTGGTGTTCATTCAGACGCTGTCTTTCTGACAGACCTGTTCTTCACCTGAGGACGGCTGCTTGCGTTGTGGCCGAAACGTCGTGAGAATTATTTTATTGTTTTATTTTTATTATTTTATTATTTCCATTCTACGTGACTTCACCGAAAGAACCAAGAAGAATATGATAACACTGGTCAACAACAACAAAAACATTTTTTTCTGGCCTGGACTTTTGTAGCTGTTCTCGACTAATTTCAGGGTGCCGATTCCAAATCTGATCTCAGATTTGCTCTATCGCATCTCATTTTTATGCTATCGGCATACCCCATTTTCATTGATTTTACCAGAAATTAACTCTGTCACTTAAGTTGTTGCGAGTCAGTGACTGCTTTAGTGTTAAAATATGGTGCTGTATTTTTAGGATAGTGTGTTTATAATCATTTTATGTAGATATCCACATTTATTTAATATTTTTCTTCTGCAGTTTTTATTGAAAATGCAATATTTGATATCTCAAAAACCTGATGTGATAGACAAAAACTGATTCCAGATTTGGAATCAGCACCCCAAAATTACCTTAAAACCGTTGGAATACCAGAAAAAGTGTGTTGACCAGTGTAATTTTTTTTACCCTTTTATCTGGCAACAAAACTGACACCTTTTTTTTCACAAGGAGTCATGTTTGCATAGACCACAATACCTGCAGTCGTAATGCAAACAAAAAAAACATTACTTTGATAATGTGTGCACTGTCCTTGAAGTTGATTGGTCCACAGCTTTCCTTAGGGCCTAGTCTCACATGGTGTTGGACCAGATGACGTTGGCGTCATCCGTGGAGGTGTTTTGGTTTTTTAACGGGACCTGGTGGCCGGATAGGTGGGAGCGGTGGTGGTGGTGGTGCAGCGGAGATGAGAATCTCATTATAGATTTGAAGTTTTCGTGCAATGCAAGTATCCATACTCTTTGTGGTTCTTTCGGTAAAGTCACGTAGGTAGAAAAATAAAAAACAAATTTAACCACAGCCTGATGATGGACGCTTGTGTTGCGTCCGAAACGTCGTGATTTTTTTATTTTTTTACCCACGTGACTTTACCGAAAGAACCAAAGGGTATGAGAATCTCCAGGCCACCGTGGCCACAAAGCGCCACAGCAAATTCCTTCCCCCCACGCTCCATCTCCTCCGTCACTCTGCCACCCTGCCACCCATTCACCCTGCCACCCTGCCACCCTATCACACTATCACCCTGCCACCCCATCACCCTGCCACCCTGCCACCCCATCACCCTGCCACCCCATCACCCTGCCACCCTGCCACTCCATCACCCTGCCACCCCATCACCCTGTCACCCTGCCACCCTGCCACCCCATCACCCTGCCACCCCATCACCCTGCCACCCCATCACCCTGCCACCCTGCCACCCCATCACCCTGCCACCCCATCACCCTGCCACCCCATCACCCTGCCACCCTGCCACCCCATCAACCTGCCACCCCATCACCCTGCCACCACCCTGCACAGGGCGTGCCGTGGCAGGGCTGCATCCGTTGGGTGGGGAATGATTCGTGTTGTGATGAAACGATGGTGTGTGATGGGTTGTTATTTTTGTTGCCGTGTGATAATGTTGAACGCGGTTTTTCCCCCCGACACGTCATTTGCCAGGAACGTAACCCCCACGCACTTGAAGAGGTTTGCCTCGATTCACGAACACGCCTGTCAGTCCTTAGCCCCCCCCCCTCACTGTACCCCCCTCCCTCTCCTCCCTCCCACTCCCCCTCCCTCTCCCCTCTTCCACCTCCCTCTCCCCCCCCTCCCTCCCCCCTCCCTCCAATCCCCCTCCTTCCCCCCTCCCTCTCCCCCCTCCCTCCAATCCCCCTCCTTCCCCCCCTCCCTCTCCCCCCTCCCTCTCCCCCTCCCTCTCCCCTCCCTCTCCCCCCTCCCTCTCCCCTCTCCATCTCTCCCTTCTTTTTTTTTCATTTCTTGTTTTTTTTCATTTCTCTCCCCTCTCCCTCCGTCCTCCTTCTGCCCCCCTCTGTCCCTCCCCTTCTCCATCCCATCCTCTCCCCCTCCCTCCCCCCTCTCCCCCATTCCTCTCCCTCCCCTCGCTCCCACCTCCTCGTGGTTCTTGCGCATGAAGATGAGCTCCTCGCGGAGGCTCTCGATCTCCCCCTCGAGCCCCATGCGCGCCATGCTGTACTCGTCCAGCAGCCCGCGCAGGTTGTTGATGTCCGCCTCCACGGAGCTGCGCAGAGCCAGCTCCGTCTCCCACCTGGGACACGGCGCCAGGGGGTGGTGGTGGTGGTGGAGGGGGGAGGTGGGGAGCAAAGCAAAGGATTGAGATGGTGGAGGGGGGGGGAGATTGAGCGTGGATCCCATCGCACGCGCAGAGCGCTGGCCACAACACACACACACCTCCTTGCCGTCGCCTGCGGGTGGCAGGGTGATAGGGTGGCAGGGTGACAGGGTGATAGTGTGATAGGGTGGCAGGGTGACAGTGTGATAGGGTGGCAGGGTGATAGTGTGATAGGGTGGCAGGGTGATGGGGTGGCAGGGTGATAGTGTGATAGGGTGATAGTGTGATAGTGTGATAGGGTGGCAGGGTGATAGTGTGATAGGGTGGCAGGGTGACAGGGTGATAGGGTGGCAGGGTGATAGTGTGATAGTGTGGCAGGGTGATAGGGTAGCAGGGTGATAGTGTGATAGGGTGGCAGGGTGATAGGGTGGCAGGGTGATAGTGTGATAGTGTGATAGGGTGGCAGGGTGATAGTGTGATAGGGTGGCAGGGTGACAGGGTGATAGGGTGGCAGGGTGATAGTGTGATAGTGTGGCAGGGTGATAGGGTGGCAGGGTGATAGTGTGATAGGGTGGCAGGGTGATAGGGTGGCAGGGTGGCAGGGTGGCAGGGTGATAGGGTGGCAGTGTGATAGTGTGACAGGGTGGCGGAGGAGATGGAGCGTGGGGGGGGGAAGGAATTTTCTCTCACTTGCTGCGGAAGTCGTCGGCTGCCAGCCGCGCGTTGTCAATCTCCAGGCTGACCCGGGCGTTCTCCATGATCTGAGCCAGGATCTGCAAGGTGGGGGGAGGGGGGATTGAGGGTTTGTAGGGCGTTGCTTTTAAATTTTCCCCATGTCCAAGTGCTTAGTCTCAAGTTCACTTTTCTTTTTTTTGCAGGGTGAGACACTCGCCAAAAGATGATCCATATAGACACGCACGGAGATGCACACACCTGCTCACCAACTTACCCACCCACTTACCCACCCACTCACCCACCCACCCATTCACCCACCCACCCACTCACCCACCCACTCACCCACCCACCCACTCACTCACCCACCCACCCACTCACTCACCCACCCACCCACTCACCAACTTACCCACCCACTCACCCATCCACGTACCCACCCACTCACCAACTTACCCACCCACTCACCCACCCACCCACCCACTCACCCACCCACCCACTCACCAACTTATCCACCTACCCACTTACCCGCCCACTTACCAACCCACCCACTTACCCACCTACCCACTTACCCACCCACCCACTTACCCACCCACTTACCCACCCACTTACCCACCTACCCACCCACTCACCCACCCACACACCCATCCACGTACCCACCCACTCACCAACTTACCAACCCACCCACTCACCCAACCCACTTACACATCCGCCCACACACTTACCCACCCACTCGCTCACCCAACCACGCCCTTAACCTACCAACCCATCCACCCACTTACCCACCCACCCATTCACCCACCCATCCACTCATCCACCCACTCACCTTGTCCCTGAGCTCCTGCATGGTGGTGTAGTATGCGCTGTAGTCTTTGTTGCCGGGACCCTTTCCCTTCAGCAACTCCTTGATCCGTAGCTCCAGTTCCTGGTTGGCATTCTCCAGGAATCGCACCTGCACCACAAAGACAAAGATCCCCCCGTATAGCCTTAACAGACTGTTGGGGCAAGTGCTGTTAGCACAGGGTCTACCTCTACTTGCGAACACGACTTACGAAGTTTCAAAGATACGAGTCGTATGTTCAACCGTCGCGCACTAGATGGCGGTGGTGGCATCTACATCTGCAGAACACGAAGAACCAGTGGCATCTACATCTGCAGAACGTGACGAACCAGTGGCATCTACATCTGCAGAACGTGAAGAACCAGTGGCATCTACATCTACAGAACGTGAAGAGCCAGTGACATCTACATCTGCAGAACGTGAAGAACCAGTGGCATCTTCATCTACAAAACGTGAAGAACCAGTGGCATCTACATCTGCAGAACGTGAAAAACCAGTGGCATCTACATCTGCAGAACACGAAGAACCAGTGGCATCTACATCTACAGAACATGAAAAACCAATGGCATCTACATCGGCAGAACATGAAGAACCAGTGGCATCTACATCTGCAGAACATGAAGAACCAGTGGCATCTACATCTACAGAACGTGAAGAACCAGTGGCATCTACATCTGCAGAAATTGAAGAACCAGTGGCATCTACATATGCAGAACGTGAAGAACCAGTGGCATCTACATCTACAGAACATGAAGAACCAGTGGCATCTACATCTGCAGAACGTGAAGAACCAGTGGCATCTACATCTGCAGAACTTGAAGAACCAGTGGCATCTACAGAACATGAAAAACCAGTGGCATCTACATCTACAGAACATGAAGAGCCAGTGACATCTACATCTGCAGAACGTGAGGAACCAGTGGCATCTACATTTGCAGAACGTGAAGAACCAGTGGCATCTACATCTGCAGAACGTGATGCACCAGTGGCATCTACATCTGCAGAACGTGAAGAGCCAGTGGCATCTACATCTGCAGAACGTGAAGAACCAGTGGCATCTACATTTGCAGAACGTGAAGAACCAGTGGCATCTACATCTGCAGAACGTGAAGAACCAGTGGCATCTACATCTGCAGAACGTGAGGAAACAGTGGCATCTACATCTGCAGAACATGAAGAACCAGTGGCATCTACATCTGCAGAACGTGAGGAACCAGTGGCATCTACATCTGCAGAACGTGAAGAGCCAGTGGCATCTACATCTGCAGAACGTGAAGAACCAGTGGCATCTACATCTGCAGAACGTGAAGAACCAGTGGCATCTACATCTGCAGAACGTGAGGAACCAGTGGCATCTACATCTGCAGAACGTGAAGAACCAGTGGCATCTACATCTGCAGAACGTGACGAACCAGAGGCATCTACATCTGCAGAAAATGAAGAACCAGTGGCATCTACGTCAGCAGAATTGTGGCACACGAGGGGGTGGGTGACCAACACCACGCCCGGCCCCCTTTGTCTCCCTAGTGGCGATGTTTACACATCACACCAGGTACTCATTTGAGGCTGAGCCGACCTAGGGGAGGCCCAGGACCGGTTCAGATAATCGTCACTGATGTTGGCCGTGAGCGGGAATCGAACCCGGATCGCCAGGTTCATAGCGCTAACCGCTACGCTACCGCTCCCCATACACACACTCACAGACACGCGCGCACCCAAACATTTCCCCCATATAGCCTCAGCAGGCAATTGGTGCCAGTGCTGCGTTAGCAGGCAAAAGCAGCAGCAATTCTTGGCGCGCGAACCATCGAGCCACGGTCACCTCCATCACCACCGCCACCCAACCACAAACCCAACCACTCAACCAACCACCCACCCACTCAACCAACCACCCACCCACACACCCACACACCCAACCAACCACCCAACCAACCACCCAACCAACCACCCACGCACTCAACCACCCACCCACCCAAACAACCAACCACCCAAACAACCAACCAACCACCCACCCAGCCACCCAACCACCCAACCACCCACCCACCCAACCACCCACCCAACCAACCACCCAACCACCCACCCACCCACCCCACACCTTCTCGATGTATTCAGCCAGGCGATCGTTGAGTCCCTGCATCTCGGCCTTCTCATTCCCACCGCTCAACCCGCCGCCACCTGCACCACCTCCTCCGAAGGCACCGAAGCTCTGGAAGGAGGAGCTGATGGCGCAGCCACCTCCATAGCCACCACCACCGCCGTAGCCACCACCACCACCGTAGCCACCACCATAGCCACCTCCGCCACCCATCGAGGATTGCGAGATGCGGTAGCCCCCAGAAGAACCGCCGCCTTCGTAGACGCTGGCGGACCCTCGGCCCAGACGCGTAGACATGCCACCGTAGCCGCCGATGGAACGGGAGCTGAAGGACATCGTGGGAGGGGTGCTGTGAGAGAGATGAGAGAGAATGGAGACACACGAAGGGAGAGAGAGGAGAGAGACAGGCGGATGGACAAGCGAGGAGAGGAGAGAAAGACACGGGGGGAGATGTACAGGAGCTTGGAGCTGTAACGCTGAAGCTGACGAGGTGGTGCAGCGGTTTATATAGACGCGGAGGGGCAGAAAGGAGGTGGGTGCGCATGGGATGGATGGGTGGGTCTGCGGTGAGGGAGTGGCAGGTGTGGTGAGGGTGGGGTGAGTAGGTGGTGAGGGTGGGGTGAGTGAGTTTGGTAGGTGAGTGTGTAGGTGTGGTGGGGTGAGCGGTGGTGCAGCGGTTAGCGCGCGGCGCAAACACCCGAGTTCGATTCCGCAACCAGTGGTGATTATCTGAACGGGTCTAGGGCCTCCCCTAGGTCGACTCGGCCTCAAATGAGTCCCCGGTGCGGTGTGGCCGTGAACATCGCCACTGAGGAGACAAAGGCGGCCGAGACGCGGTGCTGTGCCACCCAGCCCACTCGTGTGTCACCCAGCCCCTCGTGTGCCACCCAGCCCACTCGTGTGTCACCCAGCCCCTCGTGTGCCACCCAGCCCCTCGTGTGCCACCCACCCCCTCGTGTGTCACCCACCCCCTCGTGTGCCACCCAGCCCCTCGTGTGCCACCCAGCCCCTCGTGTGTCACCCAGCCCCTCGTGTGCCACCCAGCCCACTCGTGTGCCACCCAGCCCCTCGTGTGTCACCCAGCCCCCTCGTGTGCCACCCAGCCCACTCATGTGCCACCCAGCCCCTCGTGTGCCACCCACCCCCTCGTGTGCCACCCACCCCCTCGTGTGCCACCCACCCCCTCGTGTGCCACCCACCCCCTCGTGTGCCACCCAGCCCCTCGTGTGCCACAGTTGCGGGACTTGATTGGTGATGCTGCTCCTGCCCTCTTGGAGGCTACCCGGGGTACCTTTGTCTTTGTAATCCCTGCTGCTACTACTCGCTAACAACAGCACTTGCCCCTACAGCCCTGTTGGAGGCTACCCGGGGGATATTTGTCTGTGTATAGGAGCTACTGCGACTCGCTACTAACAGCACTTGCCCCAACAGTCTGCTAGAGGCTACACGGGGGATCTTTGTCTGTGTAATCCTTGCTGCTACTACTCGCTAACAACAGCACTTGCCCCAGCAGTCTGCTCGAGGCTACACGGGGGATCTTTGTCTGTGTATAGGCGCTGCTGCTACTCGCTACTAACAGCACTTGCCCCAACAACCTACTAGAGGCTACCCGGGGGATCTTTGTCTGTGTGTTGATATCACCAGAGAGTGAAAACCGATCGAGATTGATTGGCGCAGACGGTAACCGGTTCGAGCTTGACAATCGGTTCGAGCTTGATAACCGGTTCGAGCCCGTAACCGATGAAAACCAGTAACCGGTTGTGGCCTTAAATTTCGATTTAAACCTTTCGTGACTGCAGGGATTCATCTTCTTTGTTCTTTCGGTAAAGTCACGTAGGAGGGAAATTATAAAATTATAAAAAATAAAACAAAATAAAATACAATTCTCACGACGTTTCGGCCACAACGCAAGCAGCCGTCCTCAGGTGAAGAACAGGTCTGTTGGAAAGACAGCGTCTGAAAGACAGCGTCTGAAATTTCACCTGAGGACGGCTGCTTGCGTCGTGGCCAAAACGTCGTGAGAATTGTATTTTATTATGTTTTATTTTTATTATTTTATTATTTCGTTATTTCCCTTCTCCGTGACTTTACCGAAAGAACCAAGAAGACGGTTGTGGGCTGTTGTTATTTTCCGCGCGTACCAGCAGACGGCAGTCGAACGGCAACGTGGAGACCATCACGCGGACGAGAGCCGAGCTCAGAGTCACTGAACCCTCCACCACCACCACTCCAAGTTTGTGTTGCAGGTGGACAGGAATGGTGAAGTATGGTCGAACAACCAATCACTCAATCAACATACTCACTCACCACACTCACTCACTCACCACACTCACTCACCACACTCACCCACTCATCACACTCACTCACCCACACTCACTCACCCACTCACCACACTCACTCACCCACTCACCACACTCACTCACCACACTCACTCACCCACCACACTCACTCACCCACCACACTCATTCCATCACTCACCACACTCACTCACTCACTCCCCACACTCAACACACTCACCACACACTCACTCACCACACTCACCCACCCACCCACCCACCACACTCACTCACTCTCACCCACCACACTCACTCACCACACTCACTCACCACACACTCACTCACCCACCGACCACACTCACTCACTCACTCACCCACCACACACCCACCACACACTCACTCACCTACCACACACTCACCACACACTCACTCACCACACTCACCCACCCACCCACCACACTCACTCACTCTCACCCACCACACTCACTCACCACACTCACTCACCACACACTCACTCACCCACCGACCACACTCACTCACTCACTCACCCACCACACACCCACCACACACTCACTCACCTACCACACACTCACCACACACTCACTAACCTACCACACACATACTCACCACACACTCACCTACCACACCCTTACTCACCACACACTCACCACACACTCACTCACCCACCACACACACACTCACCACACACTCACTCACCACACACTCACTCACCTACCACACTCACTCACCGATCATACTCACCGACCACACACACTCACCACGCACTCACTCACCACACACTCACCTACCACACACACTCACCACACACTCACTCACCTACCACACACACTCACCTACCACACACACTCACCACACACTCACTCACCGACCACACACACTCACCACGTACTCACTCACCTACCACACACTCTCACCACACACTCACCACACACACACTCACCACACACTCACTCACCTACCACACACACCACACACACACTCACCACACACTCATTCACCACACACTCACTCACCCACCCACCACACTCATTCACCCACCACACTCACCCACCACACACTCACTCACCTACCACACACACTCACCTACCACAAACACTCTCACCACACACTCACTCACCTACCACACACACTCACCACACACTCACTCACCTACCACACACTCACCACACACTCACTCACCTACCACACACACTCACCACACACTCACTCACCTACCACACACACTTACCACACACTCACCTACCACACACTTACTCACCACACACTCACCACACACTCACTCACCCACACACACACACTCACCACACACTCACTCACCAAATACTCACTCACCACACACACACTCACCACACACTCACCTACCACACACTCACCTACCACACACACACTCACTCACTCACTCTCACCCACCACACTCACTCACCACACTCACTCACCACACACTCACTCACCCACCGACCACACTCACTCACTCACTCACCCACCACACACCCACCACACACTCACTCACCTACCACACACTCACCACACACTCACTCACCACACTCACCCACCCACCCACCACACTCACTCACTCTCACCCACCACACTCACTCACCACACTCACTCACCACACACTCACTCACCCACCGACCACACTCACTCACTCACTCACCCACCACACACCCACCACACACTCACTCACCTACCACACACTCACCACACACTCACCTACCACACCCTTACTCACCACACACTCACCACACACTCACTCACCCACCACACACACACTCACCACACACTCACTCACCACACACTCACTCACCTACCACACTCACTCACCGATCATACTCACCGACCACACACACTCACCACGCACTCACTCACCACACACTCACCTACCACACACACTCACCACACACTCACTCACCTACCACACACACTCACCTACCACACACACTCACCACACACTCACTCACCGACCACACACACTCACCACGTACTCACTCACCTACCACACACTCTCACCACACACTCACCACACACACACTCACCACACACTCACTCACCTACCACACACACCACACACACACTCACCACACACTCATTCACCACACACTCACTCACCCACCCACCACACTCATTCACCCACCACACTCACCCACCACACACTCACTCACCTACCACACACACTCACCTACCACAAACACTCTCACCACACACTCACTCACCTACCACACACACTCACCACACACTCACTCACCTACCACACACTCACCACACACTCACTCACCTACCACACACACTCACCACACACTCACTCACCTACCACACACACTTACCACACACTCACCTACCACACACTTACTCACCACACACTCACCACACACTCACTCACCCACACACACACACTCACCACACACTCACTCACCAAATACTCACTCACCACACACACACTCACCACACACTCACCTACCACACACTCACCTACCACACACACACTCACTCACCTACCACACACACTCACCACACACTCACTCACCTACCACACACACTCACCACACACTCACCTACCACACACTCACCTACCACACACACACTCACTCACCTACCACACACACTCACCACACACTCACTAACCTACCACACACACTCACCACACACTCACCTACCACACACTTACTCACCACACACTCACAACACACTCACTCACTCACCCACCACACACACACTCACCACACACTCACTCACCAAATACTCACTCACCACACACACACTCACCACACACTCACCTACCACACACTCACTCACCACACACACACTCACCACACACTCACTAACCTACCACACACACTCACCACACACTTACTCACCGACCACACACACTCACCACACACTCACTCACCTACTACACACACTCACCACACACTCACTCACCTACCACACACACTCACCACATACTCACTCACCTACCACACACACTTACCACACACTCACTCACCTACCACACACACACTCACCACACACTCGCTCACCTACCACACACACTCACCACACACTCACCTACCACACACTCACTCACCTACCACACACACTCACCACACACTCTCTCACCTACCACATACACTGACCACACACTCGCCTACCACACACACTCACCTACCACACACCACACACTCACTCACCTACCACACACACTCACCACAAAACGACACCCCCATATAACCTCTAACAGGCTGTTGGGGCAAGTGCTGTTAGCGAGCACCTATTAAAGTCCAACACCACCACGCCCGCCCGACCGCCGTTGTCTCCCCCAGTGGCGATGTTTACTACACACCGCTTCACCAGGTACTCAGTTTTTAAAACTGAGTCTACCTAGGGCAGAGAATCGTCACCCGGTATTGGCTGTGAGCGAGAATCGATCTCGGGTTCGATGGGTTCATACCAGCGCTCTGTGGGCAATGTTAGTCTATGGGCAGTGTTAGTCTATGGGCAGTGTTAGTCTATGGGTAGTGTTAGTCTATGGGCAATGTGAGTCTATGGGCAATGTGAGTATATGGGCAATGTGAGTCTATGGGCAGTGTTAGTCGATGGGCAATGTGAGTCTATGGGCAGTGTTAGTCTATGGGCAGTGTTAGTCTATGGGCAGTGTTAGTCTACGGGCAGTGTTAAACTATGGGCAATGTTAGTCTATGGGCAGTGTTAGTCTATGGGCAGTGTTAGTCTATGGGCAGTGTTAGTCTATGGGCAGTGTTAGTCTATGGGCAGTGTTAGTCCATGGGGCAATGTTAGTCAATGAACAGTGTTGAGTCTATGGGCAGTGTGAGTCTATGGACAGTGTTATTCTGTGGGCAGTGTTAGTCTATGGGCAGTGTTAGTCTATGGGCAGTGTTAGCCTATGGGCAATGTTAGTCTATGGGCAGTGTTAGTCTATGGGCAATGTTAGTCTATGGGCAATGTTAGTCTATGGGCAGTGTTAGTATATGGGCAGTGTTAGTCTATGGACAGTGTTAGTCTATGGACAGTGTTTGTCTATGTGCAGTGTTAGTCTATGGGCAGTGTTAGTCTATGGGCAGTGTTAGTCTATGGGCAGTGTTAGTCTATGTGCAATTTTAGTCTATGTGCAATTGTAGTCTTTTGGCAGTGTTAGTCTATGGGCAATTTTTGTCTGTGGGCAATGTTAGTCTATGGGCAATGTTAGTCTATGTTAAATTTTAGTCTGTGGGAATTGTTAGTCTATGGGCAGTGTTAGCCTATGGGCAGTGTTAGTCTATGGGCAATGTTAGTCTATGGGCAGTGTTAGTCTATGTGCAATTTTAGTCTATGGGCAGTGTTAGTCTATGGGCAGTGTTAGTCTATGGGCAGTGTTAGTCTATGGGCAGTGTTAGACTATGGGGAGTGTTAGTCTATGGGCAGTGTTAGTCTATGGGCAGTGTTAGTATATGGGCAGTGTTAGACTATGGGCAGTGTTAGTCTATGGGCAATGTTAGTCTATGGGCAGTGTTAGTCTATGGGCAGTGTTAGACTATGGGCAGTGTTAGTCTATGGGCAGTGTTAGCCTATGGGCAGTGTTAGTCTATGGGCAGTGTTAGTCTATGGGCAGTGTTAGTCTATGGGCAGTGTCACTTATGGGCAGTGTTAGTCTATGGGCAGTGTTAGTCTATGGGCAGTGTTAGTCTATGGGCAGTGTCACTTATGGGCAGTGTTAGTCTATGGGCAGTGTTAGTCTATGGGCAGTGTTAGTCTATGGGCAGTGTTAGTATATGGGCAGTGTTAGACTATGGGCAGTGTTAGTCTATGGGCAATGTTAGGCTATGGGCAGTGTTAGCCTATGGGCAATGTTAGTCTATGGGCAGTGTTAGTCTATGGGCAGTGTTAGTCTATGGGCAGTGTCACTTATGGGCAGTGTTAGTCTATGGGCAGTGTTAGTCTATGGGCAGTGTTAGTCTATGTGCAATTTTAGTCTATGGGCATTGTTAGTCTATGGGCAGTGTTAGCCTATGGGCAATGTTAGTCTATGGGCAGTGTTAGTCTACGTGCAATTTTAGTCTATGGGCAGTGTTAGTCTATGGGCAATTTTAGTCTATGGGCAATGTTAGTCTATGGGCAGTGTTAGTCTATGGGCAGTGTTTGTCTATGGGCAGTGTTAGTCTATGGGCAGTGTTAGTCTACGGGCAGTGTTAGTCTATGGGCAGTGTTAGTCTATGGGCAGTGTTAGTCTATGGGCAATGTTAGTCTATGGGCAGTGTTAGTCTATGGGCAGTGTTAGTCTATGGGCAGTGTTAGTCTATGGGCAATGTTAGTCTATGGGCAGTGTTAGTCTATGGGCAGTGTTAGTCTATGGGCAATGTTAGTCTATGGGCAGTGTTAGTCTATGGGCAGTGTTAGTCAATGGGCAGTGTTAGTCTATGGGCAATGTTAGTCTATGGGCAGTGTTAGTCTATGGGCAGTGTTTGTCTACGGGCAATGTTAGTCTATGGGCAGTGTTAGTCTATGGGCAATGTTAGTCTATGGGCAATGTCAATCGATGGCCAATGTCAATATATTGGTAAGGTCAATCGATGGGCAATGTAAAGCTATGTGCAATTCTAATATATGGGCAATTCTAATCTATGTGCAATTATAATATATGGGCAATTTTAATCTAATGACAATGTCAATATATGGACAATGCCAATCTATGTGCAATGTCAATTTATGGGCAATGTCAATATATGGGCAATGCTAATCGAAGGACAATGTCAACCTACGTGCATTGTCAATCTATGTGGAATGTTAATCTATGGCCAATGTTAATATATGGGCAACGCTAATAAATGGGCAATGCTAATATATGGGCAATGTTAATAAGTGGGCAATGTTAGGCAATGTGCAATGTTAATCTATGTGCAATGTTAATCTATGGGCAATGTTAGTATATTGGCAATGGCAATCTATGTGCAATGTTAATCTATGGGCAATGTCAATCTATGGGCAATGTCAACTCATGGCCAATCTCCATCTATGGACAGTATCAATATATGGGCAATACTAATCTATGGCCAATGTTAATCTATTGACAATTTTAGTCTCCGTGCAATGTTAGTCTGTGTGTAATATTCGTCTGTGTGTAATGGTAGCCTACGTGTAATGTTAGTCTATGGGCAATGTTAGTCTGTGTGTAATCTTAGTCTACGTGCAATGTTAGTCTGTGTGTAATGTTAGTCTGTGTGCAATGTTAGTCTGTGTGTAATGTTAGTCTGTGTGCAATGTTAGTCTGTGTGCAATGTTAGTCTGTGTGTAATGTTAGTCTGTGTGCAATGTTAGTCTGTGTGCAATGTTAGTCTGTGTGCAATGTTAGTCTGTGTGCAATGTTAGTCTGTGTGTAATGTTGGTCTATGTGCAATGTTAGTCTGTGTGCAATGTTAGTCTATGTGTAATGTTAGTCTGTGTGTAATGTTAGTCTGTGTGTAATGTTAGTATGTGTGTAATGTTAGTCTGTGTGTAATGTTAGTCTGTGTGTAATGTTAGTCTGTGTGTAATGTTAGTCTGTGTGTAATGTTAGTCTGTGTGTAATGTTAGTCTGTGTGTAATGTTAGTCTATGTGCAATGTTAGTCTGTGTCTAATGTTAGTCTATGTGTAATGTTAGTCTGTGTGTAATGTTAGTCTGTGTGTAATGTTAGTCTGTGTGTAATGTTAGTCTGTGTGTAATGTTAGTCTATGTGCAATGTTAGTCTGTGTGTAATGTTAGCCTATGTGTAATGTTAGTCTGTGTGTAATGTTAGTCTGTGCGTAATGTTAGTCTGTGTGTAATGTTAGTCTGTGTGCAATGTTAGTCTATGTGTAATGTTAGTCTGTGTGTAATGTTAGTCTATGGGCAATGTTAGTCTATGGGCAATGTTAGTCTGTGGGCAATGTTAGTCTATGGGCAATGTTAGTCTATGGGCAATGTTAGTCTATGGGCAATGTTAGTCTATGTGCAATGTTAGTCTGAGTCTATGTGTAATGTTAGTCTATGTGCAATGTTAGTCTGTGTGTAATGTTAGTCTGTGTGTAATGTTAGTCTACGTGTAATGTTAGTCTGTGGGCAATGTTAGTCTCCGTGTAATGTTAGTCTTTGGGCAATATCAGCCTAGATCTATGAGCAAATGTCGGGTGGTTTTTTTAAACGTTCCAACCTGCTTAAAAAATAATATATCATTGTTGTTGTTTTTCCGTGAAATGAGCTTACCCCCCCTCCACCCACCCCCCCATTAAAACCACATTTCGATTGACAGCACGGCCCGGGGACATTGCAGGCGGCGCCTCTCGCGAACAGAGGCTACGATTGTGTGGCTTGGATGAGCGCCCCTCCCGAGATAGTTTGAGCCATCTCGAGTCTCGGGCTCAACAGAGTCGAGTCCGGGCACGTCCCGCGGCGGATCGGATGCCTCGCCCCTGGCTGGCAACGAAGTCGGGTAGACGGGTGAGCGACAGGAGGGGTTGGAGGAGCGGTGGCACAGCGGTTAGCGCGCTCGCGGCTGCACTATACCGAAGCCCTTTTCCTCCCCTACCGAGGCGGAGATACCCGAGTTTAGATTTGAAGCTTTCGTGACTGCAAGGATTTATATTCTTAAGTTTTTTATGGTAAAGTCACGTAGGTGTTGCCTCCGAAACGTCGTGATTTTTTTTTTCTTTTTATTTTACTTTTATAAATTTTAATTTTTTTACCTACGTGACTTTACCGATAAAACCTAAGAATATACCCGAGTTTGATTCCCACCAACAGCCGCCACCACCACCACCCTGGGGTCGACGATTGCACGGTTCCGGTGCGTAGTCAAACGTCGTCACTGCGGGAGACAAAGGCGGTCGGGCGTGATGCTGGCCACCAAATCAGCTCGTGCACCACAGTGCCAGCCTTCATAGCTGCTGATCCATGGCCGTAGTTATAAACATATTTGGGGGGGGGACACATCTTCTCCCAATATTCAATTATGCTCAAAATGCCCCCCCCCCCCGAATATATTGCTATAAAATAGATTGCTGTTCATATGATCGTGGTTATGGTTGTACTTTATTAATCCCTAATCTCTGCCATTACATACAATGAAACAAGAAAAGGTAAAAACGAAAAAACGGAGCATTGTAATACTATTAGACATTATTGTAAAACAAAAAAAGTCCATCCCATGTGTAAGTGAATTTTTAGTATATTTTTGGCAGGAAATGGCAGGACATTTGTTGTCAAATTTAGATTTTTTTTCTGTTGACTCCATGGCTACCGCCTTGTGCTGATCACTAAACAGCACTTGCCACAACAGCTTGTTAAGAGGCTGTACGGGGAATCTTTTGTCTTTGAGCGTGCGGTATGAGTTACGGTGGTTAGGGAAGGGCAGGCTGCGTTGGCTGAGTCACGTAGCCATCATGCCCTGCCACCGCAATGTTGCCCAAGCAAAAACGGGCACGACACGGGCTTGGAGAAGTGATAGAGCTGATGCGGTACGAGATGTTTGTGTAGCTGAGTGGACTTGCCGTTGACCGATAACCAGCGGTGTCAAGATCGGCCCCCTATGGAGGAGGCTCGTGAAGGACGCCGCTGCTACGGGCCAATTGGAGGCATTCACCCTCAAGCAACAACGGAGGGCAGAGGAACGACGCTCACAACAACGAGCTGAGCGCCGGGCGGGTAAAACGCAGCGAGTTGGCACAGTGGGGGGCACAGGTGGTGCATCGGCCAGTCATCTCAGTCAGTCAAGCCGTGGCAACTGCTGGGTCTGTCCCGTGACCTGCCGGTAGCGAGACCTTCAACACTTCACGTGAAGCTTTCGTGACTGCAGGGATAAAAATAAAACATTTATTATGTTTTATTTTTATTATTTTATTATTTCCATTCTACGTGACTTTACCGAAAGAACCAAGAAGACTTCACCTGACGTTCTCAAGGTGCACCTGGCCTGGCACAACCGCTGTGACGTCATCGCCACCAAGTAGCGAATGACGGTTGTACGTGTGGAGCAGCAGTGTCGCAGTTCGCTCGCTGCGCTACAAACCCGGTGACCTGCGTTCGATGCCCGCTCGTGGCCAACATCAGCGACGTATCTAAATTGATCCTGGGCATCGCACACAAGGCGAACTCAGCCTCAACAAATGAGTGCCTGGGTCCGGTGTGTCAAAATCTCGTGTGCCGTGCCGGCATTCATAGGTGGGGTGCTGCTACTCGCTACTCACTGCACTTGCCTCAATGGGTCTGTCGGAGGCTGTACGGGCAGGGCTTTGTCTTTGCGTGAAGTTGCCCGAGGACAGACGCTCAGAAAACCAGGGCAGCCTTTGTCCTCTGCCTTTCGACGTGTTCCCGAAAGTAATGCGCTCGAAAAAAGACTCCGTGCGCTCAAAAAAAGACTCCGTGCAGCCTTGAAAGACTTCTAGATTTGAAGCTTTCGTGACTGCAAGGATTCATATTCTTAGGTTTTTTTCGGTAAAGTCACGTAGGTAAAAAATTAAAATTAATAAAAGTAAAATAAAATGAAAGCGTGCTGTGACGGTTCCACCTAAAGACGAAAGCTTGTGTTGCCTCCGAAACGTCGTGATTTTTATTTTATTTTTTATTTTATTTTACTTTTATTAATTTCAATTTTTTACCTACGTGACTTTACCGATAAAACCTAAGAATATGAACCTTGAAAGACTGTTGGGGCAAGCGCTGTTTGTTAGCGAGTAGCAGCACCTATGAAGGCCGGCAAGGCATGGGTGGCCGGCACCACACCCGGCCGCCTTTGTCTCCCCAGTGCTGATGTGTTTTCCACACCGCTGCAGGGCATACATATAGTCCCCGAGTTACGATGGTCCTCGAGTTACGATGGTCCCCGAGTTACGACGGTCCCCGAGTTACGATATTTCGATCACAAGATGGCGATAGCGATACGACAAAATTGTTAAATATTTTAAATTTCGCGCGGCAGGCAAACGCAGCAGCCGTACGAGGTCCGATCCTGTACGTTCAATGCATGTTAAACGTTTTTACAGCAGAAAGGATTGTTTCCTGAAAAAAAAATTCCATTAAATTGCAGTTCATATAGGAAGGCTGAAAATTACCTTGGTTTTTTTACTTTACATTTTACCGTGTAATACAGCATTTCAATTAATAAATACACACAGTATATAGCTTATACAGCACGGTACTGTAAATTGCTCTGTTTTGCTAAATTATCACCGTTCTTTAAGACTCCTGGGTAGGCTAGGCCATCTTCGACTTACGCAATTTTCGACTTACGATGGGGTCGTCGTAACGCATCTCCATCGTAACTCGGGGACTATCTGTACTTATCTTCAGAACAGGTCTGTCGGAAAGACAGCGTCATTCAGACGTCATTCAGACGCTGTCTTTCCGACAGACCTGTTCTTCACCTGAGGACGGCTGCTTGCGTTGTGGCCGAAACGTCGTGAGAATTATTTTATTATGTTTAATTTTTATTATTTTATTACTTCCCTTCTACGTGACGTTACCGAAAGAACCAAGAAGACGAATCCCTGCAGTCACGAAGCTTTACATCGAAATTTATCTGTACTTACTTATTTAAGGCCCAGTTTATCCTCGGGGAGAGGCCCGTCACTGCAGCTGCTGTTGGTGGCCTTGAGCGGGAATCGAACTCGGGGGAAGTCTTTGCCAGGGTTCGTAGCGCAGTTGAGCGCGCTAACCACTGCACCACCACTCCAATCCCACGCAGCAAAGATCCCCCGTGTAGCCTTAATAGACTGTAGGGGCAAACGCTGTTAGCGAGCGGCACCTATGAAGGCCGGAACGGCACACAACTGGGGTGGGTGGCCAGCACCACGCCCGGCCGCCTTTGTATCCCAAGTGACGGTGTTCACACACCGCACCAGGTACTCATTTGAGACTGGGTCGACCTAGGAGAGGCGCGAGACGGTTTAGATAATTGTAACTGGTTGTTGGCCGTGAGCGGGAATCCACCTCGAACGCCAGGTTCGTAGCGCAGCGTGCTAACCGCTCTACTGCTCTCCCATCCCACACATACTCAGAGAGACTTGCCCAGACTCAAGCACTTACATAACGCGACATCATCTGCGAGTGTGGCCACTCCCTTGTTGATCTAAAGGCTTTCAAGTTGCCTTGTTACTTGTGAGTTGGTGGTCTAGACAAAGCTGGCGAGTCCACACGTGTTTCCGGCTCCACCGAGCGCAACATCCCAAATACGTAATCTGAACGTGACAGATGGACAATGAACTTGTCCATTCTGATTCCAATCTGACCCAGTGCATGGTGGTGATGGTGGCAGCAGCAGCAGTGATGCCGTTCTTCAAGAGCTTACACTGGACACATAGCCTCAACGCTGGACCAATACACAAACACAGGACCCATACACTAACACTGGACTCATCGACTAACACTGGACCCATAGACTAACACTGGACGCATAGACTAACACTGGACCCATAGACTAACACTGGACCCATAGACTAACACTGGACTCATCGACTAACACTGGACCCATAGACTAACACTGGACGCATAGACTAACACTGGACCCATAGACTAACACTGGACCCATAGACTAACACAGGACTCCTGGACTAACACTGGACTCATAGACTAACACAGGACTCCTGGACTAACGCTGGACCCATAGACTAACACTGGACTCATAGACTAACACTGGACTCATAGACTAACACTGGACCTATAGACTAACACTGGACCTATAGACTAACACTGGACTCATAGACTAACACTGGACCTATAGACTAACACTGAACCCATAGACTAACACTGGACCCAAAGACTAACACAGGACCCATAGACTAACACTGGACCCATAGACTAACACTGGACCCATAGACTAACACTGAACCCATAGACAAACACTGAACCCATAGACTAACACTGGACTCATAGACTAACACTGGACTCATAGACTAACACTGGATCCATAGACTAACACTGGACCCATAGAATAACACTGGACCCATAGACTAACACAGGACTCCTGGACTAACGCTGGACCCATAGACTAACACTGGACTCATAGACTAACACTGGACTCATAGACTAACACTGGACCTATAGACTAACACTGGACCTATAGACTAACACTGGACTCATAGACTAACACTGGACCTATAGACTAACACTGAACCCATAGACTAACACTGGACCCATAGACTAACACAGGACCCATAGACTAACACTGGACCCATAGACTAACACTGGACCCATAGACTAACACTGAACCCATAGACAAACACTGAACCCATAGACTAACACTGGACCTATAGACTAACACTGGACCCATAGACTAACACTGAACCCATAGACAAACACTAACCCATAGACTAACACTGAACCCATAGACTAACACTGGACCCATAGACAAACACTAACCCATAGACTAACACTGAACCCATAGACTAACACTGGACCCATAGACAAACACTAACCCATAGACTAACACTGAACCCATAGACTAACACTGGACGCATACAAGGCTGGATTATGGACCGGGCCAGTGGGGCCAGTGCCCCGAGGCCTCGGACTATCAGGGGCCCTTCCAAGCCTCAGGCCACCCGCGGATCGTGGCCTGAGGCTTCCGTGGGAAGTTGAACGCCAGGACCCTCAGTGCGCACAGCACAAGCTGACCACTAGGCCCTGAGTGCTTATAGCGTGAACTTACCACTAGGCAGAGGTCGCAACCGGGTACTCGATACCCGTACCCTACCCGATACCCGGCTACCCATACCCGGCCAGGTACGGGTAGCCGTTTGCGACCCTGGTGCGGCCGGGTACGGGTACGGGTAGGCCGTGAGTCACTGGTGAGTAGCCGTTTGTCACTCATTTCGGGTAGAGTACGGGTACGGGTAGGGAATGGCTACCCATATCCGGCCGGGTACGGGTACCCGTTTGCGACCCTGGTGCGGCCGGGTACGGGTAAGGAATCAAAACCCGTTTGCGACCTCTGCCACTAAGGCACCCTAGATCCCTCGGCGCTTACAATGTGAGGGCCCCCAGAACCCTTGGTGTTTAAAACGTAAGCTGACCACTTGGGCCCCTGGGGCTTAGAGCGTGATCTGACCACTAGGGCCCCTCGGCACCTACAATGTGACGGTCCCTGGGCCTCTCTGCGCTTAAAGCATGAGCTGACCACGAGGCAGAGGTCGCAAACGGGTTTTGATTCCTTACCCGTACCCGGTACCCGGCCGCACCAGGGTCGCAAACGGGTACCCGTACCCTACCCGATACCCGGCTACCCATACCCGGCCGGGTATCGGATAGGGTACGGGTATCGGCTACCCTATTGCGACCTCTGGGATGAAGCCATGTTGCAGGCGCGGGTGGGTTGATTCTAGGAACTTGAATTGTGAGAAGAGACAAGACGTTGGGAAATGAGTGACAAACGGTGACTCACCAGTGACTCACGGCCTACCCGTACCTGGCTGCACCGGGGTCGCAAACGGGTACCCATACCCAGCCGGGTACGGATAGCTGGGTATCGGGTAGGGTAAAGGTATCGGGTACCCGGTTGGGACCTCTGTCACGAGGGCCCCTCAGCGCTTACAATGTGTCACGTGTGGACCAATTGACGTTCATATTCCAGTTTGTTAACAGCCGCGGGAATGTGGTAGAGCGGTTCGTGGGCTTTGAGCCAATTAAGAGCCACACTGGTGAAAGTTTAGCAGACCGTGTGACTTTGATGGTGGAGGGCCTTGGGTTTGACCTCTCAAACTGTCGAGGTCAGTCATATGACAATGCAAGCAACATGTCAGGAAAATACAATGAGCTGCAGGACCACCTGAAACAATAAGAAAACTCTCTGATAGAGTGCACTTAACTTAGTTGGTGTTAACACCTTAGACGGCAGTAGCCCAGAGGCTGATGAGTGTTTTTTTTAAATCCTTTATATTAAGTTCACTTGCTTGCTTGCTTGCGCGCTTACGACCGTGCAAATCTTTCGGTCGTTTTTTAACCCACTTCCCGTGATCCAATCGAGCTGACATTTTGCACACAGACTCGTTGTGCGTGACAATTTATTTTCGTGAAAAGATTTTTCCAAAATTTTCAACATTTTAGGAAAACAATTTTTATATTTAATTACCAATTGCTTAATGGTGGCAGGCAATCATCTGACCCATAGGTGGCAGCCATCTCAAGCCAGAGGACGAGAGGACTCTAGCCGCCCGTTTCAAAGACCAATGTGGGCTGGGTTGTGGCCCATTGAACACGCATATAAAGGATTTATAGTGAAAAACTTTTTTTTACGGGTTAATTTTTTTAACATGTTGCAGTCACTGTACACATTTTTATCTTCATCCACACACAAATGGGGGGGAAGTCTTTCGGAAGACAGATGTCAGACTGACATTAAAATCACTGTCCAATACTCGGTGAAGTGCTCGGGCTGAGTAAACCAAGACACTGTGGGGAAATTACACCCACATTAGAGAGGCTTTCGGTGGAATGTGCAATTATGATGAGAAACGAGATACGCGAATTGAGGCCGCTGGACTATGCGCTAAATTGGACACCTTAGATATGGTGTTCATGGCACATTTCTGGGATGTCATACTTGACCGGTTCCGCACTACAAGCATGTACCTACAGAAAAGTGACATTGACATATCTATAGCAGCACAGCTTTTGTCTTCGTTGAGGGATTTTATGGCAGGACATCGAGACCAGTTTGAGGCTTGTGAAAGGTCAGCTTTAAATGTGACAGGTGTCTCTCAGTCATATCAGCACCGCACCCATTGACTGCCAACACTGGACCCATAGACTAACAACAATGGACCCATAAACCAACACTGGACCCATAGACTAAGACTGGACCCATAGACTAACACTAGACCCATAGACTAACACTGGACCCATAGACTAACACGGGACCCATAAACTAACACTAGACCCATAGACTAACACTGGACCCATAGACTAACACTGGACCCATAGACTAACACTGGACCCATACACTAACACTGGACCCATAGACTAACACTGGACCCATAGACTAACACTGGACCCATAGACTAACACTGGATCCATAGACTAACAATGGACCCATAGACGAACACTGGACCCATAGACTAACACTGGTTCCATAGACTAACACTGGTCCCATAGACTAACACTGGACCCATTAACTAACACTGTACCCATAGACTCACACTGGACCCATAGACTAACACTAGACCCATTAACTAACACTATATCCATAGACTAACACTGGACCCATAGACTAACACTGGACCCATAGACTAACACTGAACCCATAGACTAACACTGGACCCATAGACTAACACTGGACCCATCGACTAACACTGGACCCATAGACTAACAAATAGACTCATATTAAATTTCGATTTAAAGCTTTCGTGACTGCAGGGATTCATCTTCTTGGTTCTTTCGGTAAGGTCACGTAGAAGGGAAATAATAAAATAATAAAAATAAAACATAATAAAATAATTTTCACGACGTTTCGGCCACAACGCAAGCAGCCGTCCTCAGGTGAAGAACAGGTCTGTCGGAAAGACAGCGTCATTCAGACGCTGTCTTTCCCTTCTACGTGACTTTACCGAAATAACCAAGAAGACAACCCCATATTGTGAAAAACAGCCATGTTGGACATGAGTAGCATCTAAATCGGCACCATCGTTGGATTCCACTGCAGCTCAACGACTCAGTAGCCCCTACAAGGCATGCGATGAAGTTAGGAAAAGATGTCCCGTGTGTGTATGTGTGGGCATAGTGGGGAGCGGTCGTGTAGCGGTTAGTGCCCTGCGCTACAAACACGGCGACCTGGGATCGATGCCCGTTCATGGCCAACACCAGTGGTGATTACACTGGTCTACAGCCAAAATGCTTCGGAAATAAATGTAGTCCAACGTCACTAATTCTGGTGTCACTGAGAATGAAAATTATGCATTAAAATTGTTGATTGGCTCTAGTTTTCAAGCTATGCTACTGGGTCAGTATATACTAAAATACCTTAAATTTCGATTGAAAATTATTTTGTCAAGGCGCTCCTCTTTTCCCTCCAACCCAGCTTAAATATACGCTCCAAGCTTGGTGGTGTTTCATTCTTCACCTGAGGACGGCTGCTTGTGTTGTAGACGAAACGTCGTGAGAATGATTTTATTATGTTTTATTTTTATTATTTTATTATTTCCCTTCTACGTGACGTTACCGAAAGAACCAAGAAGAAGACTAAAAGACCTTGTCGGGGATTTGGAACTATTCAAGAGTAAGGCAGAGCTGTTGGGCTCCAGACTGCAGCAGTGGAATCTCCTGGCAGGTGATGTTCGGGTTTCCATGTTTCGTGACCGTCGAAAGGATCCTGGTCCCATTCTTCTTCATGGAAGGTGATCTTGTAGTCTGCAAAAGCATCGATGGTGTGATTGCAGCCCTCAACATCGTTCATGATCCAGATGAGTGGAGACTGTTCATTGATTCATCGAATCAATGAACAGTCTCCACATTGATTCCTTGAAGATAAAGCTGTTTTGCTGCATAATGGCAATGTTTTACCATCAATTCCAGTTGGTCATGTAGTGCATATGAAGGAAACAACTTTTGAGGTGCATAAACTATGACCAACATCATTAGCAACTTTGTGGCAATTTGAAGGTTGTTGCTCTCTTGCTTGGTCTGCAGACTGAATACACAAAGTACTGCTGTTTTCTCTGCGAATGGGATAGTCGTGCGAGAGATTCCCACTGCATCAAGATAAATTGGCCACTCCGACAGTCATTGGAGCCTGGGAGGGAAAGTGTTCAGCATCTACTACTTGTTGAATCAAGGAAGATTGTGTTACCACTCTTACACATCAAGCTGGGTCTGATGAGGAACTTTGTCAAAGCCATGGACAAAACACAAGCAGCTTCCAAGTACCTCCGTGGAAAAAATTCCAAGGTTAAGTGAAGCTATGATAAAGGAAGGTGTCTTTGTTGGCCCTCAGATTCGTGAACTTCTTCGAGACGATGCATTTGACGGTGCACTGCGTGGCAAGGAAAAGACGGCATGGAAAGCCTTCCAGTTAGTGGCAACACATTTTTCTCGGAAACAACAAAGCAGACAACCACAGAGAGTTGGTGTAAAACCTCCTCAAGGCATACAAAAGCCTTGGTTGCAACATGTCACTAATTATGCATTTTTTGCACTTTCATCTCGATTTTTTCCCCACCGAACTGCAGAGCAGTGAGCGACGAGCGTGGCGAGCGATTTCACCCAGGACATTGCGACAATAGAGAAACGCGATCAGGGCAAATGCAGCCCATCAATGCTTGCAGACTATTGCTGGACAGTGGCAGGAGATGCTCCCATTTGATGAATGCAAGAGACGAGCCAAGAAGCGCCGAGTAGACACTGAAAAGGGACGACACTATGTACTTAATAGTGGTTTGCCTTTTGTTTCACAATACATTTTATTTGTATAACCCTATATTCTTGGTTCTTTCGGTAAAGTCACGTAGAAGGGAGATAATAAAATAATATAAATATAAAACAATACAAATTCTCAGTCGAAACGTCGTGAGAATTTTTTATTGTTTTATATTTATATTATTTTATTATCTCCCTTCTACGTGACTTTACCGAAAGAACCAAAAATATGACTCCCTGCAGTCACGAAAGCTTTAAATCAAAATTTATATAACCCTTTTGCTGATTTTTTAAGTGTTACGTGAACAGGACGGGTGACATGCTATCATCTAAAGCAACCATAAACACATGAAGAGGCCTAGGTTTACAATGTATGAGTAAAACTCTACTATCTACACAATATAGATAGACGTAAAAAAACAAAAAAGTATCTTGGGAACAGTGCAGCCAGTTCTTTCAATGGTCGTATTCGAATTCAACACGTAAAAATCCATAATAAACAACACATTTTATCGCTGAAGCAGACGACGTCGAAAAACCTTGTAGACCAGTGTTATCTGAACCGGTCCTGGGCTTCCCCTAGGTCGACTCAGCCTCAAGTGAGTGCCTGGTGCGCTGTGTAAACATCGCCACAGGGGAGACAAAGGCGATCGGGCGTGCTTGCTGGCCACCAACACGCCCTCGTGTGCCGTGCCGGCCTTCATAGGTGCTACTCGCTAACAGCGCTTGCCCCTACAGTCTGTTACAGGCTACAGTGAGGGAAAAAAGTATTTGAACCCCTGCTGATGTTGTACGTTTGCCCACTGACAAATAAATTATCAGTCTATAATTTTAATGGTAAGTTTATTTGAACAGTGAGAGACAGAATAACAACAACAAAATCCAGAAAAACGCATGTCAAAAATGTTATAAATTGATTTGCATTTTAATGAGGGAAAAAAGTATTTGACCTCTCTGCAAAACATGACTTAGTACTTGGTGGCAAAACCCTTGTTGGCAATGACAGAGGTCAGACGTTTCTTGTAGTTGGCCACCAGGTTTGCGCACATCTCAGGAGGGATTTTGTCCCACTCCTCTTTGCAGATCTTCTCCAAGTCATTAAGGTTATAGACTGATAATTTCTTTGTCAGTGGGCAAACGTACAAAATCAGCAGGGGATAAAATACTTTTTTCCCTCACTTTATATGGGGTATTGTAGTACAGAGTTAGACTGATGGTCTTAATCTAAGTTGTCTTGTGGTTGTTGTTGTTTGACTTGCATCCCACTGGGATATTTGCACAGGGTTGGTGTACGGTGATTTTTTTCTGCAATATTTTGCTGTCTTTTCTTGGATTTTCTGTTTGCACTCAGTCACATATTCACTTTAAGATGTTTTCTTGTTCATGTTTTTGTTTTTTGTTTGTTGCGGTTGCACCCGATTCAAGAGCCGAATGGCTCACAGGGCTATACCTAATAAATGAACTTTGAACTTGTCTTTTTTTTAGCTGGGCATTTGAAGGGCCGAAGAACAGAATCGGTGATGTCGCTGCTGATGATGTTGTCCATCAGGGGAGACGCTTCCATATCTGGACAGCGGAGTGAAGTGGGAGATTCTATCCAGTTAGTTTGTTCTGACAAACGGAGGGCGGGGGGGGGGGGAGGCTAGGCAAGTGCGTTCCTCCTCCATTGGAGGAGCACAAACTGCCCGTGGGTTTACTTATACGGTCTCTATGCGGTTTCACTATACGGTCTATAGCTTGGGGTGGAGGTGCGGTGATGACATGCCTGGCAACCCATACGATTTACCCCGTATTCTTCTCCCTTGTGATGGGACTTTGTAGGATGAACGTTGAGATCTACAAGGGGCACGGGGTGACCAGTGAGTGTCTGAATTGGCCTGTGATAATGTAGGGCACTGACAATGGGGTTGACAGTTGTGTGACGATGATGTCACAGATGAGGAGTTGATTCTTTGATGTCCCCACTCTGTTCGTCGAGCAGCAGCACCAGCAACACCACTGCTCCCCCAGCATCTGACGGTAACATCCTTGGCGTGGGTGACATCAGCGTGAAGTGGAGCGACGGGAGGATCGGGACTTGAGGTTGCGGTGGCGAGGGACAGACGCCTCTGTGTGTGTGTGTCTCTCTCGCTCGCTCGCTCTGCTTGTGAGGCTGTGGTCGTGGTACCGACGACTCAATTTGCTATGTCAGTGTATGCCCCCACCCTCCTTGATGGACAGGGATTAAACTCAAAGGGAAAAAAAAGGCTGCGATGGGAGAGTCATCGGAATAAACGGCGCGGTTATCTCCACCCTCGTGAACTGAACCACGCCCGCGATGACAACAACACTTTCGAAGTGGTGGGGTGGGTGGGCCATGAAGGGATCCATCGCACGGATCGATCTGTGGGCCCTGATGTAAGGACGTCGAGATGGAACCTCTCCGAGATCCGGGGCAGCTGCGAATCCCCGAGATGTGAGAGCGTCGTCACGCGGGCCGACGTTGGATCTCTCTCTCACAATCCACGCCGCTGCCATCAGGGGGTGGTGAGGGGGTGGGGAGCCCCCGAATCGACAGATAGACAAGTTAAAACATTGTAATCTATCAATAGCGCTTCAAAAAATGTTAACGCTTACATAGGACTATCGTTTTTCATGGAAAAAGAACGGGTAATGCTACACTGTAACAGATAACAAATGTGATGTTAATAGCTTCACAAAGTCAGAGTTTCCTACTCGTTCGCCATCGTTGTCAACGTGTGGCCTGGAATCTTCTCCAGGTGGTCTCCAGAGCCGGGAGGCAGCACATTTCTCGTGGCGTTGTTGCAAATTCTCAGAAGGTTTGAAAGGGTGTAGCCCAAGGGTCATAAAGAAGTGGGCGGGGCTCGTGATGTTCATGCGAGAGATTAGCATGTAGCTGTAAGATCGGAGAGCGGCCTCCTCGACGAGGGCACGGAAGTGGCTATGTTAATATTGTAATAAAAGACTCCGTCAGGCACTGCTGGTCTCCGTTTGTCTTTAATTTAGGGTCTTTCTCCGCACCCCGCTGGTCTCCTCCGCAGACCAGCGTCGTCGCGCGCGCGCCCCGCACGCGCTCCCTCGTCAGCTCCTCCACTCTTCCTCACACCCCGCTGGTCCTGATCAGGGACCAGCGTCTCCTCTCGAGTGCCGCGCACGCTCCTCCGTTAGCTCCTCTCGCGTGCCCGCACTCCGCACACCGCTGGCCGACGGCGTGCTGAGGTCCTTCGGCCACGTGGCCGATGGCGCGGATCTTTTCCTCACCACCCAACGTGGCTCAGCGTCTTAACTTCCCCAACTGACCCCGATCTCTGCCGGCCTCCCACTTATATCCTTCCCCCCCCCCCACCACGTGACCCTGACTCCTCCCCTTCTGGATCGTCAGATCCGGCCTTCCCATACTGCCCCGCTGGCTCCGCCCCCATTCACCTCGCCTCCTCCCATTGGAGCCGAGGTGAACGGTGGCCCCTCCCACACGCCCCGCAGACCAGGCTCCGCCCCCCAATACCCCGGGCCGTGTGATTGGGCCAGAGCCCAGCAACAACCCGATTTACGCTCGCATTACAATGTGAGAGATTAGCATGATGTTAATGTAAGATCGAAGAGTGGCCTCCACGAGGCAAGAGCGTCAACGCAAGAGGACCCCCTTCCTGTGCCACAGTGCCGGTCGCCTTCATAGAAGGTGCTACTCGCTAACAGCACTTGCCCCAACAGTCTCTCCAGGCTATAAGATAACGGGGGTGGAGATCTTTGTGAGTGTTGGAGACGCGTGTTGATAAGTCGACAGGTTACAGATTGCACGCACATACACAGAGAGAGAGAGAGGTTACGGGATAAGAAATATTTAAAACAACTTTTTTAAAAACACGCTTTCATGAAATGTACCGTTCTCATAATGACAGAACTCCACGACTTCAGGAAGTGGTCCCGAAGCTTGCCATAGTGTAAGGGACCATGGCCAATTACAGCCAACGTCAGTTGAGCGTGGACAATTAGACACAGGCCGAAACATAACATATAAAAAATAATGTTAAAAAATATAACATTTTTATTTTTTATGATAGAATATAGCATTGTCATCAGTATGACATAAATGTCCCAAGTTTGCAGTCGATACCACATTGGGAAGTGGGTTAAAACTGAGTTACAAGATTTGAGGATACGACAACAACAGAGTTCATAGAAAGCATGTAAAAAGATCGTTTAAAATGTTTTACTTAATTTTTTATCATAGAATATGGTATTGTCATCAGTAAGACACAAGTATACCAAGTTTGCAGTCGATACCACATTGGGAAGTGGGTTAAAATTGAGTTAGAAGATTTGAGGATACAACAGACAGAGTGAGTGAATACAAAGCGTGTAATAATAAAATAGCTCTCTATTCTTAGGTTTTTGCGGTAAAGTAACGTAGGTAAAAACATTTAAATTAATAAAAGTTAAACAAAAATAAAATAAAAACCACGACGTTTCGGAGGCAACACAAGCTTCCGTCTTCAGGTGGAACCGTCACAGCACGACTGCTGCATCAAGTAAGAGAAATTCCAAGAAAACAGTCCTTGTATATATACTGGTTGAGGGTGGGAGGAGCCATTGTGAGGTTCGGTGCGGCTGAAGCACCCTGCAAGGAATGAGCCTTTGTTGTGTAGACTGGTTGAAATGGGAGGTTCCAAGAGTTACTAATTGGGTTTTTCCTCTTTTTTCTGGCAACAAAACTGACACCTTTTGCAAGGAATCATGTTTACATTAACCACAATACTTGCAGTCAAATGCAAACAAAAAACAGTACTCTGATAATTTATGCATTGTCTTTGAAACTGATTGGTCCACACCAGAGACAGCTTTCTTTAGAGCCTAGTCTCATATGGTGTTCGACCAGATGACGCCAAAAGGCATTTGACTGCAAGTATTGTGGTTAATGTATTCATGATTCCTTGCAAAAGGTGTCAGTTTTGTTGCCAGAAAAAAAGGGGGAAAACCCTATTAGTATATTTTGGTACTGGCAAAGGAGGTTCCATGATGTTCCAAGAGTTGTTAAGGTGCGGCTGATGTAAAGGTGCGGTTGCTGTAAATGGGACTGAGCCTTTGTTATGTAGAGGTGGTGCGGCTGAAATATATGTTAGGAATGAGCCTTTGTTGTGTAGACTGGTTGAAATGGGAGGTTCTTTGTGATCTTCTCGCTGGTCCAGAAGGCAACGTTGGCCTCTCTGGGTGAGCTTGGATATTCTGGGCGGATGTGTGGGCAGTCTCAACGACTGAAATCGAGTGCTCGTAAATCACAAGCGTTCTTTTCGTTGAATCACGAAGCAGCTGAGTTAATGCGGTTACGCCAACTCCCACCCCCATCCACCGGCCGCCCCTCCAAAACTCAACATGAATTGTGGATATTCCAGCTCACCTTCCAAAGCAACAAAGCCGCCGCCACCGACAGGCACGGCCACCGCTACAAACGCCCATGAAGGCTACGGGCAGAGTGGCACACGAGAGGGAGGGAGGGTGGGTGGGTGGGCAGAATCATCTATGAAGGCTACGGGCAGAGTGGTACACGAGAGGGTGGGAGGGTGGGTGGGTGGGCAGCTTCATCTATGAAGGCTACCGGCAGAGTGACCCACGAGAGGGTGGGCGGGTGGGTGGGTGGGCAGATTCGTCTATGAAGGCTACGGGCAGAGTTGCACACGAGAGGGAGGGTGGGTGGGTGGGCAGCATCGTCTATGAAGGCTACGGGCAGAGTTGCACACGAGAGGGAGGGTGGGTGGGCAGCATCATCTATGAAGGCTACGGGCAGAGTGGCACACGAGAGGGAGGGTGGGTGGGCAGAATCATCTATGAAGGCTACGGGCAGAGTGGCACACGAGAGGGTGGGCAGCATCGCCTATGAAGGCTACCGGCAAGGTGGCATAGGCCTTGACCAGGTCAATAAAGCAGAGATGTAGGTCTTGTTGGAATTCCTTACACCTCTGCTGTAGCAGACGGACAGAAAATATGGCATCTGTGCAGGACCGCCCTTTCCTGAAACCGCATTGGGGCTCCACAAGCCTCTCTTCAGCGTGCCTAGCAAGGCGATGTTGAATAATCCTTGCCAGGACCTTTCCCGGCACACTGAGGAGTGAGATGCCCCTGTAGTTGTTACAGTCTGTGCGGTCCCCCTTCTTAAAGAGGGGGACCACCAGGGCATCCTTATAATCCTGCGGAACCCGTCCAGTGGTCCAGACTGTTATTATGATGTCATGTAGGGCAGTCTGTGCACAAACGCCACCCTCCCTCAGCATTTCGCTTGGGAGATCATCTCTGCCCGGTGCCTTTCCTGGTCTCAGACTCTGGATCGCCTTCAGTACTTCCTCAACAGACGGCACCTCAGCCAGTCACTTACACGGGGTGACTTCCTCCTCCAATATTTGAGGCACCGCAGCCTCAGTAGGGTCATTCCCACTTTGTCCCACGATGTTTTCCTGGTTGAGGGATTCCCCCTCCCCAAGGACCTCACAGAAATGCTCAGCAAATTTGCAAACCTGCTCCTGGGAGTCGGAGATTGGATATCTCGTTATTTCCCTTAATGATGGTAATAGGTGTGGTGCTGCAAGTAACTTTTTTGATGGAGTTAAAGAGCTATTTGTGATCGCGGGCCACTGAGGCAGACTCCATCTCCTCAGTAACCCGCGATCACCACCCATCCTTGCAGTGCCTCACGGCTCTACGAACCTCCGAGCGAAGGCTGCGGTAAGCCTCCTCATTCTCCGACGTGGGATGCTGTAGCCGATGAGAGTGGGTCTGTCGCTTTTTTTCAGCCAGCTTGAACACCTCCTCTGTCAGTCAGTGTCTCTGGGGAGGTCTGGACTATGTACCCAAAGCAGCCATTGCAGCTGCATGAGCCACAGTCCTACACCTCGCCCATTTCCCCTCGACATCAGGAGGAGTGGGGGACGATGTCAACCGCAGCTGCTAGTGATGATGAAATTCTCGCTAGCAACTTTCATCAGCTAGCTGAGACCATGCCACTCAGGGTTTGAATGGAGTCCTGGGTGTACACCCACCACCGAAGTGGAAGAATGGCAGGTGCATCTTACAGATGACAAGTCGACGGTCAGTGGGCAGATCAGCTCCACAGTAGATCCTGGTGTCAAGGACATGGGCCCGCATCTGCTATTCCGTCACTATGTAGTCCAGCAGATGTTCTTGCTTGGACCCGGCATGCATCCATGATGTAGTGTGGATGCGCCGATGCCGGAACAGCGTTGTTGGTAATTACAGGCCCATGGGCTGCACAAAAATCTAGCAGCCTCCTGCCATTGTTATTGAGCTGATCTGGCCCATGCCTTCCAATTACCCCAGACCAGGTGCCAGCATCACGACCAACTCAGGCATTGAAGTCACCCAACAAATGACTCTATCCCGAGGCGCCACTTTAGCCAGGACATGTGACAGGTCGTCATAGAAGACATCTGACTCATCGGCAGAGGTCGCAAACGGGTTTTGATTCCTTACCCGTACCCGTACCCGGCCGCACCAGGGTCGCAAACGGGTACCCATACCCGGCCGTACCCGTACCCTTCCCGTACCCGGCCGGGTACCCGGCCGGGTACGGGTAGGGTACGGTACCTGATTGCGACCTCTGGGATGAAGCCATGTTGCAGGCGTGGGTGGGTTGATTCTAGGAACTTGAATTGTGAGAAGAGACAAGACGTTGGGAAATGAGTGACAAACAGTTTCTCACCAGTGACTCACGGCCTACCGGTACCCGGCCGCACCAGGATCGCAAACGGGTACCCATACCCTGCCGGGTACGGGTAGCCGGGTATCGGGTAGGGTACGGGTATCGGGTACTCGGTTGCGACCTCTGCTCATCGGCCTTTTCCTGTGTAGTGGGTATTGTGTTCGCTACAACGCGGTTACCACTACTTACCTGGTGTAGCGTCAGCCACGGGTCAACAGGGGGCAACGGCGAGTACGGCCTGTATCAAGTAACACCGTTTGGCCAGGGAACCCAGATGGCGGTTGGGAACCGGAGGTACACACCCCAGGCCCCCAGTGGGGGCTGGGGGATTATGCAATAATCCGGGTCCCTCCAGAACGTTCCAGAGAGTAGGCATGGCCAAGGGTGGGGTGACCCTGGGAGCTGTATATAAGGTGGACCCCTGAACGGGTTTGCCAGTCATTGTCAAGCTGAAGACCCGAAGAGCCGGCTTAAACTAGGACCCTGGGCACCCCCGGACCCGACGTCATTCTAAGAGCCGGGACTGAGTGGGCCAGTGGCAGGGACCCGAGGACGTGGCTGGGTCGTGTCAGCTAGCCTCCCCTAGGTCCCCCTAGCTGGTGGGCTGATTTCTATAGAGGAAGTGGTCCCAGTGAGTAGGAAACGCTAGCCCAGAGAATATACCTCCCTAGGGTATTGGGTGGAGGGGCCAATACCCCTTTGTGCTAGGGACCTCGTGTTATAGTCGTTACTGTTAAATACACGTGTTGCCTGCAGAAGAAGACTTTGTCTCCATCATTACCACTACACCTGCATCCCTCCACGGATGTTCGTCTTTGGTGGGGGCATAAGTAACCACGACCACCACTCCTCGCCTCTGGTTCATGGGAAGGCGAGCTGAAAGTAGCCTGGGGCTTACAGCTTCCCGCACCTCACCGCCACGCTCCGACGCCCCCTTCATTATTTTGTTCAGAGGAAGAGCCACACCCTGTTGTTTGGCAGTCTCCTGCCCCGAGTCGAGGACTGTTCACCCCTCATGTTGGCAGGAGTCAGAGCCGGTCCACCAGACCTCCTGAATACCACAGAGATCCAGGCGGTACCGGTCCAGCTCCCGACAGAGAAGTGGCAGCCTCTCCTCCGCAGTGAGCGTTCAAACATTCCACGTGGCCACACGTAGTGGTTTTTGTGTTGTTTCTGGAGGAGCCCCGAGGTAAGTATTCAGTCTCCTGGTTCCGCCAAATGGGAATTGGCCATGAGACGTCATAGACGCCTGTCCCCCCGGGCCTCTTGCACAAGCTTAATTACATTTTTAAATCGTAGTTTGGTGGTGGTTAATTGAAAGTGGAGGGGTTACCAGCCCCTAGCACCCATCCAGAGGCCCCATTTGGCCGCTATGGTGGTTACAAACGCCATAAAGGGAAAGGACAATCTAAATTGGCCCTCCCCCATGGCACTGCCCACCACAGCATTGCCGTCCGGCACCACCAGGAGGTAGGGAGTTGTTTTTGCCGGACAGATTCACACACACACAGAGATACACACACAGGCACACACACACAGAGATACACAAACAGGCGCACACACACAGACACACAGATACACACACAGAGATACATACACAGGCACACACACACAGAGATAACCAAACAGGCACACACACAGACACACAGATACACACACAGAGATACATACACAGGCACACACACACAGAGATACACAAACAGGCACACACACACAGACACACAGATACACACAGAGAGATACAAACACAGGCACACACACAGATATACACACACAGGCACACACACAGATACACACACAGAGATACATACACAGGCACAACCACACAGAGATACACACACAGGCACATACACACAGACACACACAGACACACACACAGATACACACACAGAGATACATACACAGGCACACACACAGAGATACACACACAGGCACACACACACAGATACACACACAGACACACACAGATACACACAGAGAGATACATACATAGGCACACACACAGATACACACACAGATACATACACAGGCACACACACAGAGATACACACACAGGCACACACATGTAGTGACATCGTGGATGTCGCTGTGTAATGCCGGCCCTACAGAGTCACGGCGTGCGATGTGTTGACATCGCAGGCACCGCGTGTATGTGGGTTCAGTACCAGCCCAAGAGGGGCTCGGTGAGCGCTGACTGGCAGTGCTGGATGGCACCACGCTTTGCGTGCAGTGCCGACCCCTACAGGATAGGGTGTGAGAGTGCCGGCCATGGGAATGGGGTTACTAAGGGCCATGGCACTCTGATTGACCGCGAAGGACATGTGACCGGTTAAGTCTACACAGGGACCCCAACTGGGGGCTATCCGTGGTCACGTGTCAGGGTCGAGATTCTGCTCGAGGGTTCTGGAAGGTGGGCGTGGCTAAGGGCGGAGCCAGCCACGTCACAAAGGATATGAGCCGGGTCCCCGAGAGGAACCGGGTGCTGTTGTTCATCCTGAAGAATCTACGTTCTACAGAGTCTCCAACACGTGGACCGGGACCCAAGCTGGGGTCCGGTCCGTCGTAGCTAGTTATTATTATGGTGTAATTAGTGCAGTTAGCCTGGTGGTCATCACCACCATAGGATGTTATCTGGTGAGTTATGCCTTTGTGTTGGTATCAATAAATGTGTTGCCTCCAAAGAGTAGGTCTGCGACTCAGTTGAACTCCAGGTACGCACGCAGATACGCACGCAGATACGCACGCAGATACGCACGCAGATACGCACGCAGATACGCACACAGATACGCACGCAGATACGCATGCAGATACGCACGCAGATACGCACGCAGATGCGCACGCAGATACGCACGCAGATGCGCACGCAGATACGCACGCAGATGCGCACGCAGATACGCACGCAGATACGCACGCAGATACGCACGCAGATACGCACACAGATGCGCACGCAGATACGCACGCAGATACGCACGCAGATGCGCACACAGATGCGCACGCAGATACACACACACACAGATCCCCCGTATAGCGTTAACAGACTGTAGGGGCAAGTGCTGTTCGCGAGCATCTATAAAGGCCGGCACGGCACACGAGGGGGTGGGTGGCCAATACCACGCCCAGCCGCCTTTGTATCCCCAGTGGCGATGTTTACACATTTCACCAGGTACTCATTTGAGCCTGAGTCGACCTAGGGGAGGCCCAGGACCGGTTCAGATAATCGTCACTGATGGTGGCCGTGAGCGGGAATCGAATCCGGGGC
>NC_136322.1:4583932-4659664 GCF_964198595.1 Lampetra fluviatilis | reverse complement strand
CCCCCTCGTGTGTGTGAGTGTCACAGTGTGTGTGTCACAGTGTGTGTGTGTCACTGTGTGTCACTGTGTGTGTGTGTCACTGTGTGTGTGTGAGTGTCACAGTGTGAGTGTCACAGTGTGAGTGAGTGTCACGGTGTGTGTGTGTGAGTGTCACAGTGTGAGGTCACATTGTGAGTGTCACAGTGTGAGTGTCACATTGTGAGTTGAGTGTCACGGTGTGTGTGTCACATTGTGTGTGTGTCACATTGTGTGTGTGTGTGTCACATTGTGTGTGTGTTTCACAGTGTGTGTGTGTCACTGTGTGTGTGTGTCACATTGTGATTGAGTGTCACATTGTGTGTGTGTCACAGTGTGTGTGTGTCACAGTGTGTGTGTGTCACATTGTGTGTGTGTGTCACTGTGTGTGTGTGTGTCACTGTGTGTGTGTCACATTGTGTGTGTGTCACAGTGTGAGTGTTACAGTGTGTGTGTCACTGTGTGTGTGTGTCACTGTGTGTGTGTGTCACAGTGTGTGTGTGTGTCACTGTGTGTGTGTCACTGTGTGTGTCACTGTGTGTGTGTCACTGTGTGTGTGTCACTGTGTGTGTGTGTCACTGTGTGTGTGTGTCACTGTGTGTGTTGTCACAGTGTGTGTGTGTCACTGTGTGTGTGTCACTGTGTGTGTGTGTGTCACTGTGTGTGTGTGTCACAGTGTGTGAGTGTCACATTGTGTGTGTGTGTCACTGTGTGTGTGTGTCACTGTGTGTGTGTTTCACAGCCAAGATGAGACTGCACTGGGCTCTCGTCGCTCTGCTCTGCTTGGCTGGTGAGTCGTTATCCCTCACTCACTCACTCTCTCACCCACTCACCCTCACTCACTCACTCACCCACACACTCACTCACACTCACTCACTCACTCACCCACACACTCACTCACACTTACTCACTCACTCATACACTCACTCACTCACCCACACACTCACTCACTCATACACTCACTCACTCTCTCACTCACTCACTCTCTCACTCTCACTCACTCACCCACACACACACTCACTCTCACTCACTTTCACTCACTCACTCACTCACCCACACACTCACCCACACACTCACTCACTCTCTCACTCTCTCACTCATTCACTCACTCTCTCACTCACTCACTCTCTCACTCACTCATTCACTCACTCTCTCACTCTCTCACTCACTCTCTCACTCGCTATCTCACTCTCTCACTCTCTCACTCACTCTCTCTCACTCACTCTCTCACTCACTCACTCTCTCACTCACTCTTTCACTCACTCGCTCTCTCACTCACTCACTCACTCTCTCACTCACTCACTCTCTCACTCTCTCCCTCACTCACTCTTTCTCTCACTCTCTCACTCTCTTTCTCACTCACTCTCTCACTCTCTCCCTCAAGCAGAGGCTAAGCCCGGGAAATTGAGACGATGAGAACACGTGGCTTTGTGACGATGAGAACACGTGGCTTTGTGACGATGAGAACACGTGGCATTGTGACGATGAGAACACGTGGCTTTGTGACGATGAGAACACGTGGCATTGTGACGACGAGAACACGTGGCTTTGTGACGATGAGAACACGTGGCTTTGTGACGATGAGAACACGTGGCATTGTGACGACGAGAACACGTGGCTTTGTGACGATGAGAACACGTGGCACTGTGATGATGAGAACACGTGGCTTTGTGACGATGAGAACACGTGGCTTTGTGACGATGAGAACACGTGGCTTTATGACGATGAGAACACGTGGCTTTGTGATGATGAGAACACGTGGCATTGTGACGATGAGAACACGTGGCTTTATGACGATGAGAACACGTGGCTTTGTGATGATGAGAACACGTGGCATTGTGATGATGAGAACACGTGGCTTTATGACGATGAGAACACGTGGCTTTATGACGATGAGAACACGTGGCTTTATGACGATGAGAACACATGGCTTTATGACGATGAGAATACGTGGCTTTATGACGATGAGAATACGTGGCTTTGTGATGATGAGAACACGTGACATTGTGATGATGAGAACACGTGGCTTTATGACGATGAGAACACATGGCTTTGTGACGATGAGAACACGTGGCTTTGTGACGATGAGAACTCGTGGCATTGTGACGATGAGAACACGTGGCTTTGTGACGTGGAGAACACGTGGCAGGGTGACGATGAGAACACGTGGCAGGGTGACGATGCATGAATGAGTGGCTGAGTGTGTGGTGAGTGAGTAAGGGGGTGAGTGAGTAAGAGGGTGAGTGAGTAAGAGGGTGAGTGAGTAAGTGAGTGAATGGACGAGTCATTTGTTGAATGAGTGAGTGAGTGTGGTGAATGAGTGAGTGGATGGGTGAGTGGTGATGGTGGTGATGGTGGTGATGATGATTGTGTGGTGGTGGTGGTGGTTTGTGTGGTGGTGGTTTGTCGTGGGATGAGCCACAACTTGTGAGGTGTCTCGTTGTGACCCTTCGTGTCTGTGCGCTGTGCTCAGTGCTGAACGCGGCGGCCTCCAACAACCAGAAGGAGACTTCCACCCCGACTGCAGCAGCAGCAGCAATGACCCGTGAGTTCAACTCTCACACCACAGCCAGGGAGAGGGTGGACGACTGCGTAAGTGGTGAGTGGGTGACCCAGTGGGTGGGTGGGTGAGTGGGTGGGTGAGTGGGTGAGTGGGTGGGTGAGTGGGTTGGTGAGTTGCAGTGGCGGCCCCTGAAAAATCTCTCAGGGGGGGCAAATGTCTGGATGATTGGTAAGGATAAGGTCCACCCATGCAATGGATAAATTAACAGCTTAAGCATGTAAAGGCAACTTCACTTCTTTAATATTAATGAAAAATAAAGTGACTCTTACAATACATCTTGTATGTTTATATACTCACTATTAAAACAAACCACTCAAGTTTATTTTATTAAAGATTCCACTAGGTGGCGATAAATTATATTGTTGGATGAAACTTGCTTACGTATGATGACGTTAGCACGTATGATGACGTAAGCACGTTAGTGCGAGCCCTCCCGGAAGCCATAGAGAATGCATTGGAGCGCCCGCCGTTCGAAAAAAAACATCTTTGAATGTAAGTCTATGGGGCCACTCGGGGCGATTCTCAGCTGGAGTGAAATCGCCCAAAAAGAGGCGGTACTCCACAGAACGTGACATGACGCTGATTGGACTATATCCAGAGGCTGACAGTGACGGCTAGCGTGACTGTGGTTGAATGACATTGGTGGTGCGTCGCCCAATCGCCATAATGAAGAAACCGCCCCTGGTGAGTTGGTGAGTGAGTGGTTGGGTGGTGAGTGAGTGGATGAGTGAGTGGGTGGGTGAGTGGGTGAGTGGGTGGGTGGGTGAGTGAGTGGGTGAGTGAGTAAGTGGGTGAGTGAGTGGGTGCGTGGGTGAGTGAGTGGATGAGTGGGTGAGTGTGTGACAAAGTGGGTGTGTGGGTGAGTGGGTGGGTGAGTCGGTGAGTCATTGGGTGGTGAGTGAGTGGGTGAGTGGGTGGATGGGTGAGTGGGTAGGTGAGTGGTTGGGTGAGTCATTAGGTGAGTGAGTGGGTAGGTGAGTAGGTGGGTGGGTGAGTAGGTGAGTGAGTGGGTGGGTGAGGGGGTGGGTGGGTGAGTGAGTGGTTGGGTGGGTGGGTGAGTGGGTGGATGAGTAGGTGAGTGAGTGGGTGAGTCACTGGGTGAGTGAGTGGGTGAGTCATTGGGTGAGTGGGTGGGTGAGTAGGTGAGTGAGTGGGTGAGTCACTGGGTGAGTGAGTGAATGGGTGAGTCATTGGGTGAGTGGATGAGTGGGTGGGTGAGTGGGTGAGTCATTGGTGAGTGGGAGGGTGAGTGAGATCTGTGTCTTTGTGTCTGTTTCAGAAACAGCTGCGCAAGCAGCAAAGGAGATCAAAGCGAGTGTGTGACTCACGCAACATCGCCCACCCACAACCACCACCACCACACAATCACCACCACCACACAATCACCACCACACCACCACACAATCACCACCACCACACAATCACCACCACCACCACACACAATCACCACCATCACACAATCACCACCACCACACAACAAATACCACCACCACCACACCACCACCACCACACAATCACCACCACCACCACCACACAATCATCACCACCACCACCCCCACCACCACACCACCACCACCACCACCACACAATCACCACCCACACGCAATCACCACCACCACCACACAATCACCACCACCACCACCACCACACAATCACCACCACCACCACCACCACCACCACCACCACACAATCACCACCACCACACAATCACCACCACCACCACACAATCACCACCACAAACAATCATCACCACACAATCACCACCACCATCACACACCACCACCACCATCACACACCACCACCACCATCACACACCACCATCACACACCACCACCACACAACCACCACCACCACCACACAATCACCACCACAAACAATCATCACCACACAATCATCAACACCACCACACAATCATCAACACCACACACAATCATCACCACCACTACCACCATCACACAATCATCACCACCACACAATCATCAACACCACCACCACCACACAATCACCACCACACACAATCACCACCACACACAATCACCACCACACAATCACCACCACACACAATCACCACCACCACACAATCACCACCACACAATCACCACCACACACAATCACCACCACCACCACACAAACACCACCACCACACAATCACCACACAATCACCACCACCACCACACCACAACCACCACCACCACCACACCACCACCACCACGCAATCACCACAACTCGTGAGGTGTCTCGTTGTGACCCCTCGTGTCTGTGCGCTGTGCTCAGTGCTGAACGCGGCGGCCTCCAACAACCAGAAGGAGACTTCCACCCCGACTGCAGCAGCAGCAGCATTGACCCGTGAGTTCAACTCTCACACCACAGCCAGGGAGATGGTGGACGACTGCGTAAGTGGTGGGTGGGTGACCCAGTGGGTGGGTGTGTGAGTGGGTGGGTGAGTGGGTGAGTGAGTGGGTGAGTGGGTGAGTGGGTTGATGAGTGGGTGGGTGAGTGAGTGGGTGACCCAGTGGGTGAGTGGGTGGGTGGGTGGGTGAGTGAGTGGTTGGGTGGGTGAGTGAGTGGGTGAGACGGTGGGTCATTGGGTGGTGAGTGAGTGGGTGAGTGGGTGGATGGGTGAGTGGGTAGGTGAGTGGGTGCGTGAGTCATTAGGTGAGTGAGTGAGTGGGTGGGTGAGCGAGTGGGTGAGTGGGTGGGTGACTAGGTGAGTCATTGGGTGAGTGAGTGGGTAAGTGAGTGGGTTGGTGGGTGAGTAGGTGAGTGAGTGGGTGAGTGAGTGGGTGAGTCATTGGTGAGTGGGAGGGTGAGTGAGATCTTTGTCTCTGTGTATCTGTTTCAGAAACAGCTGCGCAAGCAGCAAAGGAGATCAAAGCGAGTGTGTGACTCACGCAACATCGCCCATCCACAACAATCACCATCACCACACAACCACCACCACCACCATCACACACCACAATAACCACCACAAACAACAACCACCACCACCACACAATCACCACCACACAATCACCACCACCATCACAGACAATCACCACCACACACACCACCACACCCAAACATCACCAGCAACGTTACCACTACCTTCACCATCAATATCACACAATCACCACCATCACTACCACCACCATCACACACCACAATCACCACCACAAACAACAACCACCACCACCACACAATCACCACCACACAATCACCACCACCATCACAGACAATCACCACCACACACACCACCACACCCAAACATCACCAGCAACGTTACCACTACCTTCACCATCAATATCACACAATCATCACCATCACTACCACCACCACCACCACCACCACCACACAATCACCACCACCACCACCACCACACAATCATCACTACCACCACCACCACACAATCACCACCACCACCACACAATCACCACTACCACGGCCATCACACGATGATCACCATCAAAAGACAAAGATCCCCCCTATAGCCTTAGCAGACTGTGGGGGCAAGTGCTGTCAGCAGCACCGATGAAGGCTGGCACCGTGGCACGCGAGGGGAATGGGTGGTCTTTGTCTCCCTTGCGGCAATGTCCACTGCACATCACTGCACATTACTCTTTAGTTCTTTCGGTAAAGTCACGTCGACAGAAATTAAATTAAATAATAATAGAATACGACGTTTCGATTGCAACACAAGCAACCATCATCAGGTAAGAATTAATGAGAAACAAACCTAGTAAACTTAGAACTACAATGCGATACAACACAGAGAGTCGGCCAACACAACAGTCAACACCCTACCTGGTTGATTACGTTCTTACAAATATTGCAAAATTTGAAAGAAAGAAAAAACACAGACACGGACACACAGACAGACACACAAGCAGAGAGAGACACACAGAGAGAAACAAACACAGAGACACACAGAAAGATGCACATAGACACACAGAGAGACACACACACAGAGACGCACAGACAGACACAAGCAGAGAGAGACACACACAGACAGACACACAAGCAGAGAGAGTCTATGTGGGTCTCTATAGGTCTCTAGAACTCTGTGGTTCCCTATGAGTATGGGTCTCTGTGGGTCTCTATGAGTGGAGTGTGGGTATCTATGAGTGTGGGTCTCTGAGTATGGGTCTCTGAGTATGGGTCTCTGTGGGTCTCTATGAATATGGGTCTCTATGGGTCTCTGTGCGTCTATTTGAGTATAGGTTTCTGTGGGTCTCTATGAGTCTCTGGAACTCTGTGGGTCTAAATTTTGATTTAAAGCTATCGTGACTGCAGGGATTCATTTTCTTGGTTCTTTCGGTAAAGTCATGTAGAAGGGAAGTAATAAAATAATAAAAATAAAACATAATAAAATTATTCTCACGACGTTTCGGCCACAACGCAAGCAGCCATCCTCAGGTGAAAACCTGGTTTTCAGCCGTCCTCAGGTGAAAACTTGGTTTTCACCTGAGGACGGCTGCTTGCGTTGTGGCCGAAACGTCGTGAGAATAATTTTATTATGTTTTATTTTTATTATTTTATTACTTCCCTTCTACGTGACTTTACCGAAAGAACCAAGAAAATGAATCTGTGGGTCTATATGAGTATGGGTCTCTGTGGGTCTCTATGGGTCTCTGTGAGTCTCTGTGAGTATAGGTCTCTGTGGGTCTCTATGAATATGGGTCTCTGTGCGTCTATTTGAGTATGGGTTTCTGTGGGTCTCTATGAGTCTCTGGAACTCTGTGGGTCTCTATGAGTATGGGTCTCTGTAGGTCTCTATGAGTATGGGTCTCTGTGGGTCTCTATGAGTATGGGTTTCTGTGGGTATCTATGAGTATGGATCTCTGTGGGTCTCAGGATCTCTGTGGGTCTCTATAAGTATGGGTCTCTGTCGGTCTCTGGACCTCTGTGGGTCGCGATTAGTATGGGTCTTGAGACTCGGTGAGGCCGCGATGGGTTAACGAGTGGGGTGGTGGTAGTCGTCGTGGTCGTGGTGGCAGTAACAACACACACGCATTGACCCCTGTGTGTTGCAGATAAGGAGAGTGACGTCACAAAGACATCCACAGATGCCATGCCCAGTAAGTACAACGTGCGTGTGTGTGGAGTGTGTTTGTAGTGTGTGTGTAGTGTATATATGTGTTTAATGTGTGTGCATGTGTGTATTATGTGTGTTGTGTGTGTGTAGTGTGTGTGTGAAAATATCAAATGATGCTTGTGCTGGAGGCCCCGGGGGGACAGGCATCCATGACGTCTCCTGGCCAACCCCCATTTGGTGGAGCCAGGAGATTGAATCTTCACCCTCGGGATTCCTCCAGAAACAGCAAAAAACCACTACGGGTGGCCAAGTGGAATGTTCGAATGCTCACTGCGGAGGAGAGGCTGCCACTCCTCTGTCGGGAGCTGGACCGGTACCGCCTGGATCTCTGTGGGATTCAGAAGGTCCGGTGGATCGGCTCTGGTTCCTGCCACCATGAGGGGTGGACAGTCCTCTACTCAGGGTAGGAGACTGCCAAACAACAGGGAGATCCGTCAGCCTGGAAAACATCGTGGGACAAAGTGGGGATGACTCTGCTTAGGTTGCGGTGTCCCTGTGAGTGGCTGGCTGAGGTGCCATCTGTTGAGGAAGTACTGAAGGCGATCCGGAGTCTGAGACCCGGAAAGGCACCGGGCAGAGATGATCTCCCAAGTGAAATGCTGAGGGAAGGTGGCATTTGTGCACAGATTGCCCTACATGACATCATAATAACAGTATTGACCACTGGATAGGTTCCACAGGATTGGAAGGATGCCCTGGTGGTCTTTAAGAAGTGGGACCGCACAGACTGTAACAACTACAGGGGCATCTCACTCCTCAGTGTGCTGGGAAAGGTCCTGGAAAGGATTATTCAACATCGCCTTGCTAGGCACGCTGAGGAGAGGCTTGTGGAGCCCCAATGTTGTTTCAGAAAAGGGCTGTCCTGCACAGATGCCATATTTTATGTCCGTCTGCTACAGCAGAGGTGTAGGGAATTCCAACAAGACCTACATCTCTGCTTTATTGACCTGGTCAAGGCCTATGACACCATCAATAGGCCTAGGCTGTGGGTTGTTCTTCATGCTTTCCGAGTCCCTGACCCTCTGCTCACGATCATTAAGGACCTTCATGATGGTGAGCGGGCCCGGGTAAAACTATGTGGCCGAGAGTCGGAGTCATTCTCTTTTCACCTTGGGGTACGAGAGGGATGTCCTCTGGCTCCCATATGATTCAACATCTATTTCGACCACGTAGTTTGTGAAGGAGAAGTGGAAAGACAAACGCGCCTGTGGAAGGAACGTTTGGACGAAAACGGGATGAGGTTCAACATCAAAAAGACGGAGTATATGGAGTGTGGCCCCCAAACCGACGGCACCATCAGTATTGACGGAGAAGATCTGAAGAAAGTGACGGACTTTAAGTACCTGGGCTCCACCATCAGCTCAGATGGTAGCATCACGACTGATGTGAGGTCACGAGTCAATGCGGCGTGGATGAAATGGAGGCAAGTCACCGGAGTCCTCTGTGATCGGAAAATTCCGGATAGGCTGAAGGGAAAAATATACAAGACCATCGTCCGACCGGTGGCACTCTATGGATCCGAGTGCTGGCCAGCCACAACTGTACACGAACAAGCTCTCCACACCATGGAGATGAGGATGCTCAGATGGAGCCTCGGGCTCACTCGATGGGATCGTGTCAGGAACGAAGACGTTCGGAAGCGACTTGGTGTGGCCCCCATTGCGGACAAGATGCTTGAGGCAAGGCTTCGGTGGTACGGCCACGTGATGCGAAGTGAAGAGTCATCAGTGGCCAAGACTGCCTTGCGTATTGAGCCAGAGGGCCGCCGTCCACGCGGGCGTCCGAAGAAGCGATGGATGGACCGAATAAAGGAAGACATGAAGACGGTCAACGCATCCCCTGAAGATGCCCTGGACCGAGCCAAATGGAGAAGACAATGCCGAAAAGCGGACCCTGCGCCACAGCGGGAACAACGCTAGGAAGAAGAAGTTCGTGAAGCCTTCGATGGCTGTACTGGAGGAATTTCCATCTGGTACAGATACAATGGGAGGCTGATCGATGCCCGGGTGCGGCCAAGGGATGGCTTCTTATTGATCAACCATGTAACGTATGCCAATAATCTGGTAATTGCTGCTCACTCAGATGAGGAGTTGGAGGTGCTGCTGCTGAGACTGGAGCGTGCCACTAACAGGTGGGGCCTTACCATCAGCCCCACCAAAACTAAGCACCTGCCTGGATATTGTGTACCATCGGACAATCCACCCACACAACCCCAATTGGTGATAGGGCAGTTGTGGAGATTGTTTGAGTTTCCCATACTTGGGTGGTGTGCTCATGAACGGCTCCAGTTTAACAGCACAGGTCTCACTCCGAATAAGTCGAGCAGCATTATCTTTTCATCGGTTCCGTAACACTGTGTGGAAGCTAGCTGGTCTGTCGCTCCCCACAAAGTTTCAGGTCTTCTCGGCCACAGTCATGCTTTCCCTTCTCTACGCTTGTGAAACGTGGACCCCCCTAATGGGACATCTTTGCCGGTTAGAAACATTTAGGCTGGCCTGCCTACGATCCATCCTGGGCTTAACCAGGCTGGATTGTGTGAGGAGCTCTTAAATCCTTAAAATATCTGGGCAAAGTCCCATCGGTGAGCTCCTCCGGCAGGTAAGGCTGCGTTGGCTCGGTCATGTAGCCCGCATGCCCAGCCACCGCATGCCTAAACAGCTTTTGTTCAGCTGGATAAAGGGGGCTAAACGGACGCCCACGGGCTAGAGAAGAGATGGAGTGATGTGGTACAGGAGGACGTGGAGCTGAGTGGACTTGAAGATAACTGGTACCAGCAGTGTCAAGATCGGCCTCTGTGGAGGAGGCTCATGAAGGACGCTGCTGGGCAGTTGGAGGCAGTCGCCCTCCAACAACAACAGAGGGCGGAGGAGCGACGCTCACAACAACGAGCGGAGCACCAGGTGGCTAAAGCACAGCAAGTTGGCACAGTAGGGGGCACAGGTGGTGCATCAGCCAGTCATCTCAGTCAGTCGACCCGTGGCACCTGGGTCTGCCCCGTGACCTCCTGCCAGCGGGCGTTCGACACTTCACGTGGCCTCAAAGTGCACATAGCCTGGCACAAGCATCGTGGTGACGTCACCGCCACTTAGTGGCGAATGGCGGTTGTTGTTATGTGTGTGTAGTGTGTGTGTATGTGCGTGAGTTCGTATCCTGACCTCGCAGTCTGTCTGTCTGTGCAGAAGCTGTGAAGACGACTGAGTCAGTGGCAGCAGCCAAAGAGGATCCTGGCAGTGAGTGTCTCGTCATCTGATCTGTGGCGGTGTTTCTCACCCCATCATCATCAACACCACCACCACACAATCACCACCATCACCACCACCACCACACAATTACCATCACCACCCCATAATCATCAGCACCACCAGGCACCAACACGACACAAACACCGTGTGGCCTTCACAGACTGTCGGGTCAAGCGCTGTGAGCGAGCAGCGCCTATGAAGGCCGGAACGACACACGAGGGGGTGGGTGGCCAGCACCACCCCCCGGCCGCCTTTGTCTCCCCAGTGGCGATGTTCACTACACACCGCTACACAAGGAACTCAATTGAGGCTGAGTCAACCTAGGGGAGGCCCAGGACCGGTTCAGATAATCGTCACTGATGTTGGTCATTTAGCGGGAATCGAACTCGGGTCACCAGGTTCGTACGTTAACCGCTATACTACCACTCCCCACCATCACCACACTCAATCATCACCACCACCATCACCACACAACCACCACCACCATCTACATTTGCTGTAAATGTCCACGTGATGTTGATTCTCAGCTACTTCGTTCATCTGTGACAGGCAGATCGCTTCTGAAAAACGGCTACACAGTTACTTAATGGGACCCTTACCGAGTCAAATCAAAAATAGTGTGGTTTCAGTGTGAGTCTCTGTGGGTCTCTCTGGGTATGGGTCTCTATGACTATGGGTCTCTATGAGTCTCTGTGGGTCTCTCTGGGTATGGGTCTCTATGACTATGGGTCTCTATGAGTCTCTGTGGGTCTCTCTCAGTATGGGTCTCTCTGGGTATGGGTCTCTATGAGTATGGATATGTATGAGTATGGGTCTCTATTGGTCTATATGGGTCTCTGTGGATCTCTTTAACTATGAGTCTCTGTGGGTCTATCTGAGTATGGGTCTCAATGAGTATGGGTCTCTATGAGTATGGGTCTCTATGAGTCTCTATGAGTATGAGTCTCTATGAGTATGGGTCTCGATGAGTGTGGGTCTCTGTGAGTATGGGTCTCTATGAGTGTGGGTCTCTGTGAGTGTGGGTCTCTATGAGTGTGGGTCTCTATGAGTATGGGTCTCTATGAGTGTGTGTCTCTATGAGTATGGGTCTCTATGAGTCTCTATGAGTATGGGTCTCTGTGAGTGTGAGTCTCTATGAGTGTGGGTCTCTATGAGTGTGGGTCTCTATGAGTATGGGTCTCTATGAGTCTCTATGAGTGTGGGTCTCTGTGAGTGTGGGTCTCTATGAGTGTGGGTCTCTGTGAGTGTGGGTCTCTATGAGTATGGGTCTCTGTGAGTATGAGTCTCTATGAGTGTGGGTCTCTATGAGTCTCTATGAGTATGAGTCTCTATGAGTATGGGTCTCTATGAGCATGGGTCTATCTGAGTATGGGTCTCTGTGAGTATGAGTCTCTATGAGTGTGGGTCTCTATGAGTGTGGGTCTCTATGAGTATGGGTCTCTATCAGTGTGGGTCTCTATGAGTGTGGGTCTCTATGAGTCTCTATGAGTATGGGTCTCTATGATGATGGGTCTATCTGAGTATGGGTCTCTGTGAGTATGAGTCTCTATGAGTGTGGGTCTCTATGAGTGTGGGTCTCTATGAGTATGGGTCTCTATGAGTGTGGGTCTCTATGAGTGTGGGTCTCTATGAGTCTCTATGAGTATGAGTCTCTATGAGTATGAGTCTCTATGAGTCTCTATGAGTATGAGTCTCTATGAGTATGGGTCTCTATGAGTATGGGTCTCTATGAGTCTCTATGAGTGTGGGTCTCTATGAGTGTGGGTCTCTATGAGTCTCTATGAGTATGAGTCTCTATGAGTATGGGTCTCTATGAGCATGGGTTTATCTGAGTATGGGTCTCTGTGAGTATGAGTCTCTATGAGTGTGGGTCTCTATGAGTGTGGGTCTCTATGAGTATGGGTCTCTATGAGTGTGGGTCTCTATGAGTGTGGGTCTCTATGAGTCTCTATGAGTATGGGTCTCTATGAGTGTGGGTCTCTATGAGTATGGGTCTCTATGAGTCTCTATGAGTCTCTATGAGTGTGGGTCTCGATGAGTGTGGGTCTCTATGAGTATGAGTCTCTATGAGGATGGGTCTCTATGAGTGTGGGTCTCTATTATGAGTGTGGGTCTCTATGAGTGTGGGTCTCTATGAGTGTGGGTCTCTATGGGTCTCTATGAGTATGGGTCTCTATGAGTGTGGGTCTCTATGAGTGTGGGTCTCTATGGGTCTCTATGAGTATGGGTCTCTATGAGTGTGGGTCTCTATGAGTATGGGTCTCTATGAGTGTGAGTCTCTATGAGTGTGGGTCTCTATGAGTTTGGGTCTCTATTATGAGTGTGGGTCTCTATGAGTGTGGGTCTCTATGGGTCTCTATGAGTATGGGTCTCTATGAGTGTGGGTCTCTATGGGTCTCTTTGAGTATGGGTCTCTATGAGTGTGGGTCTCTATGAGTATGGGTCTCTATGAGTGTGAGTCTCTATGAGTGTGGGTCTCTATGAGTTTGGGTCTCTATGAGTCTCTGTGCGTCTCCATAGGCCACGTCGTTTCTGACAAAATAAGCTCAATATTAGCTCCGTGGTTCCCTTACGGGGTAAAATTACAAAAAAATAGTTCGTAGTTGTATTAGCTGACCGCTCTACCAGTTTAACGCAACCGCGTCTGTCGTGTTCACAGAGAACAAGACGTCGTCATCGTCAGCCGAGAAGACGGACGACAAGAGTGGTGAGTGTCTCACACCGGCGAGCTGCCTGTGCTCGTAATACCGTCGAAGCAGACAACTCACACAGCGGCTTTGTCGCTGTAGGGGAAGGTTTAACGAAGCAGTAAGCAACGATCGCTTTACAGCTGTGCTGATGATTCCCAACAAGGGATGAAAACCTGGTTTTTATACAACAATCCCCCCTCCCCCCGACATTGTTCAAAGTTCAAAGTTAATTTATTAAGTATAGCCCTGTAAGCCATTCGGCTCTTGAATTGGGTGCAACCGCAACAAACAAAAAAACAAAAACATGAACAAGAAAACATCTTAAAGTGACTATGTGCAAACAGAAAATCCGAGAAAAGACAGCAAAATATTGCAGAAAAAGCACCGTACACCAATGCTGTGTGCAAATATCCCAGTGGGATGCAAGTCAAACAACAACAACCACAAGACAACTTAGATTAAGGCCATCAGTCTAACTCTGTACTACAACAAACAAACATGGCCAAACCAAAAAACTTTTCGAGAATCACCAAAATAAAGCCATAAAAGCAATGAAACAGCGGTCATAGGAACTGTGACTGAATTTTCACAATAAACGACGTAAACAAGATGTACTACCAAACTCTGCAGCCATAGCTGGCTGCATGAGTCACTCCACAACAGCAGGAGCATCAGTCGGAGTATCAACATTTTGCAATGCACCTTTAAGATCAGCGCACTAAATCAAAACACAGATCTAGACTGCCGCTGTGACTCTCTGCTCAAGTTCATTTTGTACGACCGGGGTGAGAGACCGGCGATAGAAGCTCTCGTTTGCTAGAGCATCCAGGTGTTGAGAGTCGCACCGCCGATGATCGCTGTTGGCTATGTACGGTGATGCGAAAGATGTTCAACACGCGCACACGTCTACGTACAGCAGGTGGTATGATGCTGTGAGGTTCAACTCCCCGCGTCTGTCATGTTCACAGAAAACAAGACGTCAACATCAGCCGACAACGCGGACGACAAAAGCAGTGAGTGTCTCAGCCACTCTACATTACAACAACAACAGTAACAAGTGTTGACCCATCCTCCACTAAGACCGGAACTAAAGGGGGATGACCGTGGACTCGATGCCTGGTTTGATGTCCTTCCCCCCCACACACCTCCGATTAGCGCTGTTGGCTACGTGCGGGGGTATGAAAGATGTTCTACTTTCAGACATTACACACTGTACTACGATATAGTACACTATACACTACACTACTACACACTGCACTACTACACACTACACAATACACTACACTACTATACAATGCACTGCTATGCACTACACAATACATTACACAATACACTACACTACTATACACTACACTACTGTAGGGGTGTCAGGGAAAGGATTCCCACCAATAGGAGGGTTAGTGGGAGGGGTGATCGAGGGGATATAAGGGGAGAACAGGCGGGAAGAGGGGGCCATTGGCGGGAACGATATTGGGACGGCTGGGGACAGGTGTGGATGGAAGAAAAGAATTAAAGGACGAAACCCCTGCAATCTTGTGTCGGCTCTCCTTTACATCTGGTGGCAGCGGTGGGATATACAATGGCTACAAAGAAGAATCCCCGCGGAAAAGAGCCAAGAGAAGAGGAAGCAGGGGCCGGAGATCCTTCCCATCCCGGGCAACAAGGGGGCCTACTATCAGAAGCAGCAGCAGGGGGCCCGGATCGCCTGGAGGACCCCATGGAGGACCGCATGGCCCGCGTGGAGAGGGCACTCCAGGAGCTACTGCAGAGGCTCCCTATTGGGTGCCCGCCAGCACCGGGACCCCCACCCCCACGCGTACTACGGGAGGAGAGGCCACGGGACCCGGAGGCCGACCAGCCGGCCGGGCAGGAGCCGCAACCAACCTCGTCACGCCAGCCGCCGCCGCTCCCGCCAAAACCCCCAGGGCTAAACACCCAACATGGAAAACAAGTGGCAGGACGGCCGCGTCGTCTGGGGCCCGTCGACAAGTTCGTGGCTGAGGAAGAAGATTGGGAGGGGTTTGTCCGCCGATTCGAGGCTGCCTTCCACGCTCTCGAGTGGACAGACGAAGAGGCACTACGAGCGCTGCCATCCGTTCTGGGCGAAGAAGCACTCTCCTCTTACACCTCCCTTCCCTCGCACAGCAAGACCACGCTACAGGCGGCCTACGAGGCTTTGGGGGAGATCTATTGCCCGGCGGAAGAAGCCTTTAAACGGTTCCAGGACCGCCAGCGAGGGGCTAGAGAATCCCCTTTAGCCTACAGGGGTGCGCTGCTCGTGTTGGCGAGGAGAGCTTTCCCTCGCTTGGCTGAAGAAGCACTCGAGGACCTCGTCGTCGAGCACCTCATCGCCTACGCTTGCCGCGCTGGCGTTGTAATGCCCGTGGTGACGCCGGAGGAACGCACCTAGCTGTGGGCTGCCCGGACCATCCAAGCCCACGAGCAGGTCATGGGCCGGGCGCCACCCGTGGGCCCGGTGGCTGGCGCGGCAAGGGGGAACAGCCGAGCCGTTGCCGCGGCACTACTGGGTCCAGCGACACCAACCGCCGAACCTGCACCGTCGCCACAGGCTGCCTGTGGGGCAGCTGGGAACGGACCCCCGACATCTGAGACGGAGCCATCGCTGCAGGAGGTGTACACGGCGATCCGGGGACTGGCAGAGCAGAGGGACCAGGGGTGCGACCAGCCGCCGCGTCGCTGGCAGCCGCCTCTACAATATCGCGCCGAGCCCCCCCGACGGAATGCCCCGTGGGTCTGCCACCGTTGTGGTCGAGAGGGGCATGTGGCGAGGGGGTGCTGCATGGAGCCGGAGGCCGCCAACGTCACCTGGAACCCGCCGGGGCCGAACGCCGACAGGATCCAGGCGAGTGACGCCGTCCCGCCCGGCCTCTCGGTCGGGCCGAGCAATTACAATTCCGACGCCGCGAACTTACCGGGAGTCTCCTCGGGGTGGGCGCCGTCGGTGTCGTTCCCCGGTCCCCATTGTCCGGGTCGGGGGAAGGGGATCGCGCCGGGGATAGCGCCGGGGCCGGTGATCGCGTCGCGACCAGAAGTGGCGTCGCGACCCGGAGTGGTGTCGCGAACGGACGTGACATTGCACCCGGAAGTGAGGTCGCGGCCAAAAGTGGTGTCGCGGATCGCGCCGGGAATTGCGCTGGGGCCATGGACCGTGCCGGGAATTGCGCCGGGGCCGTGGACCGCGCCGGGGATCGCGCCGAGGCCGGGGACCGCGCCGGGAATCGCGCCGAGGCCGGGAGGGACGTCGCGGGCAGAAGTGACTTCGCGGGCGGGGGTGACGTCGCGGGCGGAGGTGACGTCGCTGGCGGAAGTGACGTCGCGGGCGGAAGTGACGTCGCGGCCGGGCGTGGCGTCGCGGGCGGGCGTGACGTCGCGGGCGGGCGTGGTTTCGCAGGCGGGCGTGGTTTCGCGGGCAGGCGTGACGTCGCCGGCGGGCGTGACGTCACCAGTTACCTGCGACGCCGGCGAGTTGCCAGGGGCAACGGCCCTGGGGCAGAGGCAGCCCACAAAATTGACATTGTGCCCTGGAGCAGTTCCACGGCCTGTCTCACCACCGCTTTGCGGCAGAGCGAGACGGAACCAGGGGGACCACGCCCCCGTGACAAAGGAAAGGGAGGGGAGAAGGGAGGGGCTCACGGGAAGGCCCACCGCCCAGTCCCCACCGCCCCCTACAATGGGGGGGCCCCCCCACACCACAAGGGGGGGGGCCACCACAAGGGGGGGGGGCCCCCCCACACCACAAGGGGGGCCCATCCTACGTCACCAAGGGGGCGGCAATTTGCACCACATAGAGAGCCCAGCCCGCAACCCAGGGGTAAGCCCACACTATGTAACAAGGGCGCGTTCACCCTGCTGCGACGCACTCCAAAGGGAGAAACCCCATCTTCGGTCCATTCACATCCATCCCCCATCATTTCACCATGCACCACAGGAATACGAGACGCCGCCTGGTCAGTGGCCAGACTCAGCCACACAATGGAGGAAGCTGGCAAGGCGGGTGGTAGCGGCCACGTCAGGAACCTCGGTCCTGGTCGGTGAAATCGCGGGAGCGTCGGCACGTATCTTGGTGGATACGGGGGCATTAGCCACGATCATCTCGAGCACCATGCACGAGATGCTGCCGGATAAAATCCGACCTTTAGTCCCTGTCAAGACAACGTTCATTGCAGCAAATGGAGGCAGCATGGGCTTCCTGGGCCAGGTTGAAGCCCCGATACAGATTGGGCAGCTTTCGGTAGCAGGACCCATCCTTGTCTCCGCAACGTTGTCCGTACCCTGCCTGTTGGGGACGGACTTTCTGAGGCGGATGCCAATGAAAATCGATCTGGCCAATGGGCGGGTGGAAGTCCAGGGAACGCATCTCCATTTCCTAAAGGCAGAGGGGGCCAGCCGGGGTGTACCCTACGTGCAGGCTCTGGTCAGTAAGTCTGTCTCCATTCCCCCGGCAGCCCAGATGCTAATTCCGCTGCAATATCGGTCCCCCCTCGTGACAGCCCGACCAGACTCACCCATCCTGGTGTCTCCGGCGTCAGCTGCCATGGATCGCCATGCGCTGGTGGGAGCCGAAACTATTGTACAGAGGAACCAGCATCTGTTCATTCAGGTGCTGAACACCTCCGATAGAACAGCGATGGTGCAGGAGGGAACAGTTCTGGCCCACGTTAGTCCCTTGTCACTAGGAGCCCCAGGGACAGAGCCCGAGCTTGTAGGCAGCATCAGCCAGTCCGAGGACAGAGGGGCCGAATCATGGATGGACCAGCTGGCGGGGCCTGAGCCGGGATTGCCGCCCGACCAGAAACAGCGGCTGCACTCGTTATTGCAGGAGTTCTCGGACGTGTTCAGCCGGGGATCGTTCGACCTAGGGCGCACAAATCTGTCGCAGCACCACATCAACACGGGAGATGCCGCACCCCTGCGCCAAAACACATATAGAATGAGCCCAATGGAAAAAGGGCACATTCAACAAGCGGTGCAGGAGATGCTGCGGGCCGACATAATTTCTCCATCCTCGAGTCCCTGGGGGGCACCGGTGGTCCTAGTCAAGAAGTCAGATGGGTCACTGAGATTCTGTGTGGACTTCCGACGCCTTAATGCCATCACGCTGGCCGACGCATATCCCCTACCATGTATCGACGACTCATTGGATGCACTGGCGGGAGCAAAATTTTTCAGTACGCTGGATTTATTGTCCGGGTTCTGGCAGGTCCCACTAGACGCAGACTCCCGGCCTAAAACAGCGTTCCGGACACCACAGGGCCTGTTCGAGTTCAACTGCCTGCCTATGGGCCTCCAGACTGCGCCGGCGACGTTCCAACGCATAATGGAGTTGGCCTTAGCAGGCCTCCAATGGGAAACGTGCCTCATCTACCTGGATGACGTCATTGTTTTCAGCCGATCATTCGAGGAACACATTGACCGATTACGTCAGGTATTCCTGCGGTTCCGGAACGCGAACTTGAAGCTCAAGCCGTCGAAGTGCCACCTTTTGCAGTCGTCGGTACGCTACTTGGACCACGTCGTCAGTGAGTCTGGAGTGGCTACAGACCCGGAAAAGACGGCCTGCGTGAGGGCCTGGGCTGTTCCCACAACGGTTCCAGAGGTACGCCGGTTTGTGGGTTTAGTTTCTTACTACCGCCGGTTTGTACCCAACTTCGCAACCATTGCCAAGCCCTTGCACGTGTTGACGGCGAAGAACCAGAGGTTTTATTGGGGTCCTCTGGAGGAAGAGGCATTCCAGTAGCTGCGCTCACGTCTGACAGATGCACCACCATTGGCCTTTCCGGATTTTGGCCTCCCCTTTATCCTGGACACGGACGCCAGCGAGGTGGGCATCGGCAGTGTTTTGTCGCAAGTCCAGCAGGATCGGGAGGTGGTTATCGCCTATGGTAGTCGCGTGCTTTCATCAGCGGAGCAGCGCTACTGCATCACACGTAGGGAACTCCTGGCAGTCGTTCACTTCGTGCAGCAATTCCGACCCTACCTGTATGGTCACAAATTTACGGTCCGCACTGACCACGCGGCCTTGCAGTATTCGCTCCGCATCGACCAGCCTTTGGGCCAGCTGGCCAGATGGATAGAGCGCCTGCAGGAGTACAGGTACCAAGTAGTGCATCGCAAAGGGACCAGACATGCCAACGCAGACGCATTGTCCCGACTGGCACCCCAGGGCCCTTGTGCATGCACCACAGGCGGGGCACGCTGCAAGGAGGCGAGGCCGGAGGGGACGGTCATTGCTTCCGTACGCACGGCGGAGGGCGCACAGGGTGAGGTCCAGCTGACCGACCACGACCTGGGGCTGACCTTGGACGATTGGAGACGGCTACAGCTGGAGGAAGACCCACTGCGAACGCTACGCGCCTCAGCAGAGGCAGGGGGGGAGGGGAACATCATATGGGAGGACCTCCTCATGCGATGGGACCCGACAGGGCGCCGGCGATGCCTGGTAGTTCCGGAGTCGCTGCGTCAACAATTGGTTATGGATGTACACGGCCACCAGCTGCTGCACCTGGCGGGGCGGAAGACACTGTACACATTACAGGGTCGGTACTCTTGGCCAGGTATGACCGCTGACGTGCATCGATGGGTCGCTACCTGCGTCGAATGTGCGCGGCGAAAGCCGCCACCCCGGGTAAGCCGGGCGCCCCTACAGCCCATCACGGTGACCAGGGTCAACGAATTGGTTGCGTTGGACATCCTGGGACCACTGCCGGTCACGCCACGGGGAAATAAATACCTGTTGGTCGGAGTCGAGTACTGCACGAGGTGGCCGATGGCGTGGGCCCTCCCGGACCAAACGGCACAGACCATCGCCGATGCCTTCGTGGGAGGCTATGTCCTTGATAAGGGGGCACCAGAGCGGTTGCTCACGGATCAGGGCAGGAATTTCTCCTCACAGTATTGAAGGACGTCTGCTCTATCCTGGGCACTAAAAAGGTCCGAACATCTCCGTATCATCCCCAGACCGATGGGATGGTAGAGCGGCTTAACCGCACCATAGCGGCCATACTGTCCCAAGTGGTGGACGAAAACCATTCCGACTGGGACCTCCACATTCCATCAGTCTTAGCGGCGTACAGGGTGGCCCCACACACGGCGACGGGGTTCTCGCCGTTTTTCCTGATGTACGGACGGGATCCCATTCCGCATATTGAGGTGCAGCTGACGGACATTCCCGCAAGAGCCGACGCATGGCCGAAGGCACTAAAGACCTCCCTCATTTATTTGAGAGAGGCCCGCCAAGCAGCCGAGGCCGCATCGGCCACGAGCCAAGAGAGTAATGTACGGATACGGGAGAGGACAGTGACAGCCAAGCCCTTTAAAGTCAGGGACCAGGCATGGCTACACTGTCCTCAGGTGCCAGTTGGCCTCTCACCAAAGCTGCACCGACCCTGGAAAGGGCCGGTCGAGGTCATTAAAGCACTCCGACCGCAGTGCGTCCAGGTCCAACTGGGTAAGCGACGATGGTTTGTACACCCCACCCGCCTTAAGCCATACATCTCTCCACCGTCATCTTCACCAACATCACCCCAACATAACTGCCAACATCATCATCATCATCCCTACCCAGGCCAAGGTCGCCGACCACCACGCGCCGAGGGGGTTCGGTGCCCTGTGTTCCCTTGTCACCTACAGCACCCCATGTGAGGCCTGACGGAGCGGCGGCACGAGCGGGGGCCGGAGAGACAGCGGCGCCAGGCAAGGCGACACCGGCACCACCGAACCAGGGACCGCGACGAGAGGGCCTTCGAAGGAAGGGGCCACAACGGTCATCTGCTGCCTGTGGATGTCCGAGCTGTTACGGGATGCTGGCTGGAGACCTGGGCAGGCCGCGCAATTGATTTTGTTGTGTTATATTGCATTGTATGGTTGTGGGGGGGTTAAGGGCTGTCGTCACTGTCAGTGGTGGGAGGCATGGGGAGACTTAAATGGTCCATGGGGGAGGCAGAACCGAGGACGGTTATTTTTTCTCCGGGGGGGGGGGGGGGGTGATGTAGGGGTGTCAGGGGAAGGATTCCCACCAATAGGAGGATTAGTGGGAGGGGTGATCGAGGGGATATAAGGGGAGAACAGGCGGGAAGAGGGGGCCTTTGGCAGGAACGATATTGGGACGGCTGGGGACAGGTGTGGATGGAAGAAAAGGATTAAAGGACGAAACCCCTGCGATCTTGTGTCGGCTCTCCTTTACACTACTATACAATGCACTGATATGCACTATACACTACACTACTATACACTGCACTACTACACACTACACTACTATACACTACACTATACATTACACTACTATACACTACACTATACACTACACTACTATACACTACACTACTATACACTGCACTACTACACACTACATTATACACTACACTATACATTACACTACTATACACTACACTACTATACACTACACCACTGTACACTACACTACGATACACTACACTACTATACTACATTGATAACTGTGTCTGGTTCACAGAGAACAAGACATCATCATCGTCAGCTGAGAAGACTGATGAAAAGAACCGTGAGTGAAACAACCTTTGTTGAAATTACGCAAGGGCCGTGTGGCTGGGACGTGTACAAGCAATACAACTTTAATTTTCTACTCTTCGCGTCTTTCGGTAAAGTCACGTAGATAGAAAAATAATCAAATCAAATAAAATCACGAAGTTTCGATCGCTACACAAGCAATCGTCTTCAGGTGAAGAAAATATAGCAGGCGGACCGCTTAGGCAGGAAGAAATATGGCGAGAGAGCAACTGCAGCCAAAGGTTATAAAGGTTTGAGATGGGTACAAGCCAAGGGTAAGTGGGCGGGGCTAGAGATGGAATTTCCAAGTCAATGTAAGATTGCAAAGCTAGGTATACCTCCGCCATTGTGTTGCTAGAGATTAGCATCTTCTTGGTTCTTTCGGTAAAGTCACGTAGAAGGGAAATAATAAAATAATAAAAATAAAACATAATAAAATACAATTCTCACGACGTTTCGGCCACAACGCAAGCAGCCGTCCTCAGGTGAAGAACAGGTCTGTCGGAAAGACAGCGTCTGAAATTTCACCTGAAGACGCTGTCTTTCCGACAGACCTGTTCTTTCCGACAGACCTGTTCTTCTTTCCGACAGACCTGTTCTTCTGATGACTTTACCGAAAGAACCAAGAAGATGCTAATCTCTAGCAACACAATGGCGGAGATATACGTAGCTTTGCAATCTTACATTTACTTGGAAATTCAATCTCTTTACCGAAAGAACCAAGAAGATGAATCCCTGCAGTCACGAAAGCTTTAAATAGAGATTAGCATGTCAATCTGTGAATGTAACCCCACGGTTACGGTGCTAAAGAAGCCATTGTATTGCTAGAGATTAGAGATTAGCGTGTCAACGCGAGACGGCTCCCACAACAGCGGCTGTGTTGATGAGACACATTCAGCCGATTAAACAACGAGCGCCACCACCGCATCGAGGAAAAGGAAGCAGCGGTTATGTTAGTGAGATATTTAGCCTGTTAATGTAAAAGACATTTAACAAGGTAATGTAAGTATCTACATCATTAGACCTCCTTTGCCAGTACCAAAATATAATAATAGGGTTTTTCCCCTTTTTTTCTGACAACAAAACTGAAACCTTTTTTTACAAGGAATCATGTCTGCATTAACCACAATACTTGTGGTCAAAATGCAAAAAAAACACGCTGATAGTATATGCATTGTGCTTGAAACTGATTGGTCCACACCAGAGACGGCTTTCTTTTGAGCCTCGTCTCAATTGGTGCTAGACCTGTTGACGCCAATAGGCGTAAAGCTAAAAGACAATACACTATCAAAGTAATGAGGCCTCGGGGTAAGCATCTACAAAAAAAGGGGGAAAACCCTATTATTATATTTTGGTACTGGCAAAGTAGGTCTAATGATGAGTTTTTGGCTGTTACTATACATCATTGGTACCTCATTTGCCAGTAAAAAATATGATAATAGTTTTTTTACCCTTTTATCTGGCAACAAAACTGACACCTTTTTTTACAAGGAGTCATGTTTGCATAGACCACAATACCTGCAGTCATAATGCAAACAAAAAATCATAACTCTGATAATATGCAAACATGACTCCTTGTAAAAAAAGGTGTCAGTTGTGTTGCCAGATAAAAGGGTAAAAAAACAATTATCAAATTTTTTACTGGCAAATGAGGTTCCAATGGGGTAAATGCTTTCCCCGAGCTCTCATACTCTGATGGTGCATTGTCTTTGAGTTGTGCGCCTTTTGGCGTCATCTGGTCCAACCCATGTGAGACTAGGCTCTAAGGAAAGCTGTCTCGGGTGTGGACCAATCAACTTCAAGGACAGTGCATACATTATCAGAGTTATGTTTTTTGTTTGCATTATGACTGCAGGTATTGTGGTCTATGCAAAGATGACTCCTTGTAAAAAAGGTGTCAGTTTTGTTGCCAGATAAAAGGGTAAAAAAACAATTATCATATGCTACGATACAGTTACACACGGCGATGAGAATCCACTTGTTTGAGCTGCTATCATTTGTGATGGGCAGGTCGCTTGCAACTAAAAGAGCTGCATAGCTCGGTGGGGCCTTACCTGGTGACAATAACAAACACATTGTACTGGTAGGAACCTCCTGGTTACACCAGCCCACAGGGGATTATTGTGTCCGTCCGTCCGTCGTGCAGAGAGGGGCTGGGTGGGGAGGGAGGGGCTGGGTGGGGAGGGTGTGGCTGGGTGGGGAGGGGAGGGTGGGGAGGGGCTGGGTGGGGAGGGTGGGGAGAGGCTGGGTGGGGAGGGTGGGGCTGGGTGGGGGGTGGGAGGGGTGGGGCTGGGTGGGGAGGGGCTGGTCACCCCGTGGTGCCCTTATAAAACTCAACGTTTCACCTACTCACGCCGGCTTGTGCCCGCCCTCACAGTCGGGCATATTTGCGGAATACACCACGCCGCCGTTGACCCTGGCCATTGGCTGAGCAACCCAACGTTCCTACCAGCTCCCTCCGTAGGAATGTGTTTTAATCGCTTTCATGAGAAAAGTGAGCGTGGTAAAGGAGTTGAAGGCTGTGCAGTTTTAATTCAACCACGTCTGTCAAGATTACAGAGAACAATACATCATCAAATTCTTTGGGTCTTTCGGTAAAATCACGTAGATAGGTTCAAAAAATTATATTATTAGTTTTTAAAAATAATATATATTTTTTAAATTATTATTTTCAAAAAATTATGTTATTATCTTTTCAACCTATCTACGTGATTTAAAGCTTTCGTGACTGCAGGGATTCATCTTCTTGGTTCTTTCGGTAAAGTCACGTAGAAGGGAAGTAATAAAATAATAAAAATAAAACATAATAAAACAATTCTCACGACGTTTCGGCCACAACGCAAGCAGCCATCCTCAGGCGAAGAATGAAACACCCCAAGCTTGGAGCGTATATTTAAGCTGGGTTAGAGGGGGGGGAGGTGGGAAGAAGAGCGCCTAAACAAAATAATTTGCATATCAAGAGGAATTCAGCATATGGAAAATGCGTAGGAGGTGGGCGGGGGGGGTTCCAAATCAATACTATGCCCGTGCATTATGCAGGATTAGCAGCATCAAAGGGGGGGGGGGAAGGGGGGGGAGCATTAACAAAGGAAAGGAATGTTAATAGTATGTAGCTGTAGTTACTAAACAACCACGTAAAAAACTACAGTATAAACTGCATGACAAACTAAAGTATAAACTACATAGCATCATCAGTAAACTTACTATACTCTACAATAAGCTGAGTTACTAACAGTAAGTAATACATGAAAAATTCTACGTTGTAAAAAATTATATAATATGCTTCCATCTAAACTTTATTCTCTTACATCACACGCGTCTATACCGTACTATATACTTCCATAGGCAAAACCAACATTAAATTACATACTGTATTGCTATAAACCACCCTATACCTTATACATTTTTAATATAACACTATGTATTATTCTACCCACCCTAATGTGTATCAAAATGGTTTATTACGTCCTTCCAGTGATTGCTAAGCCAGAATCCATCTTCTCGGTTAAAATTGTCTCTGTGTTTGTAAATGTGGATCGCCTCATGTACGAATCTCTCATGATAGCCAGATGGCTTGCAGAGAACCTCTGTCTTGGAGAAGGACGTAATAAACCATTTTGATACACATTAGGGTGGGTAGAATAATACATAGTGTTATATTAAAAATGTATAAGGTATAGGGTGGTTTATAGCAATACAGTATGTAATTTAATGTTGGTTTTGCCTATGGAAGTATATAGTACGGTATAGACGCGTGTGATGTAAGAGAATAAAGTTTAGATGGAAGCATATTATATAATTTTTTACAACGTAGAATTTTTCATGTATTACTTACTGTTAGTAACTCAGCTTATTGTAGAGTATAGTAAGTTTACTGATGATGCTATGTAGTTTATACTTTAGTTTGTCATGCAGTTTATACTGTAGTTTTTTACGTGGTTGTTTAGTAACTACAGCTACATACTATTAACATTCCTTTCCTTTGTTAATGCTCCCCCCCTTCCCCCCCCCCCTTTGATGCTGCTAATCCTGCATAATGCACGGGCATAGTATTGATTTGGAACCCCCCCCGCCCACCTCCTACGCATTTTCCATATGCTGAATTCCTCTTGATATGCAAATTATTTTGTTTAGGCGCTCTTCTTCCCACCTCCCCCCCCTCTAACCCAGCTTAAATATACGCTCCAAGCTTGGGGTGTTTCATTCTTCGCCTGAGGATGGCTGCTTGCGTTGTGGCCGAAACGTCGTGAGAATTGTTTTATTATGTTTTATTTTTATTATTTTATTACTTCCCTTCTACGTGACTTTACCGAAAGAACCAAGAAGACTATCTACGTGACTTTACCGAAAGACCCAAAGAATATGAATTCCTGCAGTCACGAAAGATTTAAGTCAATATTTAATACATATAATCGATTTATAGCAGCAACCAAACACTCTAAACACATGATGTTGATTCCACAATGTGAAGGGAAAACCCGCAGAGGAATCGGAGGATAAAGCCACGGGACTACGTTGAGAGAGAGAGCCGTAAACATCAGGTTCAGGATTGAACCCACAACCTCCTGTACCAGGCGAGGTAGTTGTCATCTCCTAGCCGCCGTGGTGATGATGTTAGATAGTAATGGCAAAACAAGAGGACCCACAGATGAGAGGAATGGGGGTTGGCGAGCGGAGGTTGGGTGGCTGAACAATGTTTGGTTTAACTCGACCGCGTCTGCCTTGTTCACAGAGAACAAGACATCGTCATCATCAGCCGAGAAGACTGACGAGAATAGCCGTAAGTGTCTCACACCAACAAGACGCCTTTGCTTGTAAAACCGTCAAAGCAGATATCTCACAGATTGGTCTTGTCACTGCAGGGAGGGGTTTATAAAGCAGTAAGCAACAAATAGGAAACTGTGCTGATTATTCCCAAAGAGGGATAATACCCAGGGGGTTCATAGAAGAGTCCCCCATTGTGGCTCTGTCACTGCAGGGGAGGGGGTTTATGAAGCGGTAAGCAACGATGGCTTACGCTGTGCTGATGATTCAGAACAAGGGGATCAAACCCAGTGTTATACAACAATCCCCCATTGTCCTGCTAGAATGCCGTTGTAACTTTCTGTTCAAGTTGATTTTGTACGACGGGGATGAGAACGACTCAAGGAGAGACCATGGATAGAGGGAGTCCCGTTTGCTAGAGTGGCCAGGAGTTAAAGAGTAGCAGGTGGTTGAGTTGGAGGCTGAGAGCTTTTAACTCAACCACGTCTGTGGGGTTCACAGAGAACAAGACGTCGTTGTCATCGTCAGCCGAGAAGACTGATGACAAGGGCCGTGAGTGTCTCACCCACGCATTGTAATAACCACTCACCCGTGTGACACGCTCGCGTCTCCCAGTGTGAGCTGCTGGGATTGCACAGAGCCAGGGTTCAGGAGTGACCGGTACAGGAGGCAGCCATCTTCATTAAGCATGAAGCGTTCTGCCCATAGATCGGTCCATGGCGCAATTTGTCTGGCTTCTACTGATCTCGTTGCTATCCGTGCGTCTTTCCTGGTTGACCGCCCATGAGGTTGACGATCTCCGGTGTTGCCCTTACTCTTGTTCTCTCCCTCAAACAATTCCTCCCCGGCGAGTAGCGAGTCAACATATTCTGAGTCTGACTGTCACGCTCACAAAAAGAGGAATGGTGGCAGGCGAGCGGTTGTTGTAGAGGCTGAACGCAGTGATTGTTTAATTCACTTTGTTATGTTCACAGAGAACAAGACATCGTCATCGTCAGCTGAGAAGAATGACGGCAAGAGCGGTGAGTATCTTACACCAGTGAGACGCCTGTTCTCGTAAAACCGTCGAAGCAGATGTCTCACACAGTCACTCTGTCGCTGCAGGGGAGGGGGTTTATGAAGCGGTAAGCAACGATGGCTTACGCTGTGCTGATGATTCTGAACAAGGGAATGAAACCTGTTTATACAACAGTCCACCGATTCAACTTCTTGGTTCGTTCGGTAAAGTCACGTAGAAGGGAAATAATAAAATAATACAAATAAAACATAATAAAATAATTCTCACGACGTTTCGGCTGCTTGCGTTGTACCCGAAACGTCGTGAGAATTATTTTATCATGTTTTATTTTTATTATTTTATTATTTCCCTTCTACGTGACTTTACCGACCAAGAAGATGAATCCCTGCAGTCATGAAAGCTTTAAATCGAAATAGTCCCCCCATTGTCCTGTTATACTATCATTGTTCAAGTTGATTTTGTACGATGGGGATGAGAACGACTCAAGGAAAGATGGATTATGTGAGGTGTTAAGTCAACCATGTCTGTCGGTTTCACAGAGAACAAGACATCGTCATCGTCAGCCGAGAAGACAGACGACAAGAGCCGTGAGTTTCTCACCCAGCGTTGTAAAACCCCTCGCCCGTGTGAGACGCTCTCATCTTCCAGCATGCGGCCATTCACATTGCACAGAGCCAGAGCTCAGGAATAACCAGTACACGAGCCAGCCACCCATGGTGTTGAATTGTGAATGAACCGTGACCTTCATTCAGCCATTCATTCTTGCATGAAATGTTGTGCCCATAGAGAGGTCCAGGGCGAGATTTCTCCGCTGCAGGTTTCTTTCTGCCTTCCGCTGATCTCTTCGCTGCCAACGCCTTCTTCCTGTTCGAATATTGATAAGGTTGATCGTCTCTGGTCTTAACCTTCCTCTTGGTCTCTCTCTCCTCAACAAATCACTCACTAGCGATTGACAAGTCAACCTCTCTGAATCTGACTGTCATGCTCATGATAAGAGGAATGGTGTCGAGCGAGCGGTCGTTAAGTGGCTGAACGCCGTGATTGTTTTATTCCCCCATGTTTGTCGTATTCACAGAGGACAAAACATCGTCATCGTCAGCTGAGAAGACAGACGACAAGAGCAGTGAGTGTCTCGATGGGACCTTGTTGACAGGACTATCAAAAATTATGAAAAATACCAATCGGTGTTTAGCCATCTTTGACAATAAAAAAGGAGTTGTGTTAAATGGTTAAAACACCAAATAACTGCTCGAGCTGAGCTATACGAGTTCGGAAAGTACTTGCATTGTCTTTTGTCCTGTTCACCTGTTGGCGATCTCTGCTCTATTCACACTGGTGCAAGGCCATAAAGAAGACTGTGTCTGGTGTAGGCCAATCAGTTTCAACGATAATGCGTACACTTTTCTGATAGTGTTGTGGGTATGAACGTGGAGCGAGATTTCTTGAAGGCAACGTGTTTATTTGAATAAACGATAACAACGCCAATAGCCGTAACACTTACAGCTGTGGCCCCTGTAACACTACGGGGTACGGCCCCATCACCCGATAACCTAAGGGAGGTACAGCCTCCCTTCTAGCGTGCCCTGCACACTGCGGGCTACGCTCTCGTGGGTCCTCTGCTATGGGGGCTAGGGGAGGCTAACCTGACCCGACCTAGCCAGGGTACGGGTCCCACCACTGGTCTGCTGCAACCCGGCTCTGACAAGAGCCTCGGTTCATGGTCCCAGGGTGCTGGTCTCGTCTTCAGACGTCTTCGGGTCTTGAGTGGACGAACACTGCCGTTCCCGTTGAGAGGGGACCGGCTTTTATACACAAGTTGGGGCTTACGCCGCCCTTAACCACACCTTCTCCAAAACCTTCCAGAAGTCTCTGGAAGGGTCTGGAATGAACCGTTGGCCCCTATCCCCCAGCCCCCATTCCTTGGGGTTCTGGGGTCGCTACCTCCGGTCACGGGGTACCCAGGGGGGGAGTTTTACCCCAGCTCAACCACCACACCTCCCGCTCACTCTCTCGGCCGCCCCCTATCGGCCTGTGAGGGTGGTGACCATAAGAATACCCACAGCGCCTTGGTATGGCGCAACATTAGCATGTTTGCTTCCATGTTTTGCCACAAGCATGATGGTGTGGTTAATGCAGATTTGATGCCTTGCAAAATTTATTTTTCACAAAGGTATCTTATTTGTGTTTGAACATCGTAACACAACTCCTGTTTTATTGCCAGAGAAGTTAAAATACAATTTTTTTAAATCAGCCATGAGTGTCTCACACCAGCGAAACACCTCGTCTCAATGAATCGTCGAAGCAGATATCTCACAGACTGGCTCTGTCACTGCAGGGGAGGGGGTTTATGAAGCGGTTAGCAACGATGGCTTAAACTGTGCTGATGATTCAGAGCAAGGGGATCAACCCGGTGTTATACAACAGTCTCCCCATTGTCCTGCTATACTGCCGTTGTAACTTTCTGTTCAAGTTGATTTTGTACGACGGGGATGAGAACGACTGAAGGAGAAGCCAGGGGTAGAGGGAGTCCCGTTTTCAAGAGTGACCAGTAGTTTAGAGGAGCAGGTGGTTCAGATGCATTCTGTGACGTTTTAAGTCAACCATGTCTGTCCGCTTCCCAGAGAACAGCAGGTGGTCGGACGCTGTGAGGTTTAACTCCCCGCTTCTGTCGTGTTCACAGAGAACAAGACGTCATCGTCGTCATCATCGGCCGAGAACACAGACGACAAGGACCGTGAGTGTCTCAGACCAACAAGACGCCTTTTCTCGTAAAACCATTGAAGCAGACATCTCACAAATTGGTTTTGTCACTGCAGGGAGGGATTTATAAAGCAGTAAGCAACAATGACGATACTGTGCTGATGATTCCCAACGAGGGATAATACCCAGGGGGTTCATAGAACAGTCCCCTATTGTCCTGCTTGTTGCCATTGTGACTTTTTGCTCAAGTAGATGTTGCACAACCAGGGTGAGAACGACTTAAGGAGAGACCACGGATAGAGTGAGTCCCGTTTGTTAGAGTAGCCAGGAGTTAAGAGGTGCAAGTGGTTGAGATGGACGCTGTGAGGTTTAACTCAACCATGTCTGTCGGGTACACAGAGAACAAGACATCGTCAGCCGAGAAGACGGACGACAAGAACCGTGAGTGTCTCACACCAGTGAGACGCCTGTTCTCATAAAACTGTCGAAGCAGACATCTCACACAGACTGGCTCTGTCGCTGCAGGGGAGGGGGTTTATGAACGGTCAGCAACGATGGCTTACGCTGTGCTGATGATTCCCACCAAGGGAATGAAACCCGGTGTTTATACAACAGTCCCCCCATTCATCTTCTTGGTTCGTTCGGTAAAGTCACGTAGAAGGGAAATAATAAAATAATAAAAATAAAACATAATAAAATAATTCTCACGACGTTTCGGCTGCTTGCGTTGTAGCCGAAACGTCGTGAAAATTATTTTATTATGTTTTATTTTTATTATTTTATTATTTACCTTCTACGTAACTTTACCGAAAGAACCAAGAAGATGAATCCCTGCAGTCATGAAAGCTGTAAATCGAAATAGTCCCCCCATTGTCCTGTTATACTATCATTGTTCAAGTTGATTTTGTACGATGGGGATGAGAACGACTCAAGGAGAGATGGATTCTGTGAGGTGTTAAGTCAACCATTTCTGTCGGCTTCACAGAGAACAAGACATCGTCATCGTCAGCTGAGAAGACAGACGACAAAAGCCGTGAGTGTCTCACCCAGCGTTGTAAAACCCCTCGCCCGTGTGAGACGCTCTCATCTTCCAGCATGCGGCCACTCACATTGCACAGAGCCAGAGCTCTGGAATAACCGGTACAGGAGCCAGCCACCCATGGTGTTGAATTGTGAATGAACCGTGACCTTCATTCAGCCATTCATTCTTGCATGAAACGTTCTGCCCATAGAGAGGTCCAGGGCGCAATTTCTCCGCTGCACGTTCCTCTCTGACTTCCGCTGATCTCTTCGATGCCCGCCCCTTTCTTCCCATTCGAATGTTGATGAGGTTGATCGTCTCTGGTCCTGACCTTCCTCTTGGTCTCTTTCTACTAAAAAAATCACTCACTAGCGATTGAAAAGTCAACCTCTCTGAATCTGACTGTCATGCTCATGATAAGAGGAATGGTGTCGAGCGAGCGGTCGTTAAGTGGCTGAACGCCGTGATTGTTTTATTCCCCCATGTTTGTCGTATTCACAGAGGACAAAACATCGTCATCGTCAGCTGAGAAGACAGACGACAAGAGCAGTGAGTGTCTCGATGGGACCTTGTTGACAGGACTATCAAAAATTATGAAAAATACCAATAGGTGTTTAGCCTTCTTTGACAATAAAAAAGGAGTTGTGTAAAATGGTTAAAACACCAAATAACTGCTCGAGCTGAGCTATACGAGTTCGGAAAGTACTTGCATTGTCTTTTGTCCTGTTCACCTGTTGGCGATCTCTGCTCTATTCACACTGGTGCAAGGCCATGAAGAAGACTGTGTCTGGTGTAGGCCAATCAGTTTCAACGATAATGCGTACACTTTCATGATAGTGTTGTGGGTATGAACGTGGAGCGAGATTTCTTGAAGGCAACGTGTTTATTTCAATAAACGATAACAACACCAATAGCTGTAACACTTACAGCTGTGGCCCCTGTAACACTACGGGGTACGGCCCCATCACCCGATAACCTAAGGGAGGTACAGCCTCTCTTCTAGCGTGCCCTGCACACTGCGGGCTACGCTCTCGTGGGTCCTCTGCTATGGGGGCTAGGGGAGGCTATCCTGACCCGACCTAGCCAGGGTACGGGTCCCACCACTGGTCTGCTGCAACCCGGCTCTGACAAGAGCCTCGGTTCATGGTCCCAGGGTGCTGGTCTCGTCTTCAGACGTCTTCGGGTCTTGAGTGGACGAACACTGCCGGTCCCGTTGAGAGGGGACCGGCTTTTATACACAAGTTGGGGCTTACGCCGCCCTTAACCACACCTTCTCCAAAACCTTCCAGAAGTCTCTGGAAGGGTCTGGAATGAACCGTTGGCCCCTATCCCCCAGCCCCCATTCCTTGGGGTTCTGGGGTCTCTACCTCCGGTCACGGGGTACCCAGGGGGGGAGTTTTACCCCAGCTCAACCACCACACCTCCCGCTCACTTTCTCGGCCGCCCCCTATCGGCCTGTGAGGGTGGTGACCATAAGAATACCCACAGCGCCTTGGTATGGCGCAACATTAGCATGTTTGCTTCCATGTTTTGCCACAAGCATGATGGTGTGGTTAATGCAGATTTTATGCCTTGCAAAATTTATTTTTCACAAAGGTATCTTATTTGTGTTTGAACATCATAACACAACTCCTGTTTTATTGCCAGAGAAGTTAAAATACAATTTTTTTTAAATCAGCCATGAGTGTCTCACACCAGCGAGTTACCTCGTCTCAATGAATCGTCGAAGCAGATATCTCACAGACTAGCTCTGTCACTGCAGGGGAGGGGGTTTATGAAGCGGTTAGCAACGATGGCTTAAACTGTGCTGATGCTTCTGAACAAGGGGATCAACCCGGGTGTTTATACAACAGTCTCCCCATTGTCCTGCTATACTGCCGTTGTAACTTTCTGTTCAAGTTGATTTTGTACGACGGCGATGAGAACGACTGAAGGAGAAGCCAGGGGTAGAGGGAGTCCCGTTTTCAAGAGTGACCAGTAGTTTAGAGGAGCAGGTGGTTCAGATGCATTCTGTGACGTTTTAAGTCAACCATGTCTGTCCGCTTCCCAGAGAACAGCAGGTGGTCGGACGCTGTGAGGTTTAACTCCCCGCTTCTGTCGTGTTCACAGAGAACAAGACGTCATCGTCGTCATCATCGGCCGAGAACACAGACGACAAGAACCGTGAGTGTCTCAGACCAACAAGACGCCTTTCTCGTAAAACCGTTGAAGCAGACATCTCACAAATTGGTTTTGTCACTGCAGGGAGGGGTTTATGAAGCAGTAAGCAACAATGACGATACGGTGCTGATGATTCCCAACGAGGGATAATACCCAGGGGGTTCATAGAACAGTCCCCCATTGTCCTTCTTGCTGCCATTGTGGCTCTTTGCTCAGGTAGATGTTGCACAACCAGGGTGAGAACGACTCAAGTAGAGACCACGGATAGAGTGAGTTCCGTTTGTTAGAGTAGCCAGGAGTTAAGAGGTGCAGGTGGTTGAGATGGACACTGTGAGGTTTTGAGTCAACCACGTCTGTCGGGTTCACAGAGAACAAGACATCGTCAGCCGAGAAGACGGACGACAAGAACCGTGAGTGTCTTACACGAGTGAGACGCCTGTTCTCATAAAACCGTCAAAGCAGATATCTCACACAGTCGCTCTGTCGCTGCAGGTGAGGGGGTTAATGAAGCTGTAAGCGACGATGGCTTACGCTGTGCTGATGATTCCCACCAAGGGAATGAAACCCGGTGTTTATACAACAGTCCCCCCATTCATCTTCTTGGTTCATTCGGTAAAGTCACGTAGAAGGGAAATAATAAAATAATAAAAATAAAACATAATAAAATAATTCTCACGACGTTTCGGCTGCTTGCGTTGTAGCCGAAACGTCATGAGAATTATTTTATTATGTTTTATTTTTATTATTTTATTATTTCCCTTCTACGTGACTTTACCGAACGAACCAAGAAGATGAATCCCTGCAGTCATGAAAGCTTTAAATCGAAATAGTCCCCCCATTGTCCTGTTATACTATCATTGTTCAAGTTGATTTTGTACGATGGGGATGAGAACGACTCAAGGAGAGATGGATTCTGTGAGTTGTTAAGTCAACCATTTCTGTCGGCTTCACAGAGAACAAGACATCGTCATCGTCAGCTGAGAAGACAGACGACAAAAGCCGTGAGTGTCTCACCCAGCGTTGTAAAACCCCTCGCCCGTGTGAGACGCTCTCTTCTTCCAGCATGCGGCCACTCACATTGCACAGAGCCAGAGCTCTGGAATAACCGGTACAGGAGCCAGCCACCCATGGTGTTGAATTGTGAATGAACCGTGACCTTCATTCAGCCATTCATTCTTGCATGAAACGTTGTGCCCATAGAGAGGTCCAGGGCGAGATTTCTCCGCTGCAGGTTTCTTTCTGCCTTCCGCTGTTCTCTTCGCTGCCCACGCCTTCTTCCTGTTCGAATATTGATAAGGTTGATCGTCTCTGGTCCTAACCTTCCTCTTGGTCTCTCTCTCCTCAAAAAATAACTCACTAGCGATTGAAAAGTCAACCTCTCTGAATCTGACTGTCATGCTCATGATAAGAGGAATGGTGTCGAGCGAGCGGTCGTTAAGTGGATGAACGCCGTGATTGTTTTATTCCCCCATGTTTGTCGTATTCACAGAGGACAAACCATCGTCATCGTCAGCTGAGAAGACAAACGACAAAAGCAGTGAGTGTCTCGATGGGACCTTGTTGACAGGACTATCAAAAATTATGAAAAATACCAATAGGTGTTTAGCCTTCTTTGACAATAAAAAAGGAGTTGTGTAAAATGGTTAAAACACCAAATAACTGCTCGAGCTGAGCTATACGAGTTCGGAAAGTACTTGCATTGTCTTTTGTCCTGTTCACCTGTTGGCGATCTCTGCTCTTCTTGGTTCTTTCGGTAAAGTCACGTAGAAGGGAAGTAATAAAATAATAAAAATAAAAAGTGAGAATTGTTTTATTATGTTTTATTTTTATTATTTTATTACTTCCCTTCTACGTGACTTTACCGAAAGAACCAAGAAGATGAATCCCTGCAGTCACGAAAGCTTTAAATCGAAAAAGATCTCTGCTCTATTCACACTGGTGCAAGGCCATAAAGAAGACTGTGTCTGGTGTAGGCCAATCAGTTTCAACGATAATGCGTACACTTTCATGATAGTGTTGTGGGTATGAACGTGGAGCGAGATTTCTTGAAGGCAACGTGTTTATTTCAATAAACGATAACAACACCAATAGCTGTAACACTTACAGCTGTGGCCCCTGTAACACTACGGGGTACGGCCCCATCACCCGATAACCTAAGGGAGGTACAGCCTCCCTTCTAGCGTGCCCTGCACACTGCGGGCTACGCTCTCGTGGGTCCTCTGCTATTGGGGCTAGGGGAGGCTAACCTGACCCGACCTAGCCAGGGTACGGGTCCCACCACTGGTCTGCTGCAACCCGGCTCTGACAAGAGCCTCGGTTCATGGTCCCAGGGTGCTGGTCTCGTCTTCAGACGTCTTCGGGTCTTGAGTGGACGAACACTGCCGGTCCCGTTGAGAGGGGACCGGCTTTTATACACAAGTTGGGGCTTACGCCGCCCTTAACCACACCTTCTCCAAAACCTTCCAGAAGTCTCTGGAAGGGTCTGGAATGAACCGTTGGCCCCTATCCCCCAGCCCCCATTCCTTGGGGTTCTGGGGTCTCTACCTCCGGTCACGGGGTACCCAGGGGGGGAGTTTTACCCCAGCTCAACCACCACACCTCCCGCTCACTCTCTCGGCCGCCCCCTATCGGCCTGTGAGGGTGGTGACCATAAGAATACCCACAGCGCCTTGGTATGGCGCAACATTAGCATGTTTGCTTCCATGTTTTGCCACAAGCATGATGGTGTGGTTAATGCAGATTTGATGCCTTGCAAAATTTATTTTTCACAAAGGTATCTTATTTGTGTTTGAACATCGTAACACAACTCCTGTTTTATTGCCAGAGAAGTTAAAATACAATTTTTTTAAATCAGCCATGAGTGTCTCACACCAGCGAGCTACCTCGTCTCAATGAATCGTCGAAGCAGATATCTCACAGACTGGCTCTGTCACTGCAGGGGAGGGGGTTTATGAAGCGGTTAGCAACGATGGCTTAAACTGTGCTGATGCTTCTGAACAAGGGGATCAACCCGGGTGTTTATACAACAGTCTCCCCATTGTCCTGCTATACTGCCGTTGTAACTTTCTGTTCAAGTTGATTTTGTACGACGGGGATGAGAACGACTGAAGGAGAAGCCAGGGGTAGAGGGAGTCCCGTTTTCAAGAGTGACCAGTAGTTTAGAGGAGCAGGTGGTTCAGATGCATTCTGTGACGTTTTAAGTCAACCATGTCTGTCCGCTTCCCAGAGAACAGCAGGTGGTCGGACGCTGTGAGGTTTAACTCCCCGCTTCTGTCGTGTTCACAGAGAACAAGACGTCATCGTCGTCATCATCGGCCGAGAACACAGACGACAAGAACCGTGAGTGTCTCAGACCAACAAGACGCCTTTCTCGTAAAACCGTTGAAGCAGACATCTCACAAATTGGTTTTGTCACTGCAGGGAGGGGTTTATGAAGCAGTAAGCAACAATGACGATACGGTGCTGATGATTCCCAACGAGGGATAATACCCAGGGGGTTCATAGAACAGTCCCCCATTGTCCTTCTTGCTGCCATTGTGGCTCTTTGCTCAGGTAGATGTTGCACAACCAGGGTGAGAACGACTCAAGTAGAGACCACGGATAGAGTGAGTTCCGTTTGTTAGAGTAGCCAGGAGTTAAGAGGTGCAGGTGGTTGAGATGGACACTGTGAGGTTTTGAGTCAACCACGTCTGTCGGGTTCACAGAGAACAAGACATCGTCAGCCGAGAAGACGGACGACAAGAACCGTGAGTGTCTTACACGAGTGAGACGCCTGTTCTCATAAAACCGTCAAAGCAGATATCTCACACAGTCGCTCTGTCGCTGCAGGTGAGGGGGTTAATGAAGCTGTAAGCGACGATGGCTTACGCTGTGCTGATGATTCCCACCAAGGGAATGAAACCCGGTGTTTATACAACAGTCCCCCCATTCATCTTCTTGGTTCATTCGGTAAAGTCACGTAGAAGGGAAATAATAAAATAATAAAAATAAAACATAATAAAATAATTCTCACGACGTTTCGGCTGCTTGCGTTGTAGCCGAAACGTCATGAGAATTATTTTATTATGTTTTATTTTTATTATTTTATTATTTCCCTTCTACGTGACTTTACCGAACGAACCAAGAAGATGAATCCCTGCAGTCATGAAAGCTTTAAATCGAAATAGTCCCCCCATTGTCCTGTTATACTATCATTGTTCAAGTTGATTTTGTACGATGGGGATGAGAACGACTCAAGGAGAGATGGATTCTGTGAGTTGTTAAGTCAACCATTTCTGTCGGCTTCACAGAGAACAAGACATCGTCATCGTCAGCTGAGAAGACAGACGACAAAAGCCGTGAGTGTCTCACCCAGTGTTGTAAAACCCCTCGCCCGTGTGAGACGCTCTCTTCTTCCAGCATGCGGCCACTCACATTGCACAGAGCCAGAGCTCTGGAATAACCGGTACAGGAGCCAGCCACCCATGGTGTTGAATTGTGAATGAACCGTGACCTTCATTCAGCCATTCATTCTTGCATGAAACGTTGTGCCCATAGAGAGGTCCAGGGCGAGATTTCTCCGCTGCAGGTTTCTTTCTGCCTTCCGCTGTTCTCTTCGCTGCCCACGCCTTCTTCCTGTTCGAATATTGATAAGGTTGATCGTCTCTGGTCCTAACCTTCCTCTTGGTCTCTCTCTCCTCAAAAAATAACTCACTAGCGATTGAAAAGTCAACCTCTCTGAATCTGACTGTCATGCTCATGATAAGAGGAATGGTGTCGAGCGAGCGGTCGTTAAGTGGATGAACGCCGTGATTGTTTTATTCCCCCATGTTTGTCGTATTCACAGAGGACAAACCATCGTCATCGTCAGCTGAGAAGACAAACGACAAAAGCAGTGAGTGTCTCGATGGGACCTTGTTGACAGGACTATCAAAAATTATGAAAAATACCAATAGGTGTTTAGCCTTCTTTGACAATAAAAAAGGAGTTGTGTAAAATGGTTAAAACACCAAATAACTGCTCGAGCTGAGCTATACGAGTTCGGAAAGTACTTGCATTGTCTTTTGTCCTGTTCACCTGTTGGCGATCTCTGCTCTATTCACACTGGTGCAAGGCCATAAAGAAGACTGTGTCTGGTGTAGGCCAATCAGTTTCAACGATAATGCGTACACTTTCATGATAGTGTTGTGGGTATGAACGTGGAGCGAGATTTCTTGAAGGCAACGTGTTTATTTCAATAAACGATAACAACACCAATAGCTGTAACACTTACAGCTGTGGCCCCTGTAACACTACGGGGTACGGCCCCATCACCCGATAACCTAAGGGAGGTACAGCCTCCCTTCTAGCGTGCCCTGCACACTGCGGGCTACGCTCTCGTGGGTCCTCTGCTATTGGGGCTAGGGGAGGCTAACCTGACCCGACCTAGCCAGGGTACGGGTCCCACCACTGGTCTGCTGCAACCCGGCTCTGACAAGAGCCTCGGTTCATGGTCCCAGGGTGCTGGTCTCGTCTTCAGACGTCTTCGGGTCTTGAGTGGACGAACACTGCCGGTCCCGTTGAGAGGGGACCGGCTTTTATACACAAGTTGGGGCTTACGCCGCCCTTAACCACACCTTCTCCAAAACCTTCCAGAAGTCTCTGGAAGGGTCTGGAATGAACCGTTGGCCCCTATCCCCCAGCCCCCATTCCTTGGGGTTCTGGGGTCTCTACCTCCGGTCACGGGGTACCCAGGGGGGGAGTTTTACCCCAGCTCAACCACCACACCTCCCGCTCACTCTCTCGGCCGCCCCCTATCGGCCTGTGAGGGTGGTGACCATAAGAATACCCACAGCGCCTTGGTATGGCGCAACATTAGCATGTTTGCTTCCATGTTTTGCCACAAGCATGATGGTGTGGTTAATGCAGATTTGATGCCTTGCAAAATTTATTTTTCACAAAGGTATCTTATTTGTGTTTGAACATCGTAACACAACTCCTGTTTTATTGCCAGAGAAGTTAAAATACAATTTTTTTAAATCAGCCATGAGTGTCTCACACCAGCGAGCTACCTCGTCTCAATGAATCGTCGAAGCAGATATCTCACAGACTGGCTCTGTCACTGCAGGGGAGGGGGTTTATGAAGCGGTTAGCAACGATGGCTTAAACTGTGCTGATGCTTCTGAACAAGGGGATCAACCCGGGTGTTTATACAACAGTCTCCCCATTGTCCTGCTATACTGCCGTTGTAACTTTCTGTTCAAGTTGATTTTGTACGACGGGGATGAGAACGACTGAAGGAGAAGCCAGGGGTAGAGGGAGTCCCGTTTTCAAGAGTGACCAGTAGTTTAGAGGAGCAGGTGGTTCAGATGCATTCTGTGACGTTTTAAGTCAACCATGTCTGTCCGCTTCCCAGAGAACAGCAGGTGGTCGGACGCTGTGAGGTTTAACTCCCCGCTTCTGTCGTGTTCACAGAGAACAAGACGTCATCGTCGTCATCATCGGCCGAGAACACAGACGACAAGAACCGTGAGTGTCTCAGACCAACAAGACGCCTTTCTCGTAAAACCGTTGAAGCAGACATCTCACAAATTGGTTTTGTCACTGCAGGGAGGGGTTTATGAAGCAGTAAGCAACAATGACGATACGGTGCTGATGATTCCCAACGAGGGATAATACCCAGGGGGTTCATAGAACAGTCCCCCATTGTCCTTCTTGCTGCCATTGTGGCTCTTTGCTCAGGTAGATGTTGCACAACCAGGGTGAGAACGACTCAAGTAGAGACCACGGATAGAGTGAGTTCCGTTTGTTAGAGTAGCCAGGAGTTAAGAGGTGCAGGCGGTTGAGATGGACACTGTGAGGTTTTGAGTCAACCACGTCTGTCGGGTTCACAGAGAACAAGACATCGTCAGCCGAGAAGACGGACGACAAGAACCGTGAGTGTCTTACACGAGTGAGACGCCTGTTCTCATAAAACCGTCGAAGCAGATATCTCACACAGTCGCTCTGTCGCTGCAGGTGAGGGAATTAATGAAGCTGTAAGCGACGATGGCTTACGCTGTGCTGATGATTCCCACCAAGGGAATGAAACACGGTGTTTATACAACAGTTCACCCATTGTCCTGCTATACTGCCGTTGTGAGTCTCCATTTGAGTTGATTTTGAGAACGACTCAAGGAGAGACCAGTGATAGAGGGAGTCCAGTTGCAATCGTGGCCAGGAGTTAAGAGTACCATGTGGTTGGGTTGGACAATGTGAGGTTTAACTCAAACGCGTTTGTCGGATTCACAGAGAACAAGACATCATCATCAGCTGAAAAAACAGACGACAAGAGCAGTGAGTGTCTCTTTGGGACCTTTTTTGCCAGTATCAAAAAATGATGAAATGCAAAAATAGGTTTGGTTACCCTTCTCTGCCAATAAAACAGGAGTTGGGTTAAAAGCTTCAAACCAAATAACTGCTCGACCTGAGCGATACGTCCTCTGATAGGACTTGCGTTGTCTTTGTACTGTTCATCTTTTGCCGCGGTTGCAAGACGTTAACTACCTTGCCTGGTATACAGGAGTCATGGGTTCAATCCCGACCCTGACTCCTGTTGTATATTTGGAGTTTGCATTTTCTCCCTGTGGTCGCGTGGGTTTTTCTTTGGGTCCTTCGGTTTTCCCCTCCACGTTTAGAATCAACGTTGACGCGTTTAGAGTATTTGGCTGCTGTACATTTCCACGTGAACAATCACTTGGCTGAGCTATCATTTGTGGCCAGGTCGCTTCTGAAAAGAAGTTACACAGCTCAGTGGGCCTTACCTGATAAAATATAAAGTGGATGTTAGGTTTTTGGCATTCTCTGGTCTAACACTGGTGCGGAGACAAGGCTGTCTCCGGTGCAGTAGGCCAATCAGTATCAAAGAGAATGAACAAATTATTATGGATATCATCAGAGCATGTTTGTTGGCATATTTTGCCACAAGTACAATTTGTGGTTAATGCGGACTTGATGATCCCTTGCAAGAGGTATTTTTCACAGAGGTATCTAGTTTGTAGTCTTAGGTTTTTTCGGTAAAGTCACGTAGGTAAAAAATAATAATAAAAATAATAGAAATAATAACACAAGTCTCCGTCATCAGGTGGGACCGTCACAGCTAGATTTACTGTATCAAGTGAGGCAAAATTCCAAGAAACAAGCTCTTAAATACCAGTTAAGGGGGAGGGGCTTATCTGAATGTGGTAGCCAATGAATGGAATGTGTTGGGGGGTGGGCGGGGCTAAAAGAGAACAATAGGTGCACATGTTGTTGTACCCGGTGTTGGCTGACAATCCAAATACAAAAAGGAGAGTACTGTTAAGCGCTGGGGATGTCAACACTCGGTAAAGTAGAATAGTACCTGTCACATCTAGTTGGTGTTTGAACATTTCAACACAACTCCTGTGTTGTTGCCATTAAGGGTAAAACACTCTTGTTGTATGTTTTCACCACCATGTTGAGGCTATACGGTGGTTGTCCGACCTGAGCCACCAACTCAGAATCAGAATATTTACTTATAATGGGAGGGGAATCCAAACCCCTTTTTCACTTTTTTCTTCTTCTTAGTTCTTTCGGTAAAGTCACGTAGAATGGAAAAAAATAAAATAAAATAAAACATAATAAAATAATTCTCACGACGTTTCGGCCACAACGCAAGCAGCCGTCCTCAGGTGAAGAACAGGTCTGTCGAGAAGACAGAGTCTGAATGACACACCCCAGGCTTGGAGCGTCTATTTAAGCTGGGATGGAGGGGGAAGAGCGCCTTGACAAAATAATTTGCATATGCAGGATTAGCAGCATCGCTGTTGTATATATTTGGTGTTTGAACATCTTAACACAACTCCTATCGTATTGCCTGAAAGGGGTAATGTGGGGGCCGTTGGCTCCCGGGGTCTCTCCCTCACCCATCCCCTATGCCAGTTGCGTTGCCGCACCACCCTATTACCCGCTAAGGTTTCGCCGGCATTCGAACGCGACGCCCCTAATGTTACAGCCTCGCGCAGCGCTCCCACGCTGCTAACATACGTGCGCACAGCATCATCAATCAAACGCCATACTCCCCCTCTTTACACCGCTACGTACAGCTCCCGCACGCCGCGAGCGTGTGCCCGTCTACAGCCCGGTGCGGCACTCGCCTCCACGTCGAATAACCATGTGACCAATGCGCGCCCGTATCCGACACGTAGCGAACGTACGCGCACTCACGCACACAGCTCCCCGCGGCACTCACTCACCACTGAGCACTCACGTTGTGATCGCGCACCTGTATCATACACGTAGTGAACACACGCGCACCCACACGCGCAGCTCCGCGCAGCGCTCACTCACGTGGCGAACCACTGTGTACACAGCACCACACACGTTCACACCTCTTAACGAGATCACACGAGGCCGCGATCAGCTATTAATGATTTATTGTCTGCCACCTGGAGCCTGTTGTTAAATCAGTCTGAATCGACGAGGCTGGCCTACACTGATACCTTTATACCTATTCCTGATTTATCTGCTTATGATATCCTTTCACCTTGCTACTCACGGTTAGGTGCCCACGGCGGTTCGTTGATCCCGTACTCACAGCACACCTCGATGCGTCTCACGGACGTTCGGGTCGCTGGACTGGAGAGCGTCCTGTCGCCTGGCGCTGGAGTGAGCCCGATTTCCCCTTCGCGCCCCCTCTTTATCCTCCCTACATCAAAGGGATGCGGCTCTGAGTTTTTCCTTAACAATGGGTTCGCGCCCCCTAGCATGCCCACGGCGGTTCCGGGCGCCTTTGATATGCTAATCAATGTGCGGCGTGCGCGGCGTAAATTCTAATTAATCCCTTTCTCACGCAGGCCTTTATTATTGCAGATTATGCGGCGGTGTTCATCACAAAGGCTCGCCGTGGGAATCTGTGTACGGGCTCCCCGCGCGCCTCCCCTCTCCCGATCTATTCATACTTTCAGCTTAATCATTTACCTTCCCTAACAATGGTGCCTGCGCGCTCAAGCGTAATTATCCTAACCATCCGTGACTATGCGCAAGATCTCCTGCGGTCCCGCTACTCATGCTGTCCCGTCCCTCCTCCGCCTGTCTCGTCGACCCGTGGGGGTGTGTGTGGGGGGAATGCGCCTCAACCGCGGTGGCCGAATGCCCCTCGCCGCGGCCATACCATATTAAGGCCGGTCGCAGCGCCGCGGCGCAACGTAGCGTCGGGGGAGGTCGTCCAATTCCCTGGTCGCCGGAAACCGTGAAAGTCAATCCCGATAAGGGCTTCTCGGATAAAAACCGGTTGATCAGGTGATCTCCCCTTCCAGCTCTATGGGTGGGGGTAAAATGCGTGCGGGTGTGTTCATGTGAGGTGAGGTGAGGGGGACGCGGGATCGGCTCCGTCGCTTGGTGGTGGCGAGGTCACAGATGGGGCGCCTGCCGAACGGCTTCGTGGCGGCGGCATCACAGTAACATTTTATTATTATTTTTCGTTATCCTTGAATGTCTCTCACACCAGCGAGACTTCTGTTCTCAATGAATCGTTGAAGCAGATATTTAAGTTGGGATGGAGGGGGAAGAGCGCCTTGACAAAATAATTTGCATATGCAGGATTAGCAGCATCGCTGTTGTATATATTTGGTGTTTGAACATCTTAACACAACTCCTATCGTATTGCCTGAAAAGGGTAATGTGGGGGCCGTTGGCCCCCGGGGTCTCTCCCTCACCCATCCCCTATGCCAGTTGCGTTGCCGCACCACCCTATTACCCGCTAAGGTTTCGCCGGCATTCGAACGCGACGCCCCTAATGTTACAGCCTCGCGCAGCGCTCCCACGCTGCGAACATACGTGCGCACAGCATCATCAATCAAACGCCATACTCCCCCTCTTTACACCGCTACGTACAGCTCCCGCACGCCGCGAGCGTGTGCCCGTCTACAGCCCGGTGCGGCACTCGCCTCCACGTCGAATAACCACGTGACCAATGCGCGCCCGTATCCGACACGTAGCGAACATACGCGCACTCACGCACACAGCTCCCCGCGGCACTCACTCACCACTGAGCACTCACGTTGTGATCGCGCACCTGTATCATACACGTAGTGAACACACGCGCACCCACACGCGCAGCTCCGTGCAGCGCTCACTCACGTGGCGAACCACTGTGTACACAGCACCACACACGTTCACACCTCTTAACGAGATCACACGAGGCCGCGATCAGCTATTAATGATTTATTGTCTGCCACCTGGAGCCTGTTGTTAAATCAGTCTGAATCGACGAGGCTGGCCTACACTGATACCTTTATACCTATTCCTGATTTATCTGCTTATGATACCCTTTCACCTTGCTACTCACGGTTAGGTGCCCACGGCGGTTCGTTGATCCCGTACTCGCAGCACACCTCGATGCGTCTCACGGACGTTCGGGTCGCTGGACTGGAGAGCGTCCTATCGCCTGGCGCTGGAGTGAGCCCGATTTCCCCTTTGCGCCCCCTCTTTATCCTCCCTACATCAAAGGGATGCGGCTCTGAGTTTTTCATTAACAATGGGTTCGCGCCCCCTAGCACGCCCACGGCGGTTCCGGGCACCTTTGATATGCTAATCAATGTGCGGTGTGCGCGGCGTAAATTCTAATTAATCCCTTTCTCACGCAGGCCTTGATTATTGCAGATTATGCGGTGGTGTTCATCACAAAGGCTCGCCGTGGGAATCTGTGTACGGGCTCCCCGCGCGCCTCCCCTCTCCCGATCTATTCATACTTTCAGCTTAATCATTTACCTTCCCTAACAATGGTGCCTGCGCGCTCAAGCGTAATTATCCTAACCATCCGTGACTATGCGCAAGAGCCCCTGCGGTCCCGCTACTCATGCTGTCCCGTCCCTCCTCCGCCTGTCTCGTCGACCCGTGGGGGTGTGTGTGGGGGGAATGCGCCTCAACCGCGGTGGCCGAATGCCCCTCGCCGCGGCCATACCATATTAAGGCCGGTCGCAGCGCCGCAGCGCAACGTAGCGTCGGGGTAGGTCGTCCAATTCCCTGGTCGCCGGAAACCGTGAAAGTCAATCCCGATAAGGGCTTCTCGGATAAAAACCGGTCGATCAGGTGATCTCCCCTTCCAGCTCTATGGGTGGGGGTAAAATGCGTGCGGGTGTGTTCATGTGAGGTGAGGTGAGGGGGACGCGGGATCGGCTCCGTCGCTTGGTGGTGGCGAGGTCGCAGATGGGGCGCCTGCCGAATGGCTTCGTGGCGGCGGCATCACAGTAACATTTTATTATTATTTTTCGTTATCCTTGAATGTCTCTCACACCAGCGAGACTTCTGTTCTCAATGAATCGTCGAAGCAGATATCTCACAGAGCGTCTCTATCACTGCAGCGAAGGGGGTGTGTGAAACAGTAAGCAGTGATGGCTTATGCTGTGCTGTAGTCTGTACGTATGTAGTGTGTGTATGTTGAACTTGATAATTGGTTTTTTACCCTTCTATCTGGCAACAAAACTGACACCTTTTTTTACAAGGAGTCATGTTTGCATAGACCACAATACCTGCAGCCATAATGCAAACAAAACACATAACTCTGATAATATATGCAATATATGCACTGTCCTTGAAGTTGATTGGTCCACACCCGAGACAGCTTTCCTTAGAGCCTAGTCTCACATGGGTTGGACCAATCAACTTCAAGGACAGTGCATATATTATCAGAGTTATGTTTTTTGTTTGCATTATGGCTGCAGGTATTGTGGTCTATGCAAACATGACTCCTTGTAAAAAAAGGTGTCAGTTTTGTTTCCAGATAGAAGGGTAAAAAAACAATTATCATATTTCTTAATGGCAAATGAGGTTCCAATGGTATGTTGAACTTCTTTGGAACCACCATACGTAGCCAACCGCGCTAAATCATAGGTGCGGGGAAATGACAAGAACCCAACACACGACAATAAGCCAGTTCTACAGAAATGGGGTTTGTCACTCGAGATGATGATTTAAAAGTATATAACTCCCAGTGTCTTCCTAGTATGGGAAGAGAGAGCGTTCCGGTTGGCGGAAGAAGCAGTGCATCTGAAAGCGCCGTGCAATGCTGTGACCACCTTTTTTCCCCGATGGTTAGCCAGAAGCCGCTACTGCGGCGAGGTTGGCAGGTTGGCTAAGTACAGTGCAAAGGAAGTTGAACTTACATCCATATTATGTTTTATTTGTTATTATTTTATTACTTCCCTTCTACGTGACTTTACCGAAAGAACCAAGAAGACGAATAGCTATGCTGTGCTGATGATTCCCAACAAAGGATGAACCCTCGTGTTTATACAATTGTCCGGCTTGCTGCCATTGCCACTCTCCGTTCAAGTTGATTTTGTGCGACTGGGGTGAGAACGACTCAAGGAGAGACCAGGGATAAAGTCGTCCAGTTTGTAAGAGAGTCCAGGAGCTAAACGTAGCAGGTGGTTGGGTTACACGCTGTGAGGTTTAATTCAACCATGCCTGTCGGGTTCACAGAGAACAAGACGTCGTCATCGTCAGCCGAGAAGACAGACAACGAGAGTGGTGAGTGTCTCACGCTAGCGTTGTAAAACCACTCGCCCGTGTGACGCGTTCGCATCTCCAAGCATGAGCTGCTCGCATTGCACAGAGCCAGGGCTCCAGAGTAACCGGTAGAGGAGGCAGCGACCTATGCATGAATTATGGATGAGCTGTGACAGTCATTCAGTGATTCATTCTCGTATGAAGCATTCTGCCCGTAGCGAGATGATCGAGGGCACGATTCCTCTGCCATCCGCTAATCTCTTCGCTGCCCGCGCCTCCTTCCTGATAATTGATCATTGTTTTATTACTCCTTCTATTTGGCAACAAAACTGACACCTTTTTTACAAGGAGTCATGTTTGCATAGACCGCAATACCTACAGTCATAATGCAAACAAAAAAACATAACTCTTTTGTTGCCAGATAGAAGTGTAATAAAGGTCGTTGAGGCGACTTCTGGAATCCGGTCTTTTATTCAACTTTATTACAGCTTTCCTTCACGCTGCTGATAGGCAGTGTGAGAGGGACAGATAGACAGAGAGAGACGCACTGCCACGTGGCAACCCGGAGCCCCGCTCCCGCGTGGCCCCTTTCCTCCGTTCGTTCCCGTTTTGACCACGTGTCGTCCGTCTCCACCCCTATTTAATACCCGGGTCACGTGGTACGTTTCCACCAATCCTGGTTAGCTTCTATGGAATATTCCAGAGGCTCCCAGGACCACGCCCCTGACTCATCTCCCCATTGGCTGTGGCTAAAGCCAGCAGAACCAATCCTCTACTTACAGCTGTCACCTTTCCATTACGTCAGGGCCACGCCCCTAGGCTTCCCCCCATTGGCTATGAACCAGGACCGGCAGAGCTAATCGTCGTGACGAGTTGTAATCCGTCAACGACCCGGATATAATCTCACATTACAGTAGGGTAAAAAAACAATTATCATATTTTTTACTGGCAAATGAGGTTCCAATGGTGTAAACCTCCTTCCTGGTGGAACATCAATGAGGTTGCCCTTCCTCTTGATCTCTCCCTCAAACAATTCCTCCCTTTTGAGTGGCACGCCAACTTATTCTGAGTCTGACTGTGACGCTCACGACCAGAGGAATTGGTGGGCGTGGGCAGTTGTGGAGTGGCCATCATCGTTTAATTCCCCGTGTCTGTTGGGTTGACAGAGAACAAGACATCATCATCGTCGTCATCGTCAGCTGAGAAGACAGACGACAAGAACCGTGAGTGTCTCACAACGGCGAGACGCCTGTTCTCATGAACCGTCAAGCAGATATCTCACACAGCGGGTCTGTCGCTGTAGGGCAGAGGGTTTATGAAGCAGTAAGCAATATTAGGTACGCTGTGCTAATGATTCCCAACAAAGCAATGAAATTTCGATGTAAAGCTTTCGTGACTGCAGGGATTCATCTTCTTGGTTCTTTCGGTAAAGTCACGTAGAAGGGAAATAATAAAATAATAAAAATAAAACATAATAAAATACAATTCTCACGACGTTTCGGCCACAACGCAAGCAGCCGTCCTCAGGTGAAGAACAGGTCTGTCGGAAAGACAGGGTCTAAAATTTCACCTGAAGACGCTGTCTTTCCGACAGACCTGTTCTTTCCGACAGACCTGTTCTTCTTTCCGACAGACCTGTTCTTCTGAAGACGCTGTCTTTCCGACAGACCTGTTCTTCACCTGAGGACGGCTGCTTGCGTTGTGGCCGAAACGTCGTGAGAATTATTTTATTATGTAAAATTTTTATTATTTTATTATTTCCCTTCTACGTGACTTTACCCGAAAGAACCAAGACAAAGCGATGAAACCTGGTGTTCATACGATTGTAGTGACATGAAAAATTGTCACTCTATGGTTAACGCCAGCCACTATTTCACAAGTGCTGCTGAAGGCCAGGTAATGGAGGGACACGTGACAAGGAGCCGGGAGCTCCTTACTTGATACAGCAGGGGGCGTGATCAAGGGTGGGGCGAGGGAAATAAAGGGGGAGCCCCGTGTTGCCTCCTTCTACAGAGTGTGAGACTCAGTGTATTACACACTAAACAATGATCCCCCCTCCTCCATTGTCCTGCTATACGGCCGTTGTGTCTTTTTGCTCAAGTTGATTTTGTACGACCGGGGTGAGAACGACTCAAGGAGAGACTGGGAATAGAGGGAGTCCCGTTTGCAAGAGCCGCTAAGAGTTAAGAGTAGCATATCCAATTACACTGGTCAACACACTTTTTCTGGCATAAGGTATTCCAACGGTTTTAAGGTAATTTTGGGGTGCTGATTCCAAATCTGGCATTAGTTTTTGTCAAATATTGCATTTTCAATAAAAACTGCAGAAGAAAAATATTAAATAAATGTGGATATCACATAAAATGATATTATAAACACACTATCCTAAAAATACAGCACCATATTTTAACACTAAAGCAGTCACTGACTCGCAACAACTTGCAATCATAAGTGACAGAGTTAATTTCGGGTAAAATCAATTAAAATGGGGTATGCCGATAGCAATCAGCACCCTGAAATTTGTCTAAAACAGCTGCAAAAGTCCAGCCCAGAATTTTATTTTTTGTTTAACAGTGTAATAGGTTTCTTTACCATTTTATCTGGCAACAAAACCGAAACCTTTTTTTACAAGGAATCATGTTTGCATTAACCACATTACCTGCAGTCAGAATGCTAACAAAAACACACACTCTGATAATGTATGAATTGTCCTTTAAATTGACTGCAGGTATTGTCGTTAATGGAAACATGATTCCTTGTAAAAAAAGGTTTCAGTTTTGTTACCAGAAAAAAGGGTAAAAAAACCTATTATATTTTGCTACTGGCAAAGGAGGCCTCATGATGAAGTAGCATCTCCAATTAACATGGTTGGCCATGTACGGTGGTAATGAAGTCCAACACACGCATATACGTACAGCTGGTTGGGCTGGAGGTTTAACTCAAATACGTCTGCCGTGTTCACAGAGAACAAGACATCGTCATCGTCAGCCGAGAAGACTGACGACAACATCCGTGAGTGTCTGTTCTCATAAAACCGTCGAAGCAGATATATCTCACACAGAGTGGCTCTGTTGCTGCAGCAGAGGGTTATATGAAGCAGGAAGCAACGATGGCTTACTGCTGTGCCGGTGAATCCCAAAAAGGGCATGAAATCTGGTGTTTATACAACAGTCCCTCCATTGTTCTGCTATACTGCCGATGTGAATCTCTGCTCAAGTTGATTTTGTACGACCGTTGTGAGAACGACTCAAGGAGAGACAGGGATAGAGTATCCAGGAGTTAAGAAAACCCACTCCGATTAGCGCGGTTGGCTACGTACTGTGCAAAAGAAGTTCAACATACATATTGGACGCTGTGAGGTTTAACTCCCCGCGTGTGTCGTGTTCACAGAGAACAAGACGTCAACGTCAGCCGACAACGCGGACGACAAGAGCAGTGAGTGTCTCAGCCACTCTACACTACTCCACACGAGACTACTATACTACATTGTACACTATCGCCACTGTGGAGACAAAGGCGGTCGGGCGTGGCGCTGGCCACCCACCCCCTCGTGTACCGTTCCGGCCTTCATAGGTGCTCGCTAACAGCACTTGCCCCTACAGTCTGTTAAGGCTATATGGGGGATCTTTGTGTCGTGTGCGTGTGTTGAACTTATTTTGCACCACCGTACGTAGCTAACCGTGCTAATCGGAGGTGCGGGCGGGGGAGGGGAGGACAACAAACTAAACGCACAACAAGAAGAAGTAGTTCTAAAGAAATTAATTATCAATGTAGAATAGTGGTGTAGTGTATAGTAGTGTAGTGTGTTGTAGTGTATAGTGTAGTGTATAATAGTGTATTGTATAGTAGTGTAGCGTATAGTAGTGTAGCGTATAGTAGTGTGTAGTGTATAGTGTAGTGTACAGTGTAGTGTATAGTGTATAGTAGTGTAGTGTGTTGTAGTGTATAGTGTAGCGTATAATAGTGTCTTGTATAGTAGTGTAGCGTATAGTAGTGTAGCGTATAGTAGTGTAGCGTATAGTAGTGTATAGTAGTGTAGTGCAGTGTATAGTAGTGTGTAGTTTATAGTAGTGTGTAGTGTATAGTAGTGTGTAGTGTATAGTGTAGTGTGTAGTGTATAGTAGTGTGTAGTGTATAGTGTAGTGTATAGTGTAGGCATGTTGAACTTTTTACGCACCGTACATTACGAACTGTGCTAACGGGAGGTGCGCGTGTCGTGTTTACAGAGAGCAAGACCTCCTCACCATCGCCAGTGTTGTCATCATCGAAAGCTGAGAAAAAACCTGACCAGAGCCGTGAGTGTGCACGATAGCACATTCACGTCCACAGTGGCAGCGCGCGTGTGTAGCAATGTGTAGTGTATGGTGTAGTGTAATGTGTAGTGTAGTGTATAGTGTAGTGTAGTTTCTGTGTGGTGAGTTTCTCTGTGTGGTGAGTCTCACTGTCTGAGTCTCCGTGTCCACCACCACCACCTTCACCCCCCACCACCTCCCCAACCTCCACCCCCCCCACCACACCCACCCCCACCCACCCCCCATCACCCCCACCCACCCCCCCACGCACGGTGCAGGTGCTGAGAGTCCCGGCTGGTGCTCGCTGTACGGGATGGGGCAGGTGCGCACCTTCGACGGCTTCCACTTCGCCTTCTCCAGCGCCTGCAACTTCGAGATGGTGCGGAGACTACGGAGACAACGCAGACCATAGACACAGACACACAACACAGACACACAACACAGACTACAGACACACAACACAGACACAGACCATATACACAGACACAACACTGACTACAGACACAACACTGACTACAGACACAATACACACACTATACTATACACTACACTACTATACACTACACACTACACGACTATACACCACTATACACAACTGTACACACTACTATACACTACACTATACATGTCTCGGCCTCGCTGTGCGCTGCGTTGCACCACTATCCGAGTAGATATCCTCGCATTCAATAAACCTTCAGAGCCAGGGTGAACATCCGACTCCAAAAGTATTTAATGAATTGAACGAGGTAAAACTGATAGAAAAACACAGCACAAATACAGCATATGTTAATACTTGGTAATATCAATACAATGAATGAACACTACAGCATCATAACAGTCTTAGATCACATGCAACTGAACAATAGATCCTGGATGGACCAGGCACCCACATTAGTACTGAATAGCTATACAAGAGAATAAGCTACCGTGTTAAGTAAGGGCACATCGTGTAATCACCATACTGCAGCCTAAATGTACAGCACTACACATAACACTGAACTGTGGATGAGACATTTCGTCATCCTTGCTCTCAAGATCGCAATAAGGTTACATGGGTACGAGTCTGACTCGACTTATTTAATTACAAGTAACATTCACAATAAGGCAAGTGGCAGGCTTCGTTGTTAACTAGGCTTCATATTTAGCATAACAATTTAACAGCCTTATAAAGGCATTTACAGCATGATAACGGTCATTCTAACATTATAACAGCATTCCCAGTATTATAAGAACATAAACGAACTTACAGACAATGCTTATTAACGTCCCACAATGAACAGATGCACCTGTCTTCACTGAGATGCCATTTGTGCCTCCATTTTGTACTCTGGGTAATAGCTGACACCCTGCCGCGTGGCTGAGAGGGAATCTTAAATCGTAACTTCCTGGTCACGTGACCAATCTCAGCATCAAAACAGAAAATTCCTGTGTACACACACCCCCACACCTGCCGTGAGGCAGAACAATACACTACTCATAACGTACAGTATACACTACAATACTATACACTACATACTGCACTATACACTACTATAACGTACAATATACACTACACTACTATACACTATGTGCTGCTACTCGCTACTAACAGCACTTGCCCCTGCCGTTTGCTGAGGCTACCCAGGGCTCCTTTGTCTCTGTATTGCGTATATGGGACCTCCCTTGCCTGTAAACAAGAATAGGTTTTGACTCCTTCTGGCCATGACACAGCAGGAGGTTGTGTTCAGATGGTAAAACACCAAACTGAAACCTTTTGCAAGGAATCCTGTCACTGCATTAACCACACGATACAGCCCTCACGTCCTCATCCCCTAGCGCTCACCCCCCCCCCCTATCTCTCTCTCCCCCCTTGCCTCCCCTCTTTCTTACCTATATAACCTCTTTCCACGGCAGCTTTCTCGCCGGCTTCAGCATTTACTCGCCGCGGTTGTCCCACCTGATGAAGATCGCTTGTGTTGCGATCAAAACGTCGTGATTTGGTTTATTTTATATTATTTCTACCTACGTGACTTTACCCAAAGAGCCGAAGAGTATGAAAAGAAGAAACACGCTCTGGTAGTGTGTGATGATGCGTTGTCTTTGAAAGTGTTTTATCTCAGTGTCCTCATGGTGGCATTGTCCTGGCGCTGTTCGCCGTCCATAAATGACGTCACGCAACTGGGGGGGGGGGGATCAGACATTTGTGACGAGAGGGGGGGGGGGGGGTGAGAAATGTGACGTCACATCAAAATGCGCAACTTTAAATATAGACAACCCGTTCTACTTACTTAAATAGACTTTTTAATAAATGTTTTCTCCTACAACATCAGAGTGCAGCGCCACATTAAATACGCACCACAATGACAATAGTTTAAAGCAATTTGAAGCATGTTTTATTTTCAAAATGGAAATGTGGTTTGGGGGGAGGGGCAGAGCTTTGTGACGTCATATTTTAGGGGGGGGTTAAAAAGTCCAAAATCGCGTGACGTCATTTATGGACGGCCCCTAACGTGGTTTGAGACTGGGCTCTAAAGAAAGCTGTCTCTGGTGTGGAGCAACGAGTTTCAAGGACGATGCATCATCACAGACTAGCAGAGCTTGTCTTGTGTTTGCATTTTCACCACAAGTTTGTGTGACTAATGCGGCGACACGACACCTTGCAGAAGCTTTCTGTTTGGTGTTTTAACATCTTAACACGCATTCCACAAGTAGTGACTAATCCCATATCTGCATTTCCCATAAATATGCTAAATTCCTCAATTGATATGCAAATTCCTTTGTAAAGGCGCTCTTCCCCCTCCAACCCAGCTTAAATAGACGCTCCAAGCCTGGTGGTGCCCATTCAGACGCTGTTTTCCCGACAGACCTGTTTCTTCACCTGAGGACGGCTGCTTGGGTTGTGGCCGAAACGTCGTGAGAATTATTTTATTATGTTTTATTTTTATAATTTTATTATTTCCCTTCTACGTGACTTTATCTAAAGAACCAAGAAGATTAATCCCTGCAGTCACGAAAGCTTTAAATCGAAATCTTAACACAACCTCCTGTTTTATTTTGGCCAGAAAGGGTCAAACCTATTTTTGTGTACAGGTGCTGCTCGCAGCAACCTCCATCTGTGTATCTCTGGTGCAGCTACTCGCTGCCAAGAGCACTTGCCCCTGCCATGTGTCGAGGCTACCCGGGGCACCTGTGCCCGTGTGTAATGGTGCAAATGACGACACGGAGGCAGATCTTCTTAGGGGCTCATGCCTATGTTGGACAGGCTAATATATTTATATCTCCCCAGAGATATGGTACTGGGAGTCCCTAAGACACACACCACCCGGGCTCTTCCCACTGCACCAGCCGAGGGATACACCAACTCTAGCCTTGTGCTCGGCTACCCTGCCCTGGGTCCCGACTTCTCCCCTCTCACGTTCCCGGCTCTCACGGCGACCCCGCTCACGTCACGGGTTCCAGCTGAAGTACCCCAGGGGGACATGACGTCACCGCCCCGCCCCCTGTGCATGACGTCACTTCCTGTGACGTCACTGCACCGGAGGGTGAGCGCGACGTCACCAACTACTCCTCTACATCACCCCCCTCCCATGAAAAAAAATCAGCCGACCCGGCTGCAATAATTGATGAGAGCGGAGTCCCCCCGCGGACGGGAGCCGTCAACCACGGACGAACGCAAGTGACACGCAAGTGTGAAGACGAGACCGGCTGCTAGAACGGACCTAACACTAGGGCAGCACGGAACGAGGTAAAGTCAAATTTCGATGTAAAGCTTTCGTGACTGCAGGGATTTATCTTCTTGGTTCTTTCGGTAAAGTCACGTAGAAGGGAAATACTAAAATAATAAAACACAACAAAATAATTGTCACGACGTTTCGGCCACAACGCAAGCAGCCGTCCTCAGGTGAAGAACAGGTCTGTCGGAAAGACACAAGCAGCCGTCCTCAGGTGAAGAACAGCTGTCTTTCCAACAGACCTGTTCTTCATCTGAGGACGGCTGCTTGCGTTGTGGCCGAAACGTCGTGAGAATTGTATTTTATTATGTTTTATTTTTATTACTTTATTATTTCCCTTCTACGTGATGACTTTACGGAAAGATTCAAGAAGACGTAAGGTCATTGAAGAACCCGGCACCGATGGCCGTCAGCAAATGCGAACGCCCTTCTGAGTGTGCGCCACCCCGTGCGGAGTCGGTCGCCGGAGCCGGCGGAGCGCTGCCCGTTGACAGGTCCGCTGGCACCGGTGGCACCACCGGTGGGGGCACAGCCGGCGTGTCCAAGGGCAGGCCGCCGCTCCGTGTGGCGTCGGTCGTAGGAACCGGCGATGCACTGGCAACAGACGGGTCCGTCGCCGGTGCGTCCGCCGGACGGTCCGTCGCCGTCCGCGTCACTAGCGGGGCACACACGGGTGGGGCATCGCTTGTGCCGTCACAACCCGTGCGGACCGGCTTGTCGGACGCATCAATCGCCGGCCGCTCCAGAAGTGGGGATGAATCAGAGAGGCCCGGCGGTACAACCCGCTTGAGCCGTTGTTTGACTTGCATCCCACTGGGATTTTTGCACACAGCGTTGGTGTACGGTGACTTTTTTTCTGCAATATTTTGCTGTCTTTTCTTGGATTTTCTGTTTGCACTCAGTCACATGTTCACTTTAAGATGTTTTCTTGTTCATGTTTTTGTTTTTTGTTTGTTGCGGTTGCACCCGATTCAAGAGCCGAATGGCTCACAGGGACACACCAAATACATGAACTTGAACAATCCAATGGTGGCGACCCAACCGAACACGGATACGCACGCTTTGAAGTGACGTCGTGCCCCCTGTGCCCGACGTCACTTCCTGCGACGCCACCGCGTCACCAACTGCTCCTCTGCACGTGCTCAGGTGCGCACTAGCGAGGCGAGCGAGGAGCACGTGGCCGTGCTGGCGCGGCGCTCTGCCGGCGGGCGCCTCGCCAGCGTGGAGCTGGCGGCAGCCGGGAGCCGCCTCCAGCTGCTGGGAGACGGCGCCATTGACATCAACGACGAGCACAAGTAACCCCCTAGCACCCCCCTAGCACCCACTAGCACCCCCTAGCACCCCTAGCACCCCTAGCACCCCCTAGCACCCCCTAGCTCCCCCTAGCACCCCCTAGCACCCCCTAGCACCCCCTAGCACCCCCCTAGCACCCCCTAGCTCCCCCTAGCACCCCCTAGCACCCCCTAGTACCCCCTAGCACCCCCCTAGCACCCCCTAGCACCATCTAGTACACCCTAGTACACCCCTAGCACCCCCTAGCACCCCCTAGCACCCCCTAGCTCCCCCAAACACCCCCTAGCACCCCCTAGCTCCCCCTAGCACCCACCTAGCACCCCCTAGCACCCCCTAGCACCCCCTAGCACCCCCTAGCACCCATAGCACCCCCCTAGCACCCCCTAGCACCCCCTAGCACCCCCTAGTACACCCTAGTACACCCCTAGCACCCCCTAGCACCCCCTAGCACCCCCTAGCTCCCCCAAACACCCCCTAGCACCCCCTAGCTCCCCCTAGCACCCACCTAGCACCCCCTAGCACCCCCTAGCACCCCCCTAGCACCCCCTAGCACCCCTAGTACACCCCTAGCACCCCCTAGCACCCTACTAGCACTCCCCTAGCTCCCCATAGCACCCCCTAGCACCCCCTAGCACCCCCTATCACCCCCTAGCACCCCCTAGCACCCCCTAGCACCCCCTAGTACACCCCTTGCACCCCCTAGCTCCCCCTAGCACCCCCTAGCACCCATAGCACCCCCCTAGCACCCCCTAGCACCCCCTAGCACCCCCTAGTACACCCTAGTACACCCCTAGCACCCCCTAGCACCCCCTAGCACCCCCTAGCTCCCCCAAACACCCCCTAGCACCCCCTAGCTCCCCCTAGCACCCACCTAGCACCCCCTAGCACCCCCTAGCACCTCCCTAGCACCCCCCTAGCACCCCCCTAGCACTCCCCTAGCTCCCCATAGCACCCCCTAGCACCCCCTAGCACCCCCTATCACCCCCTAGCACCCCCTAGCACCCCCTAGCACCCCCTAGTACACCCCTAGCACCCCCTAGCTCCCCCTAGCACCCCCTAGTACACCCCTAGCACCCCCTAGCACCCCCTATCACCCCCAAACACTGCCCTAGCACCCCTCTAGCACCCCCTAGCACCCCCTAGCTCCCCCTAGCACCTCCTAGTACACCCCTAGCACCCCCTAGCACCCCCTAGCACCCCCAAACACTGCCCTAGCACCCCCTAGCACCCCCTAGCACCCCCTAGTACACCCCTAGCACCCCCTAGCACCCCCTAGCACCCCATAGTACACCCCTAGCACCCCCTAGCTCCCCCTAGCACCCCCTAGTACACCCCTAGCACCCCCTAGCACCCCCTATCACCCCCTAGCACCCCCTAGCACCCCCTAGCTCCCCCTAGCACCCCCTAGTACACCCCTAGCACCCCCTAGCACCCCCTAGCACCCCCAAACACTGCCCTAGCACCCCTCTAGCACCCCCTAGCACCCCCTAGCTCCCCCTAGCACCCCCTAGTACACCCCTAGCACCCCCTAGCACCCCCTAGCACCCCCAAACACTGCCCTAGCACCCCCTAGCACCCCCTAGCACCCCCTAGTACACCCCTAGCACCCCCTAGTACACCCCTAGCACCCCCTAGCACCCCCTAGCACCCCCAAACACTGCCCTAGCACCCCCTAGCACCCCCTAGCACCCCCTAGTACACCCCTAGCACCCCCTAGTACCCCCTAGCACCCCCTAGCACCCCCTAGTACACCCCTAGCACCCCCAAATACCGCCTTAACACCTTCACAACCTAACCGCTACCCCCTAGACAAGTGCCCCTACAGCCCTGCTGGAGGCTACCCCGGGGACCTTTGCCTGTGTCTGCGTGCAGCGTGACGCTGCCGTACGTGGGCGGCGCCGTGCAGGTGGAGCGGCAGGGACTGCAGGTCCGCGTCTCCTTGCGCTCGCTGGGGGTCACCGTCTACTGGGACGGGCAGGGCTCACTCAGGGTGACTCACTCACTCACTCAGAGAGTCACTCAGTCACTCAGTCACTCACTCACTCATTCAGCCACTCACTCACTCACTCAGTCGCTCACTTACTCAGAGACTCAATCACTCACTCAGTCACTCACTCAGTCACTCACTCAGAGACTCACTCACTCCCTCAGAGACTCACTCACTCAGTCACTCACTCACTCAGTCACTCATTTACTCAGAGACTCACTCAGTCACTCACTCAGAGACTCACTCACTCAGTCACTCACTCAGAGGCTCACTCAGTCACTCACTCAGAGACACACTCACTCACTCAGTCACTCACTCACTCAGAGACTCACTCACAGACTCACTCACTCAGACATTCACTCAGAGACTCACTCACTCAGAGACTCACTCACTCAGAGACTCATTCACTCAGAGACTCACTCACTCAGAGACTCACTCAGAGACTCATTCAGACACTCAGAGATTCACTCACTCAGACATTCACTCAAACACTCACTCAGATACTCACTCACTCAGAGACTCACTCACTCACTCAGAAACTCACTCACTCAGAGACTCACTCACTCACTCAGACACTCACTTACTCACTCAGAGACTCACTCACTCATTCAGTCACTCACTCACTCAGTCGCTCACTTACTCAGAGACTCAATCACTCACTCAGTCACTCACTCAGTCACTCACTCAGAGACTCACTCACTCCCTCAGAGACTCACTCACTCAGTCACTCACTCACTCAGTCACTCATTTACTCAGAGACTCACTCAGTCACTCACTCAGAGACTCACTCACTCAGTCACTCACTCAGAGGCTCACTCAGTCACTCACTCAGAGACACACTCACTCACTCAGTCACTCACTCACTCAGAGACTCACTCACAGACTCACTCACTCAGACATTCACTCAGAGACTCACTCACTCACTCAGAGACTCACTCACTCAGAGACTCATTCACTCAGAGACTCACTCACTCAGAGACTCACTCAGAGACTCATTCAGACACTCAGAGATTCACTCACTCAGACATTCACTCAAACACTCACTCAGATACTCACTCACTCAGAGACTCACTCACTCACTCAGAAACTCACTCACTCAGAGACTCACTCACTCACTCAGACACTCACTTACTCACTCAGAGACTCACTCACTCATTCAGTCACTCACTCACTCAGTCGCTCACTTACTCAGAGACTCAATCACTCACTCAGTCACTCACTCAGTCACTCATTTACTCAGAGACTCACTCAGTCACTCACTCAGAGACTCACTCACTCAGTCACTCACTCAGAGGCTCACTCAGTCACTCAGTCACTCACTCAGAGACACACTCACTCACTCAGTCACTCACTCACTCAGAGACTCACTCAGAGACTCACTCACTCAGTCACTCACTCAGAGGCTCACTCAGTCACTCAGTCACTCACTCAGAGACACACCCACTCACTCACTCAGAGACTCACTCACTCACTCAGAGACTCACTCACTCACTCAGAGACTCACTCACTCAGAGACTCACTCACTCAGAGACTCATTCAGATACTCAGAGATTCACTCACTCAGAGACTCACTCATTCACTCAGAGACTCACTCACTCACTCAGAGACTCACTCACTCAGAGACTCACTCACTCACTCAGAGACTCACTCACTCAGAGACTCACTCACTCACTCAGACACTCACTTACTCACTCAGAGACTCACTCACTCAGACACTCACTTACTCACTCAGAGACTCACTCAGAGACTCACTCACTCAGAGACTCACTCACTCAGTCAGTCACTCAGAGACTCACTCAGAGACTCACTCAGAGACTCACTCACTCAGATACTCACTCAGTCACTCACTCAGAGACTCACTCACTCAGATACTCACTCACTCATAGAGTCACTCACTCACAAACTCACTCAGGTTGTGGTGGTTGTGGTGGTGGTTGTGGTGGTGGTTGTGGTGGTGGTGGTTGTGGTGGTTGTGGTGGTTGTTGTGGTGGTTGTGGTGGTGGTGGTGGTTGTGGTGGTGGTGGTTGTGGTGGTGGTGCAGGTGGAGTTGGATGCCCGCTACCGCAGCAAGACGTCCGGACTCTGCGGAGACTTCAACGGTGTCGCCGAGTCCACAGATCTACTCCGAGGTGCTGGCACACACACACACAGTAACGTGACACACACAGTCACGTGACACGTGACACACAGTCACGGTCATGTGACACACACACACAGTCACGTGACACACACACACACACGTGTCACGTGACACACACACACACAAGTCACGTGACACTGATGGTGGTGGTGGTGCGTGTCTCTCCCTCCACAGAGGGGGGAGTGGGGCCCATGAGCGTCCACCAGCTGGTGAACGCGCACCGCGTGAACGACCCCGGTGAGCAGTGCCCCTTCATCACCGCCGCCAACGTCACCGCGGCCTGCCCACAGCGCGTGAGTAGCTAGCCAGCTAGCTGGGTGGCGTGGAGCAGTTGGGGAGCAGTGGGGGTCTCTGTGGGTCTCTGTGAGTGTGGGTCTCTCTGAGTATGGGTCTCTGTGGGTCTCTGTGAGTGTGGGTCTCTGTAGGTCTCTGTGGGTCTCTGTGAGTGTGGGTCTCTCTGAGTACGGGTCTCTGTGGGTCTCTGTGAGTGTGGGTCTCTCTGAGTATGGGTCTGTGTGGGTCTCTGTGAGTGTGGGTCTCTCTGAGTATGGGTCTCTGTGGGTCTCTGTGAGTGTGGGTCTCTCTGAGTATGGGTCTCTGTGGGTCTCTGTGAGTGTGGGTCTTTCTGAGTATGGGTCTCTGTGGGTCTCTGTGAGTGTGGGTCTCTCTGAGTATGGGTCTGTGTGGGTCTCTGTGAGTGTGGGTCTCTGTAGGTCTCTGTGGGTCTCTATGAGTGTGGGTCTCTATGAGTAAGGGATTTCTATGATTATGGGTCTCTGTGGGTCTTTGTGAGTATGGGTCTCTGTGGGTCTCTATGAGTGTGGGTCTCTATGAGTAAGGGATTTCTTTGAGTATGGGTCTCTGTGGGTCTTTGTGAGTATGGGTCTCTGTGGGTCTCTATGAGTGTGGATCTCTATGAGTAAGGGATTTCTTTGAGTATGGGTCGCTGTGGGTCTTTGTGAGTATGGGTCTCTGTGGGTCTCTATGAGTGTGGGTCTCTATGAGTAAGGGATTTCTTTGAGTATGGGTCTCTGTGGGTCTTTGTGAGTATGGGTCTCTGTGGGTCTCTGTGATTATGGGTCTCTGTGGGTCTCTATGAGTGTGGGTCTCTATGAGTAAGGGATTTCTATGAGTATGGGTCTCTGTGGGTCTCTATGAGTGTGGGTCTCTGTGGGTCTCTATGGTTATGGGTCTCTACGGGTCTCTCTGAGTATGGATCTCTGTGGGTCTCAATGAGTATGGGTCATAAAGACCATCACCACCATCACCATCCCAGACTGCGCTAACCTGAAACTCGTGTGCCATGCGTGTGTGTGGTGTATGTGGTGTGTGTGTGGTGTGTGTGTGGTGTGTGTGGTGTGTGTGTGGTGTGTGTGTGTGGTGTGTGTGTGGTGTGTGTGGTGTGTGATTGGGGTGTGTGTGTGGTGTGTGTGTGGTGTGTGTGTGTGCTGTGTGTGTGGTGTGTGTGTGGTGTGTGTGTGGTGTGTGTGTGTGGTGTGTGGGTGTGTGTGTGTGTGGTGTGTGTGTGGTCTGTGTGGAGTGTGTGTGGTGTGTGGTGTGTGTGTGTGGTGTGTGTGTGGTGTGTGTGTGGTGTGTGTGTGGTGTGTGTGTGGTGTGTGTGGTGTGTGGTGTGTGTGTGTGTGGTGTGTGTGTGTGGTGTGTGTGGTGTGTGTGTGGTGTGTGTGTGTGGTGTGTGTGTATGTGGTGTGTGTGTGCTGTGTGTGTGGTGTGTGGTGTGTGGTGTGTGTGGTGTGTGTGTGTGTGGTGTGTGTGTGTATGGTGTGTGTGTGTGGTGTGTGTGTGGTGTGTGTGGTGTGTGTGTGGTGTGTGTGTGTGGTTTGTGTGTGGTGTGTATGGTGTGTGTAGGAGGGGCTGTGCCGATCTCTGCTACGCTCCGTGCTTGGTCGCGGCGCTGGCGATGACTCCACCACCACCAGCTCCACGCTGCTGCTGGAGCTGGTGGAGCCGTTCGTGGCGGGCTGTGCAGGCGAGCTGTGCGCCTGCTCCACCTCCACCTCGTCCACCTCCTCGTCCACCTCCTCCTCTTCGTCGTCGCCCTCCACGTGCTCCCCGTGCTCGTCGCTGCGCGCCCTCTCACAGGCGCTCGTCATCGCCGGGGGGCGCCCAGCCGAGTGGAGGAGCCCCTCGCTCTGCCGTGAGACACTCGCACAGCCGCAGCAGCAGCAGCAGCAGCTCCTCCTCCTCCTGCTGCTGCTGCTCCACCTCCTCCTGCTGCTGCTGCTCCTCCTTCACCTCCTCCACCTCCTCCTGCTGCTGCAGCTCCTGCTGCTGCTGTTGCTGCTGCTCCTCCTCCACCTCCTGCTGCAGCTCCACCTCCTCCTCCTCCACCTCCTGTTGCTGCTGCTGCTCCTGCTGCTGCTGCTCCACCTCTTTCTGCTGCTACTGCTGCAGCCCCGACAGCCCGGTTGAAGGCTACCTGGGAGACCTTTACCTGTGCGTGTCTCTTTCTTGCCCCACCTGGCCGCGTCCTCTCAGCTGAAGGCTACCTGGGGCACCTTTACCTTTACCTGTGTGCGCGTGTATCTCTCTTCCCCACCTGGCCAAGTCTTCTCTGCTGAAGGCTACCTGGGGTAACTTTACCTTTACCTGTGTGCGTGTCTCTCTTGCCCCACCTGGCTGCGTCCTCTCTGCTGAAGGCTACCTGGGGGAACTTTACCTTTACCTGTGTGCGCGTGCCTCTGTCCCACACAGCGGCCCCGCGCTGCCCAGCTGGCCGCGTCTTCTCTGAGTGCGGCTCGGCCTGCCCCCCAACCTGCAGGGACCCGGGCAGCGCCGCCGCCTGCAGCTCGCGATGCACATACGGCTGCTTCTGCCCCAACGGTCGGTGGTGGGACGTCGTGTGAACGTCGTGGTGTGTGCACGTCGTGGTGTGGTGTGACGTCGTGTGAACGTCGTGGTGTGAACGTTGTGTGAACGATGTGGTGTCAACGACATGTTGGGGTGAACCGTTGCGGTGTGGACTTTGCGGTATGAACGTTGGAGTGTGAACGTTGTGTGAACGTTGTGGTCGAACGTCGTGTGAACGTTGTGGTGTGAAACATGGGCAGGCCCGGGTAAAACTACGTGGCTGTGAGTCGGACTCATTCCCTGTTCACCTTGGGGTGCGACAGGGATGTCCTCTGGCTCCCACATTATTTAACATCTTTTTCGACCGCGTAGTTCGTGAAGCCTTCAATAGCTGTACCGGGGGAATTTCCATCTGGTACAGATATAATGGGAGGCTGATCGATGCCCGGGTGCTGTCAAGGGATAGCTCCCTATTGCTCAACCACGTTATGTATGCCGATGATCTGGTAATTGCTGCTCACTCGGAGGAGGAGTTGGAGGCACTGCTGCTGAACCTGGAGCTTGCCACTAAGAGGTGGGGCCTTACCATCAGCCCCACCAAAACTAAGCACCTGCCTGGGTATTTTGTACCATCGGACACTCCACCCCCACAACTACCAATTGGTGATGGGGCAGTTGTGGAGAGAGTGGAGAGTTTTCCATACCTGGGCAGTGTGCTCATGACCGGCTCTGGTTTGACAGCAGAGGTCTCACTCCGAATCAGTTGAGCGGCATCATCTTTTCATCGGCTGCGTAATGCTGTGTAGAAGCTACCTGGTCTGTCGCTCCACACGAAGCTTTGGGTCTTCTTGGCCACAGTCATTCTAATCCTTCTCTATGTTTGGAAAAACGTGGACCCCGCTAATGGGACATCTTCGCCGGTTAGGCTGGCCTGCCTACGACCCATCCTGGGTTTAACCAGGCTGGATTGTGTGAGGAGCTCAGAAATCCTTGAAAGATCTGGGCAAAGTCCCATCGGTGAGCTCCTCCGGCAGGCAAGGCTGCGTTGGCTGTGTCATGTAGCCTGCATGCCCAGCCACCGCATGCCTAAACAGCTTTTGTTCGGCCGGATCGAGGGGGCTAAACGGGCGTGGCACGGGCTAGAGAAGAGATGGAGTGATGTGGTACAGGAGGACGTGGAGCTGAGTGGACTTGCCGATGACTGGTACCAGCGGTGTCAAGATCGGCCTCTGTGGAGGAGGCTCGTGAAGGACGCTACTGGGCAGTTGGAGGCAGTCGCCCTCCAACAACAACGGAGGGCGGAGGAGCGACGCTCACAACAACGAGTGGGGCGCTGGGTGGCTTAAGCACAGCAAGTTGGCACAGTAGGGGGCACAGGTGGTGCATCAGCCAGTCATCTCAGTCAGTCAACCAGTGGCACCTGGGTCTGCCCCGTGACCTCTTGCCAGCGGGCGTTCGACACTTCACGTGGCCTCAAGGTGCACATGGCCTGGCACAAGTGTCGTGGTGACGTCACTGCCACTTAGTGGCGAATGGCGGTTTTGTTGTGTGTCTATGTGTGTGTCTATGTGTCTGTGTGTCTGTCTCTATATGTGTGTCTATGTGTGTGTGTGCGTGTGTCTCTGTGTGTGTGTGTCTATGTGTGTGTATGTGTGTCCCTCTGCTCACGATCATTAAGGACCTTCATGATGGTGAGCGGGCCCGGGTAAAACTATGTGGCCGGGAGTCAGAGCCTTTCCCTGTACACCTTGGGGTGCGACAGGGATGTCCTCTGGCTCCCACATTATTTAACATCTATTTTGACCACGTAGTTCGTGAAGCCTTCAATAGCTGTACCGAGGGAATTTCCATCTGGTACAGATATAATGGGAGGCTGATCGACTCCCGGGTGCGATAAAGGGATGGCTCCTTATTGGTCAACCACGTTATGTATGCCGACGATTTGGTTATAGCTGCTCATTCAGAAGAGGAATTGGAGACGCTGCTGCTGAGACTGGAGCGTGCCACTAAGAGGTGGGGCCTTACCATTAGCCCCACCAAAACTAAGCACCTGCCTGGGTATTTTGTACCATCGGACACTCCACCCCCACAACTCCCAATCGGTGATGGGGTAGTAGTGGAGAGAGTGGAGAGTTTCCCATACCTGGGCAGTGTGCTTATGACCAGCTCCAGTTTAACAGCAGAGGTCTCACTCTGAATCAGTCGAGCGGCAATATTTTTTCATCGGTTGCATAACGCTGTGTGGAAGCTACCTGGTCTGTCACTCCGCACGAAGCTTCAGGTCTTCTCGGCCACGGTCATTCCCTCCCTTCTCTACGCTTGCGAAACGTGGACCCCCCTAGTGGAGCATCTTCGCCGGTTGGAAACATTTAGGCTGGCCTGCCTACGATCCATCCTGGGTTTAACCAGGCTGGATTGTGTGAAGAGCTCACAAATCCTTGAAAGATCTGGGCAAAGTCCCATCGGTGAGCTCCTCCGGCAGGCAAGGCTGCGTTGGCTGGGTCATGTAGCCCGCATGCCCAGCCACCGCATGCCTAAACAGCTTTTGTTCGGCCGGATCGAGGGGACTAAACGGGCGCGGAACAGGCTAGAGAAGAGATGGAGTGATGTGGTACAGGAGGACGTGGAGCTGAGTGGACTTGCCGATGACCGGTACCAGCGGTGTCAAGATCGGCCTCGGTGGAGGAGGCTCGTGAAGGACGCTACTGGGCAGTTGGAGGCAGTCGCCCTCCAACAACAACGGAGGGTTGAGGAGTGACGCTCACAACAACGAGCGGAGCGCCAGGTGGCTAAAGCACAGCAAGTTGGTACAGTAGGGGGCACAGGTGGTGCATCAGCCAGTCATCTCGGTCATCTCGGTCAGTCAACCCGTGGCACCTGCTGGGTCTGCCCCGTGACCTCCTGCCAGCGGGCGTTCGACACTCCACGTGGCCTCAACGTGCACTTGGCCTGGCACAAGCGTCATGGTGACGTCACCACCACTTAGTGGCGAATGGCGGTTGTTGTTGTTGTTGTGTCTCTATGTGTCTGTGTGTGTCTCTATGTATGTGTGTCTATGTGTGTGTCTAGGCACGGTAGTGGACGATGTTTCTCCGTCTGGTCGCTGCGTGCCGCTGTCCAACTGCTCGTGTGAGTTCAACGGCAAAGTGTACCGCGCCGGAGCGGTGCGCTCCTCACCCTGCCGCAAATGGTGAGGACTCACTCACCACTCACTCACCAGTCACTCACCACTCACTCACAACTCACTTAACACTCACTCACCACTCACTTACCACTCACCACTCACTCACACTCACTCAGTCAGTCAGTCAGTCACCCACTCACTCACCACTCACTCACCACTCACTCACAACTCACTTAACACTCACTCACCACTCACACTCACTCACTCACCACTCACTCACCACTCACTCACCACTCACTGACAACTCACTCGCCACTCACTCACTCACCCACCCACTCACTCACTCAGTCAGTCAGTCAGTCACCCACTCAATCACAACTCACTTACAACTCACTTAACACTCACTCACCACTCACCACTCACAACTCACTCACTCACCACTCATTCACCACTTAATCACCACTCACTCACCCACTCACTCACTCAGTCAGTCAGTCAGTCACTCACTCACTCACCACTCACTCACCACTCACTCACACAAAGTGTACCTGGCCGGCGAGATGCGCTCATCACCCTGCCGCTCACCACTCACTTACCACTCACCTCACCCTCACCACTAACTCACCTCACCCTCATCACTCACTCACCTCACCCTCATCACTCACTCACCTCACCCTCATCACTCACTCACCTCACCCTCATCACTCGCTCACCTCACCCTCATCACTCAATCACCTCACCACTCACTCCTCCCACCCTCACCACTCACTCACCACACTCACTCACCTCACCTTCACAACTCACTTACCACTCACTCCCCTCACCCTCACCACTCACTCACCGTCCACAACTGTGTCTGTCTGCTGCTATAAATGTTCCACGTGATGATGACGACGACGATGACGTCAGCCACTCGGCTGAGCTGCTGTCATTAGTGAGAAGCCACGTGGTGGTGGAGGTGGTTAGTGAGAAGTCACGTGGTGGTGGTTAGTGAGTAGTCACGTGGTGGTGGAGGTGGTTAGTGAGAAGTCACGTGGTGGTGGTTAGTGAGAAGTCACGTGGTGGTGGAGGTGGTTAGTGAGAAGTCACGTGGTGGTGGTGGTTAGTGAGAAGTCACGTGGTGGTGGTGGTTAGTGAGAAGTCATGTGGTGGTGGTGGTCAGTGAGAAGTCACGTGGTGGTGGTGGTGGTTAGTGAGAAGTCACGTGGTGGTGGTTAGTGAGAAGTCACGTGGTGGTGGTTAGTGAGAAGTCACGTGGTGGTGGAGGTGGTTAGTGAGAAGTCACGTGGTGGTGGTTAGTGAGAAGTCACGTGGTGGTGGTGGTGGTTAGTGAGAAGTCACGTGGTGGTGGTTAGTGAAAAGTCACGTGGTGGTGGTGGTGGTTAGTGAGAAGTCACGTGGTGGTGGTGGTTAGTGAGAAGTCACGTGGTGGTGGTTAGTGAGAAGTCACGTGGTGGTGGAGGTGGTTAGTGAGAAGTCACGTGGTGGAGGTGGTTAGTGAGAAGTCACGTGGTGGTGGTGTTTAATGAAAAGTCACGTGATGGTGGTGGTTAGTGAGAAGTCACGTGGTGGTGGAGGTGGTTAGTGAGAAGTCACGTGGTGGTGGTGGTGGTTAGTGAGAAGCCACGTGGTGGTGGTGGTTAGTGAGAAGTCACGTGGTGGTTCAAGTTCAAGTTCAAGTTCATTTATTAGGTATAGCCCTGTGAGCCATTCAGCTCTTGAATCGGGTGCAACCGCAACAAACAAAAACATGAACAAAAAACATCTTAAAGTGAATATGTGACTAAGTGCAAACAGAAAATCCAAGAAAAGACAGCAAAATATTGCAGAAAAAACACCGTACACCAACGCTGTGTGCAAAAATCCCAGTGGGATGCAAGTCAAACAACAACAACAACAACCACAAGACAGCTTAGATTAAGGCCATCAGTCTAACTCTGTACTACAACAAACAAACATGGCTAAACCAATACACTTTTCGAAATCACCAAAATAAAGCCATGAAAGCAATGAGAAAGCAATCATAGGAACTGTGACAGAATTTTCACAATAAATGGCATAAACAACATGTACTACCAAAACCCTGCAGCCATAGCTGGCTGCATGAGTCACTCCACCTTTAAGATCAGCACACTAAATCAAAAGCACAGGTCATACTTTGTAGCGATCATCCGGAGCGAAACATTTTATTTTAGGTCACTGAATAGCACTGGCAGCTAGGGGTGTACAACTCCTCTAGAGCAGTTTTGAGTGAAGATCTCATAGGTAGTGACTCAAGTTTCAATTTATTGGCAACAGCATTCCAGACCCTGGGGGCATCAATAGCAAAGGCCCTTCCTCCAGTATATGTACGGCAATAGGGAATATTAAGCTGGTAAATGAGTGTAGACCTTAGGTCAAATTTGTTCTTTGAAACAGAGATGAGATCCAGCAGGTAATCTGCAGATTCTTTTGCAAGTACATCATGAATAAATAAGATCTGGTGCACAAGCCGTCGAACATTCAGAGATGTTAAGTTTGACCCAATGTAGAGGTCACAGTGGTGAGTCCTATATGGGCAGTTCAATGCAAATCTTAAGGCCGAGTGATGGTGGTGGTGGTTAGTGAGAAGTCACGTGGTGGTGGTGGTTAGTGAGAAGTCACGTGGTGGTGGTGGTTAGTGAGAAGCCACGTGGTAGTGGTGGTGGTGGTGCTGGTGGAGGTGGTGGTGCTGGTGGTGCTGGTGGAGGTGGTGAAGGTGGTGGTGGTGGTGGTGGAGGTGGTGGTGGTGGTGGTGGGGTAGGTGGTGGTAGTGGTGGTGGTGGGGTAGGTGGTGGTAGTGGTGGTGGTGGCTCGTCTGGAGCTTCACACCTCAGTGGGGCCTTACCTCGTAGCTCGTAGCTCAGTGTTTAGTTTAGTATAGAGGTTTAGATTGTAGTTTAGATTGTAGTTTAGTGTTTAGTTTAGTGTATAATTTAGATTGTAGTTTAGATTGTAGTTTAGTGTATAGTTTAGATTGTAGTTTAGATTGTAGTTTAGTGTATAGTTTAGATTGTAGTTTAGTGTTTAGTTTAGTATAGAGGTTTAGATTGTAGTTTAGATTGTAGTTTAGTGTTTAGTTTAGTGTATAGTTTAGATTGTAGTTTAGATTGTAGTTTAGTGTTTAGTTTAGTGTGTAGTTTAGATTGTAGTTTAGATTGTAGTTTAGTGTATAGTTTAGATTGTAGTTTAGATTGTAGTTTAGTGTATAGTTTAGATTGTAGTTTAGTGTTTAGTTTAGTATAGAGGTTTAGATTGTAGTTTAGATTGTAGTTTAGTGTTTAGTTTAGTATAGAGGTTTAGATTGTAGTTTAGATTGTAGTTTAGTGTTTAGTTTAGTGTATAGTTTAGATTGTAGTTTAGATTGTAGTTTAGTGTATAGTTTAGATTGTAGTTTAGATTGTAGTTTAGTGTATAGTTTAGATTGTAGTTTAGTGTTTAGTTTAGTATAGAGGTTTAGATTGTAGTTTAGATTGTAGTTTAGTGTTTAGTTTAGTATAGAGGTTTAGATTGTAGTTTAGATTGTAGTTTAGTGTTTAGTTTAGTGTATAGTTTAGATTGTAGTTTAGATTGTAGTTTAGTGTTTAGTTTAGTGTGTAGTTTAGATTGTAGTTTAGATTGTAGTTTAGTGTATAGTTTAGATTGTAGTTTATATTGTAGTTTAGTGTATAGTTTAGATTGTAGTTTAGTGTTTAGTTTAGTATAGAGGTTTAGATTGTAGTTTAGATTGTAGTTTAGTGTTTAGTTTAGTATAGAGGTTTAGATTGTAGTTTAGATTGTAGTTTAGTGTTTAGTTTAGTATAGAGGTTTAGATTGTAGTTTAGATTGTAGGTTAGTGTTTAGTTTAGTATAGAGGTTTAGATTGTAGTTTAGATTGTAGTTTAGTGTTTAGTTTAGTGTATAGTTTAGATTGTAGTTTAGATTGAGTGTATAGTTTATATTGTAGTTTAGTGTATAGTTTAGATTGTAGTTTAGATTGTAGTTTAGTGTATAGTTTAGATTGTAGTTTAGTGTTTAGTTTAGTATAGAGGTTTAGATTGTAGTTTAGATTGTAGTTTAGTGTTTAGTTTAGTATAGAGGTTTAGATTGTAGTTTATATTGTAGTTTAGTGTTTAGTTTAGTTTAGTATAGAGGTTTAGATTGTAGTTTAGATTGTAGTTTAGTGTTTAGTTTAGTATAGAGGTTTAGATTGTAGTCTAGATTGTATTTTAGTGTTTAGTTTAGTCTATAGTTTAGATTGTAGTTTAGATTGTAGTTTAGTGTATAGTTTAGATTGTAGTTTAGATTGTAGTTTAGTGTATAGTTTAGATTGTATTTTAGTGTTTAGTTTAGTGTATAGTTTAGATTGTAGTTTAGATTGTAGTTTAGTGTATAGTTTAGATTGTAGGTCTGTCAGAGACAGCTTGGTGCTGTTTCATTCAGACGCTGTCTCCCCGATAGACCTGGTCTTCACCTGATGACGGCTGCTTGCGTTGTGGCCGAAACGTCGTGAAAATTATTTTATTATGTTTTATTTTATTATTTTTATTGTTTCCATTCTACGTGACTTTACCGAAAGAACCAAGAAGACTCTCCCTGACCTTTAACCCAAACACAATCCGAGATGTACCGGAGCGGTGAAGTATGGCGCTTACCCCCTCCCGCCCGTGCCCAGTGCGTGTGAGCGAGGCCGTTGGAGCTGTACAGAGCGGCCATGTGCAGCCACGTGCGTGGTGGACGGGGGATCCCACGTGACCACCTTCGACCAGGCCGAGTTCCGCTTCCATGCGGCATGCCGCTACCTCCTGCTGCAGGTACAGGGGCTCACTCAGTCACTCAGTCACACGGTCACTCAGTAACATGGTAATTCAGTCACTCACACAGTCACTCACTCACACAGTCACTCATTCACTCGGTCACACAGTCACTCGGTCACTCGGTCACACAGTCACTCGGTCACTCATTCACTCAGTCACTCAGTCACACAGTCACTCAGTCACAGTCACTCGGTCACTCAGTCACACAGTCACTCACTCACTCACTCAGTCACACGGTCACTCAGTCACACAGTCACTCAGTCACTCAGTCACATGGTCACTCGGTCACTCAGTCACTCAGTCACTCAGTCAAACGGTCACTCAGTAACATGGTAATTCAGTCACTCACACAGTCACTCACTCACACAGTCACTCATTCACTTGGTCACACAGTCACTCGGTCACTCAGTCACACAGTCACTCACTCACTCAGTCACTCAGTCACAGTCACTCGGTCACTCAGTCACACAGTCACTCACTCACTCACTCAGTCACACGGTCACTCAGTCACACAGTCACTCAGTCACTCAGTCACATGGTCACTCGGTCACTCAGTCACTCAGTCACTCAGTCAAACGGTCACTCAGTAACATGGTAATTCAGTCACTCACACAGTCACTCACTCACACAGTCACTCATTCACTTGGTCACACAGTCACTCGGTCACTCAGTCACACAGTCACTCACTCACTCAGTCACTCAGTCACACAGTCACTCAGTCACACAGTCACTCGGTTACTCAGTCACACAGTCACTCACTCACTCACTCAGTCACACGGTCACTCAGTCACTCAGTCACTCGGTCACTCACACAGTCACTCAGTCACGCGGTCACTCAGTCACTCACACAGTCACTCAGTCACATGGTCATTCAGTCACTCACACAGTCACTTACTCAGTCACATGGTCACTCAGTCACTCACACAGTCACTCAGTCACGCGGTCACTGACTCACACACAGTCACTGACTCACTCAGTCACACAGTCACTCAGTCATTGACTCACTCAGTCACTCACTCACACAGTCACACAGTCACTCAGTCACTCACTCACACAGTCACTTAGTCACACAGTCACTCATTCACTCGGTCACACAGTCACTCAGTCACACATTCACTCAGTCACACAGTCACTCACTCACTCAGTCACTCAGTCACACAGTCACTTAGTCACACAGTCACTCAGTCACACAGTCACACAGTCACACAGTCACTCACACAGTCACTCACTCACACAGTCACACAGTCACTCACACAATCACTCAGTCACACAGTCACTCACTCACACAGTCACACAGTCACACAGTCACTCATTCACTCGGTCACTGTGTCACTTAGTCACTCACTCACACAGTCACTCACTCACACAGTCACTCACTCACACAGTCACACAGTCACTCACTCACACTGTCACTCACTCACACAGTCACTCACTCACACAGTCACTCACTCACATAGTCACACAGTCACTCACTCACACAGTCACACAGTCACACAGTCACTCACTCACACAGTCACTCACTCACATAGTCACTCAGTCACTCACTCACTCACTCACTCACATAGTCACTCAGTCACACAATCACTCACTCACACAGTCACTCACTCACACAGTCACACAGTCACTGACTCACACAGTCACACAGTCACTCAGTCACTCACTCACTCACTCACATAGTCACTCAGTCACACAGTCATTCACTCACACAGTCACTCCCTCACACAGTCACACAGTCACTCACTCACACAGTCACTCACTCACACAGTCGCACAGTCACTGACTCACACAGTCACACAGTCACTCAGTCACACAGTCACTGACTCACACAGTCACATGGTCACTAACTCACCCCGTCACTCACCCAGGCAGGAAACTGGTCCCTGGTTGGCTCCTTCACTCAGTGCGGAGCCACGGAGTCAGAGACCTGCCTCGACTCCATCCTCACCACCAACGGAAAGGTACCCTCACCACCACACTCACCAACAACAACAACCGCCATTCACCACTAAGTGGCGGTGACGTCACCACGACGCATGTGCCAGGCAATGTGCACCTTGAGGCCACGTGAAGTGTCGAACGCCCGCTGGCAAGAGGTCACGGGGCAGACCCAGGTGCCACTGGTTGACTGACTGAGATGACTGGCTGATGCACCACCTGTGCCCCCTACTGTGCCAACTTGCTGTGCTTAAGCCACCCAGCGCCCCACTCGTTGTTGTGAGCGTCGCTCCTCCGCCCTCCGTTGTTGTTGGAGGGCGACTGCCTCCAACTGCCCAGTAACATCCTTCACGAGCCTCCTCCACAGAGGCCGATCCTGACACCGCTGGTACCAGTCATCGGCAAGTCCACTCAGCTCCACGTCCTCCTGTACCACGTCACTCCATCTCTTCTCTAGCCCGTGCCGCGCCCGTTTAGCCCCCTCTATCTGGCCGAACAAAAGCTGTTTAGGCATGCGGTGGCTGGGCATGCGGGCTACATGACCCAGCCAATGCAGCCTTGCCTGCGGAGGAGTTCACCGATGGAACTGTGTCCAGATCTTTCAAGGATTTGTGAGCTCCTCAAACAATCTCCACAACTGCCCCCATCACCAATTTGGAGTTTTGGGGGGTGGAGTGTCCGATGGTACAAAATACCCAGGCAGGTGCTTAGTTTTGGTGGGGCTGATGGTAAGGCCCCACCTCTTGGTGGCACGCTCCAGGTTCAGCAGCAGCGCCTCCAACTCCTCCTCACGATCCTCCCCCCCTCCTCCTCCCTCCCCCTCCCTCCCTCTTCTCTCTCCACTGCTGGATGAAGGAGTATATCGAATTCTTCAGCGCGAGCGTCGTGAACCAGGGCGAGGACCTCCTCCCCCTGCCCTACATCACAGGTACCAGAGGCAAAGCTCCCCCCAGGTAGCCTCCCGCACGCTGGTGGGGCAAGTGCTTGCTTCAGCAGCAGGTTTCGTGATCACACACACACACACAGAGGTATAAAGATCCCCCGTGTAGCCTTCACAGACTTGTAGGGGCAAGTGCTGTTAGCGAGCAGTGCATATGAAGGCCGGAACGGCACACGAGGGGGTGGGTGGCCAGCACCACGCCCGGCCGCCTTTGTCTCCCCAGTGGCGATATTCACTACACACCGCTGCACCAGGAACCCATTTGAGGCTCAGTCGACCTAGGGGAGGCCCAGGACCGGTTCAGATAATCATCACCGCTGGTGTTGGCCTGTGAGCGGGAATCGAACCCGGGTCGCTGGGTTCGTAGCGCAGCGTAGCGCTAACCGCTGAGCCACTGCTCCACACACTCACACACAGGTACACACATACACACACAGGTACATACACACAGGTACACACAGGTACACACACAGATACACAGATACACACATACACACACAAGTACACACACACAGATACACACACACAGGTACACACACAGATACACACACACACAAGTACACACACACAGATACACACCCACAGGTACACACACACACAGGTACACACACACAGGTACACACATACACACACAGATACACACACACACAGATACACACAGATACACACACAGGTACATACAACAACAACAACAACAACCGCCATTCGCCACTAAGTGGCGGTGACGTCACCACGACGCTTGTGCCAGGCCATGTGCACCCTGAGGCCACGTGAAGTGTCGAACGCCCGCTGGCAGGAGGTCACGGGGCAGACCCAGGTGCCACGGGTCGACTGACCGAGATGAGCCAGATGACTGGCTGATGCACCACCTGTGCCCCCTACTGTGCCAACTTGCTGTGCTTTAGCCACCCGGCGCTCCGCTCGTTGTTGTGAGCGTCGCTCCTCCGCCCTCCGTTGTTGTTGGAGGGCGACTGCCTCCAACTGCCCAGTAGCGTCCTTCACGAGCCTCCTCCACTGAGGCCGATCTTGACACCGCTGGTACCAGTCATCGGCAAGTCCACTCAGCTCCACGTCCTCCTGTACATACACACACAGGTACACACACACAGGTACACACACACAGATACACACATACAGATACACACATACACACACACACATACACACACACAGGTACACACATCAACAACAACAACTGCCATTCACCACTAAGCCAGGCTAGGTGCAGGAGGAGGTCAATGGACAGACCCAGCAGGTGCCACGGGTTAACTGCTGTGCCAGGCTAGGTGCAGCAGGAAGTGACTGCCAGATACACCACCAGCTGTTTCCCCTATTGTGCCAACTTGCTGCGGTTTTATCCGCCCGGTGCTCCTCTCGTTGTTGTGAGCAGCGTCGCTCCTCTGCCCCTCCGCTGTTATTATTGGAGCTGCAACA
>NC_136322.1:4460648-4583732 GCF_964198595.1 Lampetra fluviatilis | reverse complement strand
AGGGGGAGGGGGGTTCAGATGTTATCCGCCGCTGGCATCGGTCGCGAGCGGGAGTCGAACTCGTGGAGGGCGAGAGACGTTCTAAAATACTCTCTCATGTCTGTGTCTCTCACTGTGCATCCTGCGTGTCCCCGCGTCTCCCCATGTCTCCCCGCGTCTCCCTGTGTCTCCCGCGTCTCCCCCGTGTCTCCCCGTGTCTCCCTGCTTCTCCCCGTGTCTCCCTGCGTCTCCCCGTCTCTCCCTGCTTCTCCCCGTGTCTCTCCGTGTCTCCTCGTGTCTCCCTGCGTGTCTCCCTGTGTCTCTCCGTGTCTCCCCGTGTCTCCCCGCATCGTCTCCCCGTGTCTCCCTGTGTCTCCCCGTGTCTCCCTGCGTCTCCGCGTGTCTCCCCGTGTCTTTCCTTGTCTCACCCTCCCCCCGCGTCTCTCCGTGTCTCCCCGCGTCTCCCCGCATCGTCTCCCCCCGCGTCTCCCCCCCGCGTGTCGAGACAGACTCGGTGGAGGTCCAGCGGGTGTCATCGATGTTCGTCGAGGTGCGGCTGCTCCTGCCACCCCCCCAGGGCTCCACCACCACCTCCTCCTCCACCTCCTCCACCTCCTCCTCCTCGTCGCTCCTCCTGCAGATCCGCACGGAGCCCACGCTGCAGATGTTCATCACGGCCAGCCCGGCCCTGCGCGGACTCACGCGCGGTGAGACTCCACGCGACACGGGGAGAGACACGGGGGGAGACACGGAGAGAGGACACGGGGGGAGACACGGGGAGAGACACGGGAGGAGAGACACGGGGGGAGACACGGGGAGAGACACGGGGAGAGAGAGACACGGGGAGAGACACGGGGGGAGAGAGACACGGGGAGAGAGACGTGGAGAGAGACACGGGGAGAGACACGGGGTGAGAGAGACACGGGGAGAGAGAGACACGGGGGGTGAGAGAGACACGGGGGGAGAGAGACACGGGGGGGTGAGAGAGACACGGGGGGAGAGAGACACGGGGGGGTGAGAGAGACACGGGGAGAGAGAGACACGGGAAGAGACACGGGGGGAGAGAGACACGGGGAGAGAGACGCGGAGAGAGACACGGGGAGAGACACGGGGTGAGAGAGACACGGGGAGAGAGAGACACGGGGGGGTGAGAGAGACACGGGGGGAGAGAGACACGGGGGGGTGAGAGAGACACGGGGAGAGAGAGACACGGGGAGAGACACGGGGGGAGAAAGACACGGGGTGAGAGACACGGGGAGAGACACGGGGAGAGACACGGGGGGAGAGAGACACGGGGAGAGACACGGGGGGAGAGACACGGAGAGAGAGACGCGGAGAGAGACACGGGGAGAGACACGGGGGGAGAGAGACACGGGGTGAGAGAGACACGGGGAGAGAGATACGGGGAGAGACACGGGGGAAGAGAGACACGGGGTGAGAGACACGGGGAGAGACACTGGGGGTGAGAGACACGGGGAGAGAGACGCGGAGAGAGACACGGGGAGAGACACGGGGGGAGAGAGACACGGGGAGAGACACGGGGAGAGACACGGGGAGAGAGACGGGGTGGGAGAGACACGGGGTGAGACACGGGGAGAGAGAGACACGGGGTGAGAGAGACACGGGGTGAGAGAGACACGGGGGGAGAGACACGGGGAGAGAAACACGGGGAGAGAGATACACGGGGAGAGACACGGGGGGAGAGACACGGAGTGAGAGAGACACGGGGAGAGACACGGGGAGAGACACGGCGAGAGAGACACGGGGAGAGAGACACGGGGAGAGAGACACGGGGAGAGAGAGACACGGGGAGAGACACGGGGGGAGAGACACGGAGTGAGAGAGACACGGGGAGAGACACGGGGAGAGACACGGGGAGAGAGACAAGGGGAGAGAGAGACACGGGGAGAGAGACACGGGGAGAGAGAGACACGGGGAGAGAGAGACACGGGGAGAGAGACACGGGGTGAGAGAGACACGGGGAGAGAGACACGGGATGAGAGACACGGGGAGATAGACACGAGGTGAGAGAGACACGGGGTGAGAGGGACACGTGGAGAGAGACACGGGGAGAGAGACACGGGATGAGAGACACCGGGAGAGAGAGACACGGGGAGAGAGACACGGGGAGAGAGATACACGGGGTGAGAGAGACATGGGGTGAGAGAGACACGGGGGGAGAGAAACACGGGGGGAGAGAGACACGGGGTGAGAGAGACACGGGGGGAGAGAGACACGGGGAGAGAGAGACACAGGGAGAGAGACGCGGGGTGAGAGAGACACGGGGAGAGAGATACGGGGAGAGAGACACGGGGTGAGAGAGACACGGGGGGAGAGAGACACGGGGAGAGAGACACGGGGTGAGAGAGACACGGGGAGAGAGAGACATGAGATCATGTACCTGTGTGTGTGTGTGCCTGTGTGTGTAACTGTGTGTGCCTGTGTGTGTAATTGTGTGTGTGTGCGTGCGTGTGTACCTGTGTGTATGTGTACCTGTGTGTGTGTGTGCCTGTGTGTGTGTGTACATGTGTGTGTGTACCTGTGTGTGTGATCATGTACCTGTGTGTATGATCATGAACCTGTGTGTGTACCTGTGTGTGTGTGTACATGTGTGTGTGTGTGTACCTGTGTGTGTGTCTGTGTGTGTGTGTGTGCCTGTGTGTGTGTGATCATGAACTTGTGTGTGTGTACCTGTGTGTGTGTGTACCTGTGCCTGTGTGTGTGATCACGAACCCGTGCGTGCAGGTCTGTGCGGCAACTTCAATGGCGTCGCAGGCGACGACTGGCGCTGCGCCCAGGGGGTGCTGCAGGCCACAGCGGCCTCCCTCGCCGACTCGTGGGGGGTCGGCGCTGGCGGGGGGGCTCCCTGCCCCCCCGCGCGAGACGCCCTGGCAGAGCCGTGCGCTGCTAGCGCCAGCACCGGTGAGACAGAGACACCGACAGAGACAACGCAGAGACAACGCAGAGACACCGCAGAGACACACAGAGAGAGACACGCAGAGACACACAGAGAGACACAGAGACACACACAGAGACACATGCAGAGACACACGCAGAGATACGCGCAGAGACACACTCAGAGACACACACAGAGACACACAGAGACACCCACAGAGACACACACAGAGACACACACAGAGACACACACAGAGACACCCACAGAGACACCCACAGAGACACACAGTGGTGGTGGTGGTTGACGGTGGTGGTGGTTGACGGTGGTGGTGGTGGTTGACGGTGGTGGTGGTGGTGGTTGTGCCGCTACAGCTGGCTTTGCCGAGCGGTGGTGCTCGCTGGTGCTGAGCGAGAAATCCGCGTTCGGCGCCTGCCACGGAGACGTGGACCCGGCACGCTTTTACACGGTGAGCAGCACGCAGACATCCACTCCGCGCACACACACACAGCCACACACACTCACACACTTACACACACGCACACAGAGCCACACACACACACACACAGAGACACACACACACACACACAGCCACACACACACACACAGAGCCACGCACACACACAGCCACACACACAGAGACACGCACACACACACACACTCATTCACTCACTTACACACACACCCACACACACACAGAGCCACGCACACATAGAGACATCCACACACAGAGCCACACACACACAGAGCCACACACACAGAGCCACACACACACAGAGCCACATACACACAGAGCCACGCACACACCCACACCTATACACACACACACACCCACACAGAGCCACGCACACACACACACAGAGCCTCACACACACACACTTACACACACTTACACACACACACCCACACACACACACACACAGACACACACACACACACACAGAGCCACACACACACACAGAGCCACATACACACAGCCACACACACAGCCACATACACAGAGACACACACACACAGAGACACACACACACAGAGCCACACACACACACACTTACACACAGAGCCACGCACACACACACACACAGAGCCACACACACAGAGCCACGCACACACACACAGAGCCACACACACCCACACTTACACACGCACACACACCCACACACACACACACAGAGCCACACACACACACAGAGCCACACACACACACAGAGCCACGCACACACACACCCACACACCTACACCCACACACACACACCCACCCACACACTCACACACACACACCCACACACACACCCACACACCCACCCACCCACTCACCCACCCACCCACCCACCCACTCAACCACTGATCCACTCACTCATTCACTCACTCACCCACTCACTCACTCACCCACCCCCTCACTCACCAACCAACTCACTCATCCACTCACTCACCCACTCACCCACCCACTGTGTGTATGTATGTCTGCGTGTGTGCGTGTGTATCTGTGCGTATGTCCGTGCGTGTGTCTGTGTTTTTCTGTGTGTGTCTGTCTGTGTGTTTGTGTGTGTGTGTCTGTGCGTGTGTCTGTGTGTCTGTATGTGTGTCTATGTATCTGTGTGTGTGTCTGTGTGTGCGTGTGTCTGTGCATGTGTCTGTGTGCCTGCGTATGTGTGTCTGTATCTGTGTGTGTGTGTGTCTGTATGTGTGTCTATGTATCTGTATGTGTGTGTGTCTGTATGTCTGTATGTCTGTCTGTGTGTGTGTCTGTGTGTGTGTCTGTGTGTGTGTGTCTGTGTGTGTGTCTGTGTGTCTGTGTGTGTGTGTGCTACAGGCGTGCCGCTACGAGGTTTGCACCGGCCAGGACGCGGCCGCGTCGCTCTGCTCGGCGCTCAGCTCCTACGTGGCGGCCTGCAGCCTCGCAGGTCGCCCGGTGGACGCGTGGCGCCAACTCGTGCCCGTGTGTGGTGGGTAGCGGTGGTGGTGGGTGGTGGGGGTGGGGTGGGGTGGTGGGTAGTGGTGGTGGGTGGTTCAAGTTCATGTATTAGGTATAGCCCTGTGAGCCATTCGGCTCTTGAATCGGGTGCAACCGCAACAAACAAAAAACAAAAACATGAACAACAAAAAACATCTTAAAGTGACTATGTGACTAAGTGCAAACAGAAAATCCAAGAAAAGACAGCAAAATATTGCAGAAAAAAACACCGTACACCAACGCTGTGTGCAAAAATCTCAGTGGGATGCAAGTCAAACAACCAACAACAGCCACAAGACAACTTAGATTAAGGCCATCAGTCTTACTCTGTACTCTTCCCGTGTGTGGTGGGTAGTGGTGGTGGGTGGGTGGTGGTGGTGCCCGTGTGTGGTGGGTAGTGGTGGGTGGTAGGTAGTGGTGGTGGTGTGTGGTGGGGGTGGGGTGGTGGGTAGTGGTGGGTAGTGGTGGTGGGTAGTGGTGGGTGGTGGTGCCTGTGTCGTGGTGTGTGGTGGGTAGAGGTGGTGGGTGGTGGCTAGCGGATGGTGGGTGGTGGTTAGCGGTACCCGTGTTGACATTGTCACCTTATCATCATCCCCCCCCCCCCACTAACCCCCCCACTAACCCCCCCTTTCCCCCACCAGACAAAGCCACGACCACGTGCGCTTCGGGCCGCGTCTTCTCCTACCGCGTGGTCACGTGCTCTAACCGCACGTGCGCGTCACTCGCACGCGGCACCGTCGAGGGGACGGCAGCTTCGTCCTCAGCTGCTCGGGGGCGTGGCCTCGGCTGTGGCTCCTCCTCCTCCTCTGCTAGTGCTGCTGCTAGTGCGGTGGGGGTGGTGGGGGTGGAGGGCTGCGTGTGCGCTGAGGGCACCTACGAGGAGCCCGAGGGGGGGCTGTGTGTCCCTGCCAGCAGCTGCCCCTGCGTGGGGGCAGCGGGGAGAAGCCTGCCCAGTGGGCAGTCCGTCAGGATGGGGGGCAGCCTGTGGTGCGTACACAAGTGTGTGTGTGTAGTGTGGGGTTAGTGTTAGTGTGTGTGTGTTAGTGTGTGTGTGTTAGTGTGTGTATTAGTGTGTTGTGTGTGTTGTGTGTGTGGTGAGCGTGTTGTGTTAGTGTGTGTGTTAGTGTGTTGTGCTAGTGTGTGGTGTGTGTTGTGTGTGTGTGTTAGAGTGTTGTATGTGTGTTAGTGTGTGTGTTGTGTGTGTGTGTTAGTGTGTGTGTTAGTGTGTGTGTGTGTGTTAGTGTGTTGTGTGTGTCTGTGTTGTATTAGTGTGTGTGTTAGTGTGTGGTTAGCGTGTTGTGTTAGTGTTTAGTTAGCATGTTGTGTTAGTGTGTAGTTAGTGTGTTGTGCTAGTGTGTAGTTAGCATGTAGTTAACGTGTTGCTTGTGTGCTGTGTGTGTGCAGCACGTGTCAGAATGGGGTGCTCGACTGTGAGAGACCTGCACAGGTGGACAACGGTGAGGACGTGCGGTGCAGGCACTCACACGTACACACACACGTACACATGTACACACACACACACACATGTACACACACACACACACATGTACACACACACACGTACACACACTCACACGTACACACATCTCGCTGCTGCTGCTGGTGGTTGTTGTGACGTCACGTCTCTGCGGTGACATCACTGCTCGCTGCTGCTGGTGGTTGTTGTGACGTCATGCCGCCGTGGTGACATCACTGCTCGCAGGTGGTGGTTGTTGTGACGTCACGTCTCTGCGGTGACATCACTGCTCGCTGCTGGTGGTTGTTGTTGTGACGTTACGTCTCTGCGGTGACATCACTGCTCGCTGGTGCTGGTTGTTGTTGTGACGTCACGTCGCCGTGGTGACATCACTGCTCGCTGCTGCTGGTGGTTGTTGTTATGACGTCACGTCGCTGTGGTGAGATCACTACTCGCTGGTGGTTGTTGTGACGTCACAGGCACGTGCTCCGCTCCGCTGGTGCGCTACAACTGCACGGGGAAGGCGACGCCGGCACAGGGAGTGGGGTGCGCCCCGTCGTGCCAAGGGAAGCTCACGCGGACCCCCTGCGTGAGTGGCCGTCACTATCGCCAACGTCGCCATCACCATCGTCACCATCGTCGCTACTATCGCCATTGTCGCCATCACCGTCACCGTCACCGTCACCATCGTCGCCATCACCGTCACCATTTTCACTATCGCCATCATCACTATCGTCACTATCGTCCATCGTCGCCATCACCGTCACTATCGCCCAAGTCGCCATCACTGTCACTATCGCCATCATCGCCATCACCGTCACTATCGCCATCATCGCCATCACCGTCACCATCGCCATCATCACCATCACCGTCACTATCGCCATCGTCGTCATCACCGTCACTATCGCCATCGTCACCATCACCGTCACTATCGCCATCATCGCCATCACCGTCACTATCGCCATCGTCGTCATCACCGTCACTATCGCCATCATCGCCATCACCGTCACTATCGCCATCGTCGCCATCACCGTCACTATCGCCATCGTCGCCATCACCGTCACTATCGCCATCGTCGCCATCACCGTCACTATCGCCATCGTCGCCATCACCGTCACTATCGCCATCGTCGCCATCACCGTCACTATCGCCATCGTCGCCATCACCGTCACTATCGCCATCGTCGCCATCACCGTCACTATCGCCATCGTCGCCATCACCGTCACTATCGCCATCGTCGCCATCACCGTCACTATCGCCATCGTCGCCATCACCGTCACTATCGCCATCGTCGCCATCACCGTCACTATCGCCATCGTCGCCATCACCGTCACTATCGCCATCGTTGCCATCACCGTCACTATCGCCATCGTCGCCATCACCGTCACTATCGCCATCGTCGCCATCACCGTCACTATCGCCATCATCGCCATCACCGTCACTATCGCCATCGTCGCCATCACCGTCACTATCGCCATCATCGCCATCACCGTCACTATCGCCAACATCACCGTCACCGTCACTATCGCCATCATCACCATCACCGTCACTATCGCCCACGTCGCCATCATCACCATCACCACCATGACCACAACCATGGCTCCCCGACTCGGCTACCCATGTCCCCATGTGTCTCTGTGTCTCCCCGTGTCTCTCCGTGTCTCCCCGTGTCTCTCCGTGTCTCTCCTTGTCTCCCCGTGTCTCTCCTTGTCTCTTCGTGTCTCCCCGTGTCTGACCGTGTCTCCCCGTGTCTCCCCGTGTCTTTCCGTGTCTCACCGTGTCTCCCCGTGTCTCTCCGTGTCTCATCGTGTCTCCCCGTGTCTCTCCATGTCTCTCCTTGTCTCCCCGTGTCTCTCCTTGTCTCTTCGTGTCTCCCCGTGTCTGACCGTGTCTTCCCGTGTCTCCCCGTGTCTCTCCGTGTCTCACCGTGTCTCCCCGTGTCTCCCCGTGTCTCTCCGTGTCTCCCCGTGTCTCTCCGTGTCTCTCCTTGTCTCCCCGTGTCTCTCCTTGTCTCTTCGTGTCTCCCCGTGTCTGACCGTGTCTCCCCGTGTCTCCCCGTGTCTCTCCGTGTCTCACCGTGTCTCCCCGTGTCTCCCCGTGTCTCACCGTGTCTCCCCGTGTATCCCCGCGTCTCTCCTTGTCTCCCCGTGTCTCTGCTTGTCTCTCCGTGTCTCACCGTGTCTCCCCGTGTCTCCTCGTGTCTCCCCGTGTCTCCCCGTAGCTGAGTGTGCGCTGTGAGCCGGGCTGTGGGTGTCCCCGGGGTCTGCTGGCGGATGGCGTGGGGGGCTGCGTGGCCTCCCGGGATTGTCCCTGCAGCCGCAATGGCCGCTCCTACAGCAGCGGTGGCACCGTCACCAGCAAGTGTGAGAAGTGGTGAGTGTGGTGGTGGTGGCATCACCAACATAACCACCATCATCACCGTCACCAGCAAGTGCGAGAAGTGGTGAGTGTGGTGGTGGTGGTATCACCGTCACCACCCCCATCATCACCGTCACCATCAAGTGTGAGAAGTGGTGAGTGTGGTGGTGGCATCATCATCATCACCAGCAAGTGTGAGAAGTGGTGAGTGTGGTGATGGTGGCATCACCGTCACCACCCTCATCATCACCGTCACCAGCAAGTGTGACAAGTGGTGAGTGTGGTGGTGGCATCACCAACATAACATAACCACCATCATCACCGTCACCAGCAAGTGTGACAAGTGGTGAGTGTGGTGGTGGTGGCATCACCAACATAACCCCCATCATCACCGTCACCAGCAAGTGTGACAAGTGGTGAGTGTGGTGGTGGTGGCATCACCAACATAACATAACCACCATCATCACCGTCACCAGCAAGTGTGACAAGTGGTGAGTGTGGTGGTGGCGTCATCACCAACATAACCCCCATCATCATCGTCACCACCACCATCATCACCGTCACCAGCAAGTGTGACAAGTGGTGAGTGTGGTGGTGGTGGCATCACCACCACCCCCATCATCACCGTCACCAGCAAGTGTGACAAGTGGTGAGTGTTGTGGTGGCATCATCATCGTCACCACCCCCATCATCACCGTCACCACCCCCATCATCACCGTCACCAGCAAGTGTGACAAGTGGTGAGTGTGGTGGTGGTGGCATCACCAACATAACCACCATCATCACCGTCACCAGCAAGTGTGACAAGTGGTCAGTGTGGTGGTGGCATCATCGTCACCACCCCCATCATCACCGTCACCAGCAAGTGTGACAAGTGGTGAGTGTGGTGGTGGTGGTGGCATCATCATCGTCACCACCCCCATCATCGCCGTCACCAGCAAGTGTGAGAAGTGGTGAGTGTGATGGTTGCATCACCAATATAACCATCATCATCACCACCGTCACCACCAAGTGTGGCAAGTAGTGAGTTTATCGTTTAGTTTAATACGTACACACGCACACACGAGAAGGTGGGGTGGGGGGAGATCTTTGTCTTTTGTTGTCGTGTGCGTGCTTGCGCGTGTCACAGCACGTGCCGTGGGGGCCAGTGGGCCTGCCAGGAGCGTCGCCAGCAGCCCTGCCTCTCCACGTGCTCCGTGTTCGGCGACGGGCACTACAGCTCCTTCGACGGGCGCCAGTTTGTGTTCGACGGCTCCTGCGAGTACGTCGTGGCTCAGGTGAGGGGCGAGCGACTGGGCGAGCGACCGAGCCGGCGGTACGAGGACTGTGCCATCCGGCGATTCGACTGGGACTCTAACACCGCAGGCACCAGTGCCTGCACGGATCGCCGCGCTAGCGTGCGGAGCGTTCCACCGTGACCCTTTGTTAGCGCTGTCAAGACGACAGAAAAAAATGTAATGGGGATTTTTTTTTTACCCGCAACAAATTAATTATATTGGACGTGAAAGCCTACATGTCAAACTGGGGCCCTTTAACCCGTTCTTACTGGCGGGGATACAGGAGGTGTTCAAACGCCGAACAGCGACACCTGTTGTTGTTGACTGCAAGGCGCCGTCATGTCTGCCTAACCACGCGTAGTGGTAGAAAACAAACACGCTTTGACAATCACTGTACGCATTTGTCCTTGTAACCGATTGGCTTGCGCCAGATCTGGAGCTTTCCTCTATGGCCGTGTGTCTCTGCGCCAGTGTTAGATCAGAGTATGATGCCAAAAGGGGAACAGCACAAGGACAATACCAGTATCAAAGTATTAAGGGCTTGGGTCGAGCAGTTATGTCTGTGGGACCCTTTTTGCTTTTGGAAAGTTTAATTTAATCGGACTGTGTACCAGGACCTAACTCAAGCTATCTTTGTGTCTGGGCCTGACTCAGGCTCCGTGTCTGGGCCTAATTTAGGATCTGGGCCTAACTCAGGCTCTGTTTTTGGCCTTACTCAGGCTTCGTGCCTGGGCCTAATTTAGGATCTGGGCCTAACTCAGGCTCTGTTTCTGGCCTTACTCAGGGTCTGTGTCTGGGCCGAACTGAGCCAAGCATTGCCACCCGTTCAGGAATTGTCAGCTGTGTTTGAGGCATCTGCGTGCGTGTTCGTGTGTGTGCGTGTCTTTGCATGCGTCTAAATGTCTCTCAGGATTACTGCGGGGAAGAGCAGCAGCAGCAGGGCACGTTCCGCGTCATCACCGAAAACTTGCCGTGCGGAACGTCTGGGACCACTTGCTCCCGGGCAGTCAAAATCATCCTGAAGGTGAGGGCCACTGTGGGACATGCTCAGACATACTCAGACGACACGCACACATATCCAGAATAGATAGTAATAGGTTTTTACCCTTTAAACTGGTACAAAAATTGACACCTTTATACAAGGCATCATGTTTGCAATAACCACAACACAAGCAGTCAAAATGCAAACAAAAAGAAACAACTCTGATAACGATAATGATATGCACTGTCCTTAAAGTTGATTGGTCCACACCCGAGACAGCTTTTCTTAGAGCCTAGTCTCCATTGGTGTTGGACCAGATGACGCCATAAGGCGTACAACTCAAAAAACAGTGCACTATCAGAGTATTGAGAGCTCGGGGTAAGCATTTACACTATGAGACATCTCTTTTACCAGTGGCAAAATATAGTAGTAGGTTTTTACCCTTTCAACTGGTACAAAAAATCCAGAATAGAGGTTGTTGGGTTAGATCCGTAAATATAAATGACTCGTTAAACGCGCAACCACCTGACACAGCCAATTAGTGATGCTTGTCACGTAAACAAAATATGACAATTAGTTATTAGTAAGGCACTAACTGGTTGTGTGTTGGAGAGTAAACCCACAACATTTACAATTCGACTACCATGACGTTTCACCGATAATTACAACTAACATCATCAGGCGACAGAGGGAGGGGGGGTGAATTAGTTTAACTGTCTTCTTGGTTCTTTCGGTAAAGTCATGTAGAAGGGAAGTAATAAAATAATAAAAATAAAACATAATAAAATATATTATATTATATTATTTTATTATGTTTTATTATATTATATTATTTTATTATGTTTTATTTTTATTATTTTATTACTTCCCTTCTACGTGACTTTACCGAAAGAACCAAGAAGATGAATCCCTGCAGTCACGAAAGCTTTAAATCGCAGTTTAACTGTGTTTGGTCGCGAAAGCCTACGTGTTAAACTGCCATATCGCCTTAACAGGCTGTTCAGGCAAAGTGCTGTTAGTCACGAGTAGCAGCACCTGTGAAGGCCGGCACTGTAGCACACCTCACACTCTGGGTCTAACTCAGACTCCTTGTCTGGGCCTACCTCAAGCTCCTTGTCTGGGCTTAACTCAGTCTCTGGGGCTGACTCAGGCTCCTTTTCTGAGCCTAACTCAGGATCCTTGTCTGGGCTAATTCAGGCTTTGGGCCTAAATCATGCTCCTTGTTTGTATATAGCTTGACCTTCTTTCGCACCGTGCATACCTCCGGCCTTGTGGCTGTTTGTCTGGGCATAATTCAAGCTTTGGGCCTAACTCAGGCTATGGGCCTAACTTGGTGTCCGTATCGCTGTGTCCATGTCGCTGTGTCCGTGTGCATCTTTGTAGGATGTGGAGATCTATCTGCACGACGGGAACTACTCCGTGTCTCGCGTCGGCTCCTCCGTCGCCACGTCTCCCGAGCGGCGTCACACCGTGGTGACACGCGGCGTCTACCTCGTCGTGTCCACGGCGGTGGGACTCACGCTCACGTGGGACCGCAGGACCAGCCTGACCCTCTCCCTGCCGGCGTCGTACCAGGTGGGCGCCACCAGCAGCAGCAACATCAGCCAGCAGAGACAACCAGAGAGAGAGATTGAATCAGAGATCAGAGCAGAGACAACCAGAGAGAGAGATTGAATCAAAGATCAAAGCAGAGACAACCAGAGAGAGATTGAATCAGAGATCAGAGCAGAGACAACCAGAGAGAGATTGAATCAGAGATCAGAGCAGAGACAACCAGAGAGATTCGATCAGAGATCAGAGTAGAAACAACCAGAGAGAGATTGAATCAGAGATCAGAGTAGAAACAACCAGAGAGAGATTGAATCAGAGATCAGAGCAGAGACAACCAGAGAGATTGAATCATAGATCAGAGCAGAGACAACCAGAGAGAGATTGAATCAGAGATCAGAGCAGAGACAACCAGAGAGATTGAATCAGAGATCAGAGCAGAGACAACCAGAGAGATTGAATCAGAGATCAGAGCAGAGACAACCATTCAGACGCTGTCTTCTCGACAGACCTGTTCTCCACCTGAGGACGGCTGCTTGCATTGTGGCCGAAACGTCGTGAGAATTGTATTTTGTGATGTTTTATTTTTATTATTTTATTATTTCCCTTCTACGTGATGACTTTACCGAAAGAACCAAGAAGATTAATCCCTGCAGTTACGAAAGCTTTAAATCGAAAAAAAAAAGATGATGATGTTGATGATGTTGATGATGATGTTGATGATGATGATGATGTTGATGATGATGATGTAGATGATGTAGATGATGTTGATGATGATGTTGATGTTAATGATGATGATGATGTTGATGATGATGTTGATGATGATGTTAATGATGATGATGTTGATGATGTTTATGATGATGTTGATGATGATGATGTGAGATCAGAGCAGGGACAAGCCAATATCAATGAGCTCAAAAACAAACCTCTCCCAACTCACTGCACTCCCCTTACCCCCCCTCCCCCCCACCAGGGCCGCGTGTGCGGCCTGTGCGGCAACAACAACGGGGACGTCTCGGACGACTTCGTGGGCCGTGACGGGGCCCGAGTGGCTTCCGCTGCGGCCCTAGCCAAGGGCTGGCGTGCGTCGCCGTGCGGGGCAGCCGGCGCTCCTCCTCCCTCCTCCTCCTCTTCCTCCTCCTCGTCCTCCAGCTCGACGGCGTCGGCGGCGGTGGTGGTGGATCCGTGCCGCGCCAACCCCTACCGCCAGGTGTGGGCGCAGCGGCGCTGTGCCGTCATCGGGAGCGACGTCTTCGCCGAGTGCCACGCGCAGGTGGGTCAGAGGCGGCAAGGAGGGAGGTCGGATTTACAGGGTCCCACCTCACCCCACCCGCCCCACCCGATCCCACCACACCCACCCCAACACACCCACCCACCCCATCCACCTCACCCCACCCGCCCCACCCGATCCCACCACGCCCACCCTATCCACCCAACCCTATCCACCCAACCCCACCCGCCCCACTCCAACTCAACCCACCCACCCGGCGCACCCCACCCCACCCACCCCGCCACACCCCCATCACCGTGTCTCACCGTGGTGTCTCTCCCCCGTGGTGTCACCACCCTCCCCGTCGTGTCTGTCCATCGCGTCCCCCCCACCCCGTGTCTCCCCGTGCGTACCTCTCCGTGTCTGCGTGTGTCTCACCATGTGTCGTCGTCCCCCTCCCGTGTCTCCCCATGTGTCGTCCCCCCCCTCCCGTGTCTCCCCATGTGTCGTCCCCCCCCTCCCGTGTCTCCCCGTGCCTCCCCTCCCCCCGTGTCCACCGTCCCCAGGTGTACCACGTGCCGTACCTGGAGGCGTGCGTGCATGACGCGTGCGCGTGCGACGCTGGCGGCGACTGCGAGTGTGTGTGCACGGCCGTGGCCGCGTACGCACGAGCCTGCCGCGACGCCGGCGTCTGTGTGCACTGGAGGACTCCCGACATGTGCCGTGAGCCTCGCTCGCTCGCTCACCACCCCCACCAATTACTCACCACCCCCACCAATTACTCACCACACCCCTCACTCACTCACCACCCCCACCAATTACTCACCAACCCCACCAATTACTCACCACACCCCTCACTCACTCACCACCCCCACCAATTACTCACCACCCCCACCAATTACTCACCACACCCCTCACTCACTCACCACCCCCACCAATTACTCACCAACCCCACCAATTACTCACCACACCCCTCACTGACTCACTCACCACCCCCACTAATTACTCACCACCCCCACCAATTACTCACCACACCCCTCACTCACTCACCACCCCCACCAATTACTCACCAACCCCACCAATTACTCACCACACCCCTCACTCACTCACTCACCACCCCCACCAATTACTCACCACCCCCACCAATTACTCACCACACCCCTCACTCACTCACTCACCACCCCCACTAATTACTCACCAACCCCACCAATTACTCACCACTCCCCCACTCACTCACCACCCTCCCCACTCACTCACCACCTTCACCAATTACTCACCACATCAACTCTCACTCACCACCCCCACCAATTACTCACCACCCCCCTCACTCACTCACTCACCACCCCCACACTCGCTCACCAACCCCCCACTCACTCACCAACCCCACCAATTACTCACCACCCCCCCACTCACTCACCACCCCCACCAATTACTCACCACCCCCCCACTCACTCACCACCCCCACCAATTACTCACCACCCCCCCACTCACTCACCACCCTCACCAATTACACACCACCCCCACTCACTCACTCACCACCCTCCCCGCTCACTCACCACCCCCACCAATTACTCACCACACCCCTCACTCACTCACCACCCTCCCACTCACTCACCACCCTCCCCACTCACTCACCACCCTCCCCACTCACTCACCACCCTCCCCACTCACTCACCAACCCCACCAATTACTCACCACCCCCCCACTCACTCACCACCCCCACCAATTACTCACCACCCCCCCACTCACTCACCACCCTCCCCACTCATTCACCACCCTCCCCACTCACTCACCACCCCCACCAATTACTCACCACCCTCCCCACTCACTCACCACCCTCCCCACTCACTCACCACCCTCCCCACTCACTCACCAACCCCACCAATTACTCACCACCCTCCCCACTCACTCACCAACCCCACCAATTACTCACCACCCCCCCACTCACTCACCAACCCCACCAATTACTCACCACCCCCCACTCACTCACCACCCTCCCCACTCACTCACCACCCCCACCAATTACTCACCACACCCCCACTCACCTCCCCCCACTCACTCACCACCCCCACCAATTACTCACCACCCCCACCAATTACTCACCGTCCCCCCCACTCGTTCACACCCCCCCCCACTCACCTTCTCACTCACTCACCTACTTACACACGCACCAGCCCCCCCCCACTCGCCCCCCCCCCCACTCATTCACCACTCCCTTGCTGCACAAGGAAATAATTAAAAGAGTGCTCCATTCTTAATGCGCCACACACAGACTGCCCTATATGACATCATAACAACAGTCTGGACGACTGGACGGGTTCCACAGGATTGGAAGGATGCCCTGGTGGTCCCCCTCTTTAAGAAGGGGGACCGCACAGACTGTAACAACTACAGGGGCATCTCACTCCTCAGTGCCGGGAAAGGTCCTGGCAAGGATTATTCAACATCGCCTTGCTAGGCACGCTGAGGAGAGGCTTGCGGAGCCCCAATGCGGTTTCAGGAAAGGGCGGTCCTGCACAGATGCCATATTTTCAGTCCGTCTGCTACAGCAGAGGTGTAGGGAATTCCAACAAGACCTACATCTCTGCTTTATTGACCTGGTCGCTACTGGGCAGTTGGAGGCAGTCGCCCTCCAACAACGACGGAGCACTGGGTGGCTAAAGCACAGCAAGTTGGCACAGTAGGGGGCACAGGTGGTGCATCAGCCAGTCATCTCAGTAAGTCGACCCGTGGCACCTGGGTCTGCCCAGATACCTCCTGCCAGCGGGCCTTCGACACTTTACGTGGCCTCAACGTGCACATAGCCTGGCACAAGCGTCGTGGTGATGTCACCGTCACTTAGTGATGAATGGCGATTGTTGTTGTTGTGTGTGTGTAACTGTGGGGAGCGGTGGTGCAGCGGTTCGCGCGCTGCGCTACAAACCTGGCGACCCGGGTTCGATTCCCGCTCACGGCCAACACCGGTGACGATTATCTGAACCGGTCCTGGGCCTCCCCAGGACCGGTGTGTAGTAAAAATTGCCACTAGGGAGACAGAGGCGTGCGGGCGTGGTGCTGGCCACCCACCCCTCGTGTGCCGAGCCGGCCTTTATAGGTGCTCGCTAACAGCACTTGCCCCTTAAGTCTGTTAAGGCTACACGGGGGATCTTTGTCTTTGCGTGTAACTGTGTGTGCGTGTGGTTCCTCCCAGCCATGTTCTGTGACTTCTACAACGAGGAGGGGGAGTGCACGTGGCACTACAGCGCCTGCAGCGCCCTCTCCGCCATCTGCCCCACGGCGCCCGGTGGCAACCTGAGCAGCGAGCTCAACACGCTGGAGGGTGAGCGGTGCCCACCCACCCACTCGCTCGCTCACCCACTCGCTCACCCACTCACTCACTCGTTCACCTACTCAGTCACCCACTCAGTCACCCATTCAGTCACTCGCTCGCTCACCTACTCGCTCACCCACTCAGTCACTCGCTCACCCACTCGCTCACCCACTCAGTCACCCACCAACTCACTCGCTCGCTCACCTACTCGCTCACCTACTCGCTCACCCACTCAGTCACTCGCTCAGTCACTCGTTCATTCACTCGCTCGCTCAGTCACTCACTCACTCGCTCACTCACTCGCTCACCTACTCGCTCACCCACTCAGTCACTCGCTCACCCACTCAGTCCCCATCTCAGTCACTCGCTCATTCACTCATTCACTCACTCACTCACTAACCTACTCGCTCACCCACTCAGTCACCCACTCAGTCACCCGCTCAGTCACTCAGTCACCCACTCACTCACCCACTCAGTCACCCACTCAGTCACCCACTCACTCACTCGCTCACCTACTCGCTCACCCACTCAGTCACTCGCTCAGTCACTCGTTCACTCACTCGCTCACCTACTCACTCGCTCGCTCACCTACTCGCTCACTCACTCAGTCACCCACTCAGTCACCCACTCACCTACTCGCTCACCTACTCGCTCACTCACCCACTCAGTCACCCACTCACCTATTCGCTCACCCACTCAGTCACCCATTCAGTCACTCGTTCGCTCACCCACTCATTCACCCACTCACTCGCTCGCTCACCTACTCGCTCACCTACACGCTCACCCACTCAGTCACCCACTCAGTGACTCGCTCAGTCACTCGTTCACTTACTCACTCGCTCACCTACTCGCTCACCCACTCAGTCACCCACTCAGTCACCCATTCAGTCACTCGCTAACCGACTCGCTCAACCACTCAATCACCCACTCAGTCACGCACTCACTCACTCGCTCACCTACTCGCTCACCCACTCAGTCACTCGCTCAGTCACTCGTTCACTCACTCGCTCACCTACTCACTCGCTCACTCACTCAGTCACCCACTCAGTCACCCACTCACCTACTCGCTCACCTACTCGCTCACTCACCCACTCAGTCACCCACTCACCTACTCGCTCACCCACTCAGTCACCCATTCAGTCACTCGTTCGCTCACCCACTCATTCACCCACTCACTCGCTCGCTCACCTACTCGCTCACCTACACGCTCACCCACTCAGTCACCCACTCAGTCACTCGCTCAGTCACTCGTTCACTTACTCCCTTGCTCACCTACTCACTCACCCACTCAGTCACCCACTCAGTCACCCATTCAGTCACTCGCTAACCTACTCGCTCAACCACTCAATCACCCACTCAGTCACCCATTCAGTCACTCGCTCAGTCACTCGTTCACTCACTCACCCACTCAGTCACTCAATCACTTAGTCACCCACTCACTCAGTCACCCACCCACTTAATTACCCACTCACTCACCCATCCACCCACTCACTCACCCATCCACACACTCGCTCACCCACTCAGTCAATCAGTCACCCACTCACTCACCCAATTACCCACTCGCGCACCCACTCTCCCTGCCTGAGCATTTTGTATCATCAAACGCTCCCCTCCCTCAGCTCCTCATTGGTGATGGGGCAGCTGTTGAGAGAGTGGGGAGTTTTCCATATCCTGGGCAGTGTGCTCATGGCCAGCTCCGATTTGACAGCAGAGTACTCATTTCGAATCAGTCAGGCGGCATTGCCTTTTCATCGGCTGCGTAATGCTGTGTGGAAGCTACCTGGTCTGTCTCTCCGCACGAAGCTTCAGGTCTTTTCAGCCACAGTCATGCCCTCCCTTCTCTACGCTTGGGAAACGTGGACCCCCCTATTGGAGCATCTTTGCCGGTTGGAAACATTTAGGCTGGCCTGCCTACGATCCATCCTGGGTTTAACCAGGCTGGATTGTGTGAGGAGCTCACAAATCCTTGAAAGATCTGGGCAAAGTCCCATCGGTGAGCTCCTCAGGCGGGCAAAGCTGCGTTGGCTGGGTCATGTAGCCTGCATGCTCAGCCACCACATGCCTAAACAGCTTTTGTTTGGCCGGATCAAGGGGGCTAAACGGGCGCGGCATTGGCTAGAGAAGAGATGGAGTGATGTGGTACAGGAGGATGTGGAGCTGAGTGGACTTGCCGATGACTGGTACCAGCGGTGTCAAGATCGGCCTCTGTGGAGGAGGCTCGTGAAGGACGCTACCGGGAAGTTGGAGGCAGTCGCCCTCCAGCAACAACGGAGGGTGGAGGAGCGACGCTCACAACAACGAGCGGAGCGCCGGGCAGCTAAAACACAGCAAGTTGGCACAGTAGGGGGCACAGGTGGTGCATCTGGCAGTCAGTCAATCAACCCATGGCACCTGCTGGGTCTGTCCCGTGTATTGTATGCATGTTAAACATCTTTCACAGCGTACGTAGCCAACCGCGCTAATCGGAGGGGCGGGAAAAGGACAACAAACTAAACACAACAAGAGGCAGTTCTAAAGAAATCCGTTTTCAATCTCGATGATGTCAGAGTCCATCATAGCTCTCAGTGGCTTCGTGTCCTGCCAGCGGTGAGCCTTCAACACTTCACGAGGAATCAAAGTGTACCTAGCCTGGCACCACCTGGGTCTGTCCCGTGACCTCCTCCTGCACCTAGCCTGGCACACCAGGGAACCCATGGCACCTGCTGGGTCTGTCCCGTGAACTGCACCTAGCCTGGCATAGCAGTCAACCCATGGCACCACCTGGATCTGTCCCGTGACCTCCTCCTGCACCTAGCCTGGCACACCAGGGAACCCATGGCACCTGCTGGGTCTGTCCCGTGAACTGCACCTAGCCTGGCATAGCAGTCAACCCATGGCACCACCTGGATCTGTCCCGTGACCTCCTCCTGCACCTAGCCTGGCACACCAGGGCACCCATGGCACCTGCTAGGTCTGTCCCGTGACCTCCTCCTGCACCTAGCCTGGCACAGCAGTCAACCCATGGCACCACCTGGGTCTGTCCCGTGACCTCCTGCTGCACCTAGCCTGGCACAGCAATCAACCCATGGCACCTGCTGGGTCTGTCCCATGACCTCCTCCTCCTGCACCTAGCCTGGCACACCAGGGCACCCATGCCAGCAGCGAACCTTCAACACTTCAAGTGTAGGCCTCAAAGCACACCTATCCTGGCACAAGCTTCGTGGTGACGTCACCGCCAATTATTGGCGAATGGCGGTTGTTGTTGTTGTTGCCAGACTGCTACCCGTGCCCCACGGTGCAATGCGGTTGTTGTTGTTGATGTTGTTGTATTTGTTGTTGTTGTTGTTGGTGGTGGTGTTTGCAGGCTGCAACCCACGTGGTGCGGTGCACCTCCTATGAGCACACATACGTACACACACACACACGTACACACACATGTACACACACGTACACACACACACACACGTACACACACACACGCTCATGTACACACACGTACACACACACACGTACACACACACGTACACACACGTACACACACACACACGTACACACACACGTACACACACGCTCATGTACACACACGTACACACACACACGTACACACACAGTCACGTACACACACAGTCACGTACACACACACGCGCTCATGTACAAAGACAAAGACAAAGATCCCCCGTATAGCCTTAACAGACTGTCGGGGCAAGTGCTGTTAGCGAGCACCTATGAAGGCACACTAGGGGGTGGGTGGCCAACACGCCCGGCCGCCTTTGTCTCCCCAGTGGCCATGTTTACACATCGCACTAGGTACTCATTTGAGGCTGAGTCGACCTAGGGGAGGCTCGGGACCGGTTCAGATAATCGTCACTGGTGTTGGCCGTGAGCGGGAATCGAACTCGGGTCGCCGGGTTCATAGCGCAGTGCGCTAACCGCTACACTGCCGCTTGTTGTTGTTGTTGATGTTGTTGTGTTTGTTGTTGATGTTGTTGTTGTTGACAGGCTGCTACCCGCGCTGCGTCAAGGCTCGCCCCTACTGGGACGAGGAGTCACACCGCTACGTTAGTGCCTCGCTATTGTTGTTGTTAATGTTGTGGTTGTTGTTGTTGATGTTGTGTTTGTTGTTGTTGATGTTGTTGTGTTTGTTGTTGTTGACAGGCTGCTACCCGCGCTGCGTCAAGGCCCGTCCCTACTGGGACGAGGAGGCCCACCGCTGTGTGGCGCTGCGTGAGTGCCCCTGCTACGTGGACAACGTCCGCCTCGAACACAATGCCACCAACGTCATCGTCGCCACCACCACCACCACCAGCGGTGATGTTGCCGTCGTCAAGACATGGTCAGCGATTCACACACAGGCTGTACCATCGACTAGCATTGTACCATCGACTGACATGGTCCATAGACTCACATGGTCCATAGACTAACATTGTACCATTCTCTAACATTGCCCACAGACTAAGTGCGTGTGGATGCTCTAACCTGAGTGCCGTCTCTCTCTCTCTCTTCTCTTGCAGCGACTGCGTGAGTGGTGTCCACCAGTGCAGAGACCTCACCTCCACTACTCCGGCTGCTCCCACAAGCCCAGCGGCTCAGTTGTCATCGGCAAGTCCCACCAAACCAGACTCCGAACATTCATCGGCAAGTCCCACCAAGCCAGACTCCGATCATTCATCGGCAAGTCCCACCAAGCCAGACTCCGATCATTCATCGGCAAGTCCCACCAAACCATCCTCCGATCATTCATCGGCAAGTCCCACCAAGCCAGAATCTGATCATTCATCGGCAAGTCCGACCAAACCAGACTTCGATCATTCATCGGCAAGTCCCACCAAACCATCCTCCGATCATTCATCGGCAAGTCCCACCAAGCCAGAATCTGATCATTCATCGGCAAGTCCGACCAAACCAGACTCCGATCATTCATCGGCAAGTCCCACCAAACCAGATGTGGCGCACACCACGCTGTCGACCAGCCCCTCGCCAGTGTCTGGCAAGACTCCGGCTTCTACCACGGTGAGGAAGACTCCCGCGACTCAGGAAACGACCGCCACCGGGAGCTCCCCGGGCATCACGACGTTCACCTCCAACGTGGCCTCGACGGAGCTCACCGTGAAGCCCGCCGAGTGGACACCCTGGCTCAACGTGTCCGTGCCGACGCCGGACAACGAGGGGGACATCGAGACGATCGAGAGGATCAGGAGCACGGGCGTCGACGTCTGCTCGGAGCCCATGGGCGTCCAGTGCCAGGCCGTGATGTACCCCGGCCGCGACATCTCCACGCTGGGACAGAAGGTGATCTGCGACCGTCTCATCGGCCTCATCTGCCGCAACGCCGACCAGAGCGGGAGCAAGCCGCTCTGTCTGGACTACACCGTCAAGTTCTTCTGCAGACCGGTGACGCCGACGACGAGGCCGACCGCTGCGACATCTTCCGTCACTCCGGGAGTGTCGTTGAGCCCGGTTACGACTCCGCCCTCGGAGGACGCGAACTCCACCGAGCCCGACATCAAGCCGGCCGAGTGGACGCGCTGGTTCGACGTAGACGCGCCCACGCCGGACAACGAGGGGGACATCGAGACGATCCAGAAGGTCAGGAACACGGGCCTCAGCGTCTGCTCGGAGCCCGTGGCCGTGCAGTGCCAGGCCGTGATGTACCCGGGCCGGGACATCGCCACGCTGGGGCAGAAGGTGATCTGCGACCGTCTCGTCGGCCTCATCTGCCGCAACGCCGACCAGAACGGGACCAGGCCACTGTGCCTCAACTACGCCGTCAAGTTCTTCTGCGCCCCGCCGGCCAGGCCAACGACAACGACGATGATGACGACCACGAAGCTGACCACCGTGGTGGCGGCATCGTCCATCGCTCCACCCGTGTCGTTGAAATCGGCTTCATCCCCGACCCCAGCGGACAGGTGAGGGTCAAACCGTCTCATCCAACCTTGCCGGGATTAAGTCTACAGCTGCCGTCATGCGTGCGTAGTCAACTGCTCAGGGGTATAGCGTCGGTAAAAAATAAATACGTAAAGTCACGTAGAAGGGAAATAATAAAATAATAAAAATCAAACATAATCAAATAATTCTCACGACGTTTCGGCCACAACGCAAGCAGCCGTCCTCAGGTGAAGAACAGGTCTGTTGGAAAGACAGCGTCTTCAGTAGAACAGGTCTGTCGGAAAGAAGAACAGGTCTGTCGGAAAGACGTCTGAATTCAGGGAAAGAAAGCGTCTGAATTCAGACGCTGTCTTTCCGACAGACCTGTTCTTCACCTGAAGACGGCTGCTTGCGTTGTGGCCGAAACGTCGTGAGAATTGTATTTTATTATGTTTTATTTTTATTATTTTATTATTTCCCTTCTACGTGACTTTACTGAAAGAACCAAGAAGATGAATCCCTGCAGTCACGAAAGCTTTAAATCGAAAAATAAATACGTACTTATGGTGGTCGACTTATCTCATGGTTACTATGAGGAAGGGTCATTTCCCAAAGACGCGACCTATTATAGATTTATTTCTGACAATAGAATTTGGTTTTGGTTTAGATCGCGTACATATTCAACGTGTCGTTAAACCCGCCACCACCCGGCACGGCCAGTTGGTAAGGTTTGTCATTGACAGTTGTAAACGTTGTAGTGGGTTTACTCTCCAGCACACACACCGGCCTGCTGAACTAGCAACAAATTGCCACGTTTTGTTTACGTTACAAATCTGGATGATTGGCTGTGTCGGGTGGTGGAGGGTTTTACGACACATTTATACTGACGCAATCTATTCAAGCAATAACGGGTTTCCAGGAAGGGAACCCGACTGTATCACATTGCGGCCTACGGGAGATGAAGTTTCAACGTACGACGGTTCCACTTGCCACCGCCATCCAGGAACCAATTAAGTTGTAGGTGCGGGGGTCGCCTGTACTTCTGCCTGTCATGGGGGCCAAGCGTCAATGGTTTTCTTGATAAATGGCCACGTGTCTCACCACCTGGTTGCTCTAACTCGAACCAGTCTGATCCGGATTGAGTCTCCCTCGTGATTGATTACGCAAGCTGGGTCAGACCATTTAATGATTTTCTCTGGTGGAGAGGAATATATAAATACAGGTCGTACCATTAACTAAGAAAATAAATGGTTTGAATTAGCCAATCCTGGAGCTGGAATGATTAGCTAGTGGTAATACAGGTGTAATGGGTTCCGGAGACACTTGTAGAGGTAACTTCTTTATTACAATACAACACTCCATGGTCCTGATACTCTGTTACAGCCTAGGTACACAGCCTAGGTACACAGCCTAGGTACACAGCCTAGGTACACAGCCTAGGTACACAGCCTAGGTACACAGCCTAGGTACACAGCCTAGGTACACAGCCTAGGTACACAGCCTAGGTACACAGCCTAGGTACACAGCCTAGGTACACAGCCTAGGTACACAGCCTAGATACACTACTCTGGCTACGCTCTGGGGTCCTCCGGCTACAATTACACTAGGGGAGGCTAATTGACCCGACCCAGCCAAGGTGCGGGTCTGGACTCTGGCTTCCTCGGAACTCGCCCTTACAAGGACATAGAGCCGGGAGTCCCAGAGTCCCACCACTGGCCCTCACAGCGTCCCGGCCCTTACAAGGACAAGTGGGACGAGGGGGTCCAGGGTCCTAAGCTGGCTGGTGGGTCTTGGGTCTTGAGCTGCGACTGGCCCTGATCGGCCAGGGAGCTGCCCTTTTATGCCTCGTCCCCAACGAGGGGTGGGGTTGTGTGCGCCCCCAGATATCCCACAGAGCACACACAGCCCCCCCCCCTGTTGGTGGCGCCAAGGGGCTTAACTGTCTGGGGTGCCTGGGATCCTAGCGCCTGGCGCCGAGGGCGTATCTGCCTAGGATCCCAGAGCCCCCAGCAGCCCCTCCCTTCTTATGGCACTACACAGGTAAGAACAACAGTTCCACACTGCTGCCCACCAGGGATTACTTGTCTGTCTGTCTGTCGTGCATGGCCCCGCCCCACCAGAGCCCTCCCATTGGCTCAGGGGCGCCGACCAATGGGAGCGGTGGGTTGAGGTTGGTAGGGGGGGGTGGGGGTTAGTGGTGGGGGGGGGGGGCACCGCCGCGACTCGGGCCAATGAGGAGACGATGTTTCATTCACAAAATGGAACTGGGGGAGGGTGAATCCATTCATAAAATGGAAGCCTTGAAAGGAAAAAAGTGGATCTTTTTGCCTCGTGTTTCTTTCAACATTCCCAGCCTTAAGGTGATTCATTTGGGGGTGGGAGGGGTGGGGCTGGGTGGAGAGGGGAGGGTGGGGAGGGGCTGGGTGAGAAGGGGAGGGTGGGAGGGGCTGGGTGGGGAGGGTGGGGCTGGGTGGGGAGGGGAGGGTGGGGAGGGGCTGGGTGGGGAGGGTGGGGTTGAGTGGGGAGGGGAGGGTGGGGAGGGGCTGGGTGGGGAGGGTTGGGAGGGGCTGGGTGGGGGATGGGAGGGGTGGGGCTGGGTGGGGTGGGGCTGGTCACCCCGTGGTGCCCTTATAAAACTCAACGTTTAACCTACACACGACACGATACACTACACTTATACAGGTAGAAACAACAGGTTCCACACTGCCCACCAGGGATTATTTGTCTGTCTGTCGTGCACGAATGTGCTGTCCAACCAAGTTCCTACCTGCCCACTCCGAAGGAACGTGTTTATTATCGTCAGAGTTTTGTATTTTAAAGTGTCCTGGGATGATCTGTATGAGCACGCTGTGTTTTGCATTGAATGTATCAATATGGGTCATTCCATTTTCATGTACTTCATCGGGGGAGGAATTCATCAATACGAATCGTACCATTAAGTAAAATTAAAATACAGTATATTGTTTAAATATGCCAAGCTTTGAGCTGAAATGATTGGGCAGTAATTTTATTACAGTCAGAGTGTAATGTGAGGATATATCCGGCTCACTGATGTATCACAACTCGTCATGATGGTTGGCTCTGCCGGTCCTGGTTTATAGCCAATGGGGGGAAGTCTAGGGGCGTGGCCCTGACGTAATGGAAAGATGACAGCTGTTAATAGAGGATTGGTTCTGCTGGCTTTGGCCACAGCCAATGGGGAGATGAGTCAGGGGCGTGGTCCCGGGAGCTTACGAGGGAGCCTGGAATATTCCATGGAGGCTAATGAGGATTGGCGGAAATGTACCACGTGACCCGGGTATTAAATAGGGGTGGAGACGAACGACACGTGGTCAGAACGGGAACGGAGGAAGGGGGCCACGCGGGAGCGGGGCTCTGGGTTGCCACGTGGCAGTGTGTCTCTCTCTCTATCTGTCCCTCTCACGCTGCCTGTCAGCAGCTTGAAGGAAAGCTGTAATACAAGTTGAATAAAAGACCGGATTCCAGAAGTCGCCTCAACGAGCTTTATTACAAGAGAGTTTGTATTTTAAAGTGCCCCGCACGACAGAGCCCAAATGTTTATTGAATTGTTTTGCCCGTCTCTAGATCGCCGGAGGCCCCGGGCCTCACCAAGACGACCACCACAGTGGCCGGGCCCACTCCTGTGGCGTCCACGGAGCTCACCGTAAAGCCTGCCGAGTGGACGCCCTGGCTCAACGTGTCCGTGCCGACGCCGGAGAACGAAGGGGACATCGAGACTATCGAGAGGATCAGGAACGCGGGTGTCGACGTCTGCTCGGAGCCCATGGGCGTCCAGTGCCAGGCCGTGATATACCCCGGCCGCGACATCTCCACGCTGGGACAGAAGGTGATCTGCGACCGTCTCATCGGCCTCATCTGCCGCAACGCCGACCAAAGCGGAAGCAAGCCGCTGTGTCTGGACTACACCGTCAAGTTCTTCTGCGGACCGGTGACCAGGCCGACGACGAGGCCAACCGCCGCGTCATCTTCCGTCGCTCCGGGAGTGTCGTTGAGCCCGGTTACGACTCCGCCTTCGGAGGACGCGAACTCCACCGAGCCCGACATCAAGCCGGCCGAGTGGACGCGCTGGTTCGACGTGGACGCGCCCACGCCGGACAACGAGGGGGACATCGAGACGATCCAGAAGGTCAGGAACACGGGCGTCAGCGTCTGCTCGGAGCCCGTGGCCGTGCAGTGCCAGGCCGTGATGTACCCGGGACGGGACATCGCCACGCTGGGGCAGAAGGTGATCTGCGACCGTCTCGTCGGCCTCATCTGCCGCAACGCCGACCAGAACGGGACCAGGCCGCTGTGCCTCAACTACGCCGTCAAGTTCTTCTGCGCCCCGCCGACCAGGCCGCCGACGACGACGGTGACGACCACGAAGCTGACCACCGTGGCGACGCCGTCCATCACTCCACCGGTGTCGTTGAAATCGGCATCATCCCCGACCCCAGCGGACAGGTGAGGGTCAAACCGTCTCGTCCAACATCGCCGGGCTTAAGTCTGCAGCTCCCGTCATGCGTGAGTAGTCAACTGCTCAGGGGTATAGCGTCGGTAAAAAATAAATACGTAAAGTCACGTAGAAGGGAAATAATAAAATAAACAAAATAAAACATAATAAAATAATAAAATAATTCTCACGACCTTTCGGCCACAACGCAAGCAGCCGTCCTCAGGTGAAGAACAGGTCTGTCAGAAAGACAGCGTCTGAATTCAGACGCTGTCTTTCCGACAGACAAGAACAGGTCTGTTCAGACGCTGTCTTGCCGACAGACCTGTTCTTCACCTGAGGACGGCTGCTTGCGTTGTGGCCGAAACGTCGCGAGAATTATTTTATTATGTTTTCTTTTTATTATTTGCCTTCTACGTGACTTTACCGAAAGAACCAAGATGATGAATCCCTGCAGTCACGAAAGCTTTAAATCGAAAAATAAATACGTACTTATGGTGGTCGACTTATCTCGTGGTTACTATGAGGAAGGGTCATTTCCCAAAGACGTGACCCATTATAGATTTATTTCTGACAATAGAATTTGTTTTTGGTTTAGATCGCGTACATATTCAACGTGTCGTTAAACCCGCCACCACCCGGCACGGCCAGTTGGTAAGGTTTGTCATTAACAATTGTAAATGTTGTAGTGGGTTTACTCTCCAGCACACACACCGGCCTGCTGAACTAGCAACGAATTGCCACGTTTTGTTTATGTGACAAACCTGAATGATTGGCTGTGTCGGGTGGTGGAGGGTTTTACGACACATTTATACTGAAGCAATCTATTAAGGCAATAACGGGTTTCCAGGAAGGGAACCCGACTTTATCACATTGCGGCCTTTGGGAAATGAAGTTTCAAGATATGACGGCTCCACTTGCCACCGCCATCCAGGAACCAATTAAGTTGTAGGTGTGGGGGAGTAGCCTGTAGTGAGTAGTCATAGGTGCAGGGGTCTCCCGTACTTCTACCGGTCATGGTGGCCAAGCGTCAACGGTTTTCTTGATAAATGGCCACGTGTCTCACCACGTGGTTGCTCTAACTCGAACCAGTCTGATCCGGATTGAGTCTCCCTCGTGATTGATTACGCAAGCTGGGTGAGACCATTGAATGATTTTCACTGGTGGAGGGGAATATATAAATACAGGTTGTACCATTAACTAAGAAAATAAATGGTTTGAATTAGCCATTCCTGGAGCTGGAATGATTAGCCAGTGGTAATACAGGTAGGAACAACAGCTTCCACACTGCTACCCACCAGGGATTATTTGTCTGTCTGTCTGTCGTGCATGGCCCCGCCCCACCAGAGCCCTCCCATTGGCTCGGGAGCGCTGACCAATGGGAGCGGTGGGTTGGGGTTGGTAGAGGGGGGGGGGGTGTTAGTGGTGGGGGGGGGGGGCACCGCCACGACTAGGGCCAATGAGGAGAGGGGCAATGTTTCATTCACAAAATGGAACTGGGGGAGGGTGGCTCCATTCATAAAATGGAAGCCTTGAAAGGAAAAAAGCGGATCTTTTTGCCTCGTGTTTCTTTCAACATTCACAGCCTTAAGGTGATTCAGTTTATGGGAGGGTGGGGAGGGGCTGTGTGGGGAGGGGAGGGTGGGGAGGGGCTGGGTGGGGAGGGTGGGGCTGGGTGGGGAGGGGAGGGTGGGGAGGGGCTGGTGGGGAGGGTGGGGCTGGGTGGGGAGGGGAGGGTGGGGAGGCTAGGGAGGGGCTGGGTGGGGAGGGTGGGGCTGGGTGGGGGGTGGGAAGGGTGGGGCTGGGTGGGGTGGGGTGGGGCTGGTCACCCCGTGGTGCCCTTATAAAACTCAACGTTTAACCTACACACGACACTGTACACGACACGATACACTACACTTATACAGGTAGGAACAACAGCTTCCACACTGCCCACCAGGGATTATTTGTCTGTCTGTCGTGCACAAATGCGCTGTCCAACCAAGTTCCTACGTGCCCACTCCGAAGGAACGTGTTTATTATCGTCAGAGTTTTGTATTTTAAAGTGTCCTGGGATTATCTGCATGAGCATGCTGTGTATTGCATTGAATGTATCAATATGGGTCATTCCATTTTCATGTACTTCATCGGGGGAGGAATTCATCAATACGAATCGTACCATTAAGTAAAATTAAAATACAGTATATTGTTTAAATATGCCAAGTGTTGAGCTGAAATGATTGAGCAGTAATTGTATTACAGTCAGATAGTTTGTATTTTAAAGTGCCCCGCACTACTGAGCCCAAATGTTTATTGAATTGTTTTGACCATCTCTAGATCGCCGGAGGCCCCGGGCCTCAGCAAGACTACCACCACGGTGGCCGGGCCCACTCCTGCGGCGTCCACAGAGCTCACCGTAAAGCCCGCCGAGTGGACGCCCTGGCTCAACATGTCCGTGCCGACGCCGGACAACGAGGGGGACATCGAGACCATCGAGAGGATCAGGAACGCGGGTGTCGACGTCTGCTCGGAGCCCATGGGCGTCCAGTGCCAGGCCGTGATGTACCCCGGCCGTGACATCTCCACGCTGGGACAGAAGGTGATCTGCGACCGTCTCATCGGCCTCATCTGCCGCAACGCCGACCAGAGCGGGAACAAGCCGCTCTGTCTGGACTACACCGTCAAGTTCTTCTGCGGACCAGTGACCAGGCCGCCGCCGACGAGGCCAACCGCTGCGACATCTTCCGTCGCTCCGGGAGTGTCATTGAGCCCGGTTACGACTCCGCCTTCGGAGGATGCGAACTCCACCGAGCCCGACATCAAGCCGGCCGAGTGGACGCGCTGGTTCGACGTGGACGCGCCCACGCCGGACAACGAGGGGGACATCGAGACGATCCAGAAGGTCAGGAACACGGGCGTCAGCATCTGCTCGGAGCCCGTGGCCGTCCAGTGCCAGGCCGTGATGTACCCGGGACGGGACATCGCCACGCTGGGGCAGAAGGTGATCTGCGACCGTCTCGTCGGCCTCATCTGCCGCAACACCGACCAGAACGGGACCAGGCCGCTTTGCCTCAACTACGCCGTCAAGTTCTTCTGCGCTCCACCGGCCAGGTCAACGACGACGACGACGACGATGACGACGACGAGGCCGACGTCACCGTTCACGGCGGTCTCCCTCCCGGGAAGCGCGACGACCGACGCCAAGCGGAGCAGCAGCGGGGCGACTTCGCCGCAAACTCTCCACCCCGTCGCCACCCTCAGCCTGGGCTCCAGCCGCGTCACGACGGAGGCCGTCACGGCCCTGTCCGCGCCCTCTCCCTCCCTCCCTGCCCCGAGCGCGGAGACTCCTCCTCCGGCGGACGAGTGGACGCCCTGGTTCGACGTGGACTCACCGACGCCGGACAACGGCGGGGACGTTGAGACGATCGACCGGATCCGGAGCCGGGGGTTGGACGTCTGCGCGGAGCCCGTGGCCGTGCAGTGCCGGGCCGTGATGTACCCCGGACGGGACATCGCCGCGCTGGGCCAGGCGGTCACCTGCGAGCGTCTCGTAGGCCTCATCTGCCGCAACGCCGACCAGAGTGCCGCCAGTCCGCTGTGCCTCAACTACGCCGTTCGCTTCCTCTGCAGGGCCAAGTCCAATGTCACGACCACGACGCTACCCGGCACGCCAGCAGGTTTGTTCGCAACACACGAGAGCTGCACTTTGATTAGCGCAGTTGGCTACGTGCAACGGTGGTGGTTCCAGAGAAGTTTAACATTCTGCTGTACACTACACGCTACACTACTACATGCTGCAGGTGATCCCCGACTTACGGCGGCGCGACTTGTATCTATATAGGCATAAAGCTTTCGTGACTGCAGGAATTCTAATTCTTGGGTCGTTCGGTAAAGTCACGTATATAGGTTCAAAGAAAATAACAAAAAATAACACAAGCGGTCGTCTTCCTGGGTGGTTGGGTCAGTGGTTAAGTGGGTCGTTGGGTGGGTGAGTGGATGAGTGGGTGGGTGGATGAGTGGGTTGGTGGGTGAGTGGGTTGGTGGGTGAGTGGGTGGCTGGGTGGTCGGGCGGGTGAGTGGTTAGGTAGTTGAGTGGGTGGGTGGTTGAGTCGGCGAGTAGTTGGGTGGTTGGGTAGTTGAGTGGGTGGGTGGTTGAGTGGGTGATTGGTTGGGTGGGTGGGTGAGTGGGTGAGTGGATGAGTGGGTGAGTGGATGAGTGGATGAGTCGGTGAGTGGATGAGTGGGTGAGTGGATGAGTGGGTGAGTGGATGAGTGGGTGAGTGGATGAGTGGGTGAGTGGATGAGTCGGTGAGTGGATGAGTGGATGAGTGGGTGAGTGGGTGAGTGGATGAGTGGGTGGTTGTGCGGGGGGGGGATGCCCTGGGCTGGACGTGAGTGGGCCCCCGTTTTCCCCAGACATGACCTCCCGTCTTTGTGTTGCAGCTTCAGCAGCCACGACTCTGTCTCCGGCGACGGTCTGCAAGGTGAGTGCCTGTGGTGACGTCACGCACACACAAACTCACGCACACACAAACTCACGCACACACAAACTCACACACACACAAACTCACACACACAAACTCACACGCACACACACTCACACACACACAAACTTACGCACAACAACAACAACAACGGCTGTTCCCCACTAGAAGTTCTACATATGTGTAATAATGGTCGTAGAAGCGACTTCTGGAATCCGGTCTTTATTTGTCTTTCTTTTACAACACTCCTTCACGCTGCTGACAGACAGCGTGAGAGGGATAGAGAGAGAGAGACACGCGCGACCACGTGACAGCCTGGACCCCGCTCCAGCGTGGCCTCACCCTCCGTTCCAGATCTGACCACGTGTTGTTCGTCTCCACCCCTATTTAATACCCGGGTCACGTGGTACCTTTCCACCAATCCTGGTTAACCTCTATGGAATCTTCTAGACTCCATCGTAGGCTCCCAGGACCACGCCCCTGACTCGTCCCCCCCATTGGCTGTGGCTAAAGCCAGCAGATCCAATCATCTACTTGCAGATGTCACCTTCCCATTACGTCAGGGCCACGCCCCTAGACTTCCCCCCATTGGCTATGGGCAAGGACCGGCAGAGCCAATCATCGTAACGAGGTGTGATCCATCAGCAACCCGGGTATATCCTCACATTACATATGTACACTACACACCACACTACGATAAAGTGCACTATACACCACGGCCGTAGCCATGGAGTCAACATTGGGGGGGACCAAATCTTCGAGGGTGTCTGGGGGTCTCAACCCAGAAAAATATATAAATTTGAAAACTCATTTCCTGCCTAAAATATTTGAAAATTCACTAACACATGTCTAATAATGTCTAATAGTGTGTTGTATTACATTGCTCTGTTTTTACTTCTTTACCATTTCTTGTTTCATTGTATGCAATGGCAGAGATTAGGGATTAATAAAGTACAACCATAACCACAATCACATAAACATAAATCTATGCATTGATTTATATGAAGATAAGTCCAAATATTGTGGCCAAGGTTTAGCAAATTGTTCTTTTTATTTCCATAGGGGTGGGATGTCCCCTCCACAATATATATTATAATTAAGGCCTTGCTATACACCACACTAGCATACAGCAAGTCGCCGGGTTGCTGAGCACCCAACGTACGGAAATTCTCCCATGAATCATGTTAGAAAAAAAATGTCAAATGTCAAGTGGAGAGGTGTAAGGCGGTGCAGCGTCTTCCCCAAGGTGGCGGTGGTGTATAGCCACTCTGCACTCTCTCTTTTTTTACGATCAGTGGAAACAAGAAGATGCACGGTGTATTCGGCACTTTGCTTCGTGCATTGATTTCCAATTTTTTTACTTAGACTTATGTAAAACCCCCACTCTCTCGCTCACTCTCTAACTCTCATCTCTCTCGCTCACTCTCTCGCTCACTCTCTCGGTCACTCTCGCTCACTCTCTCTCTTACTCTCTCGCTCACTCTCTCGGTCACTCTCTCGCTCACTCTCTAACTCTCATCTCTCTCGCTCACTCTCTCGGTCACTCTCTCGGTCACTCTCGCTCACTCTCTCTCTTACTCTCTCGCTCACTCTCTCGCTCACTCTCTCGGTCACTCTCTCGCTCACTCTCTCGCTCACTCTCTAACTCTCATCTCTCTCGCTCACTCTCTCGCTCTCTCGCCCGCTCTCTCGCTCACTCTCTCTCTCACTCTCTCGCTCACTCTCTAACTCTCATCTCTCTCGCTCTCTCTCGTTCTGCACGCAGCCCTTCTCGACTCTCTCTTACATTGGTTCCGTGCGGATTAACCGCCACGTCATCTCGTAACTCTCAGTTTCTGCGGCTGCTTTTCTTCATTTTGAGTTCATTTCACGAGTTCTTCACCGCACGTACCTGAGTTGACGCAATCACACCCCGATTCGCTCACGGTCATCGGAGATGACCGTTGGCCTAGGCTAATGAACGGTAAACGGACATTCTAGATTTGAAGCTTTCGTGACTGCAAGGATTCATACTCTTAGGTTTTTTTTCGGTAAAGTCACGTAGGTAATTTTTTTTTACAAATAAATCAATTAATTGATAGATTTTTATTTTTCGATTTAAAGCTTTCGTGACTGCAGGGATTCATCTTTTTGGTTCTTTCGGTAAAGTCACGTAGAAGGGAAATAATAAAATAATAAAAATTTCAAACATAATAAAATACAATTCTCACGACGTTTCGGCCACAACGGACGGCTGCTTGCGTTGTGGCCGAAACGTCGTGAGATTTTATTATTTCCCTTCTACGTGACTTTACCGAAAGAACCAAGAAGATGATTTTTATTTTCGGAAGCGACCACTTTCTGTTAACAACTGACGTTCAAATGTTCCGTGGTGTTCATGATACACAATGGGGATGCTGTAAAATGCCCCGTGAGTTTAACAACGGGGAGTGGTTAGCAGGAGGGTAGATATTCGATCGAAATTAAAGAATCGTAGACAGGTCCAGGACATATTGTCGATGCATTCGATGCGGGGCAGCGATGGGAAACGGACCGAGTGATGATGGGGTTGTAGGGGAGGCAACAGCTACGTGCGGCTGTGGGATTCTATACACTACACACTACACTATACACTACACTATACACTACACTACTATACACTACACTACTATACACTACACTACTATACACTACACTATACACTACACTACACACTACACACTACACTATACACTACACTATACACTATACACTACACTATACACTACACACTACAATACACTACACTATACACTACACTACTACACACTACACTATACTATACACTACACACTACACTATACACTACACTACTATACACTACACTACTATACACTACACTATGCACTACACTATACACTACACTATATACTACACACTATACACTACACTATATACTACACACTATACACTACACAATACACTACACTATACACTACACACTACACTTTACACTACACTATACACTACACTACTATACACTACATTACTATACACTACACTACTATACACTACACTACACACTACACTACACACTACACTATACAATACACTATACACTACACTATACACTACACACTACACTACACTATACACTACACTATACACTACACTACTACACACTACACTATACTATACACTACACACTACACTATACACTACACTACTATACACTACACTACTATACACTACACTATACACTACACTATACACTACACTATATACTACACACTATACACTACACTATACACTATATACTACACACTATACACTACACTATACACTACACACTACACCCTCCACATTGCCGTGGTTGCTGTCTGCTGGCAGGAGTTGGAGAGGCCTGTGACGCCGTGCGTGTCGCTGTTCGTCGACTCGTGCACGGGGGCTCAGCGGGCCGTCACCGCGGCCTGCGACCAGAGCGCCGCCAGCGAGTGCCCCAAGCGCGGATCCTTCTCCGTCGCCACCACGCGGCCCGGAGAGTGCTGCCCGCACTACCAGTGTGGTACGCACTGTCTGTGTGTGTGTGTGTCTGTTTGTGTGTGTGTGTCTGTGTGTGTGTCTGTGTGTGTGTGTCTGTGTGTGTGTCTGTGTGTGTGTGTCTGTGTGTGTGTCTCTGTGTCTGTGTGTCTAATTAATAAGCTTGTTCCGGAGGCCCCGGGGGGACAGGCGTTGATGACGTCTCCTGGCCAAACCCCATTTGGCGGAGCCAGGAGATTGAATCTTTACCCTCGGGGCTCCTCCACAAACAACAAAAAGTCACTACGGATGGCCACGTGGAATGTTCGAATGCTCACTGCGGAGGAGAGGCTGCCACTCCTCTGTCGGGAGCTGGACCGGTACCGCCTGGATCTCTGTGGCATTCAGGAGGTCTGGTGGACCGGCTCTGGCTTCTGTCACCATGAGGGGTGAACAGTCCTCTACTCGGGGCAGGAGACTGCCAAACAACAGGGAGTTGCTCTTCTTCTGAATAAAAGAATGAAGGGGGCGTGGGAGCGTGGCAGTGAGGTGTGGGAAGCTACTTTGGGCTCGCCTTCCCATCAACCAGAGGCGAGGAGTGGTGGTCGTGGTTACTTATGCCCCCACCAAAGACGAACATCCGTGGAAGGATGCAGGTAAGGCGTATGAGTCAGATGCCTTCTATGACCTCCTATCACTGGTGCTGGCTAAAGTGGCCCCTCGAGATAGAATGATCTTGTTGGGTGACTTCAATACCCGAGTTGGTCATGATGCTGGCACCTGGTCTGGAGTGATTGGAAGGCATGAGCCAGATCAGCTCAATAACAATGGTAGGAGGCTGTGAGATTTGTGTGCAGCCCATGGGCTTGTAATTACCAACACGCTCTTCCAGCATCGGTGCATCCACTTAACATTATGGATGCATGCCGGGTCTAAGCAAGAACATCTGCTGGACTACATAGTGAAAGAACAGCAGATGCGGGCCCATGTCCTTGACAGCAGGACCTACCGTGGAGCTGATCTGCCCTCAGACCATCGACTTGTCATCTGTAAGATGCGCCTGCCATTCTTCCACTCCAGTGGTGGGTGTACACCAAGGACCCCATTCCCACCTAAGGTGGCCTGGTCTCAGTTAGCTGATGAAAGTTGCAAAAGCGAGAATTTCACCATCGCTTGCAGCTAGGGTTGGCATTGTCCCCCACTCCTCCAGATGTCGAGGGTAAATGGGCGAGGTTTAGGACAATGACTCAGGCAGCTGCAATGGCTGCTTTGGGTACGCGGTCCAGACCTCCCCAGAGACCCTGGCTGGCAGAGGAGGTGTTCAGGCTGGCTGAGAAAAAGCAACAGGCCCACTCTCATCGTCTACCGCATCCCACGTCAGAGAATGAGGAGGCTTACCGCAGCCTTCGCTCGGAGGTTCGGAGAGCCGTGAGGCGCTGCAAGGATGGGTGGTGGACGCGGGTTGCTGAGGAGATGGAGTCTGCCTCAGTGGCCCGCGATCACAAATCGCTCTTTAATTGCATTAAAAAAAAAACCTGCAGCGCCACATCTATTACCATCATTATGGGAAGGAACGGTGATCCAATCTCCGACCCCCAGGAACAGGTTTGCAGATTTGCTGAGCATTTCTGTGAAGTCCTGGGGGTGGAGAAATCTCTCGACATGAAAACATCATGGGACAAAGTGGGGTGACGCTGCAGAGGCTGTGGTGCCTCAAATATTGGAAGAAGTCACCCCCTGTGAGTGGCTGGCTGAGGTGCCATCTGTTGAGGAAGTACTAAAGGCGATCTAGAGTCTGAGACCAGGAAAGGCACCGGGCAGAGATGATCTCCCAAGCGAAATGCTGAGGGAGGGTGGCGTTTGTGCACAGACTGCCCTACATGACATCATAACTACAGTCTGGACAACTGGACGGGTTCTGCAGGATTGGAAGGATGCCCTGGTGGTTTCCCTCTTTAAGAAGGGAGACCGCACAGACTGTAACAACTACAGGGGTATCTCACTCCTCAGTGTGCCGGGAAAGGTCCTGGCAAGGATTATTCAACATCGCCTTGCTAGGCACGCTGAGCAGAGGCTTGCAGAGCCTCAATGTGGTTTCAGGAAAGGGCGGTTCTGCACAGATGCCATATTTTCTCCTTCTTCTTAGGTGTTTTCGGTTAAGTCACGTAGAAAGTAAAATAAAATAAAAACAAAAATCACGACGTTTCGGAGGCAACACAAGTCTCCGTCATCAGGTGGGACCGTCACAGCCAGATTAGCTGTATCAAGTGAGGCAATGATTCAAGATGTAATCCCTTAAAAGCGAGTTAAGGGGGGAGGGAGAGGGAGGGGGGAGCTCATAAGACTATGGTAGCCAATGAAAGGAACGTATCACGAGATGGAGGTGGGGCGAGGCCAAAAGGGTGGGCGATGGACGTGGAAGCGCTTGTGCGCAAGCGGCCAATTACTGCACATGCCAACACAATGGAGCGATTGTGCGCAAGCGGCCAGCCACTGCACCCGCCAACACAATGGGCAGAGAGGAGGAGGGGAGGTCTAATACACATGATAGACAAAAGAACGAAAATGATGATGGGTACAAACTTAGGGGGAGCTCATCAGACTATGGTAGAATTAAGCCATATTTTCTGTCCGTCTGCTACAGCAGAGGTATAGGGAATTCCAACAAGACCTACATCTCTGCTTTATTCACCTGGTCAAGGCCTATGATACCATCAGTAGGCCTGGGCTCTGGGTTGTTCTTCGTGCTTTCGAAGTACCTGACCCTCTACTCACGATCATTAAGGACCTTCATGATGGTGAGTGGGCCCGGGTAAAACTACGTGGCCTGGATTCGGAGCCATTCCCTGTTCAGCTTGGGGTGCGACAGGGATGTCCTCTGGCTCCCACATTATTTAATATATTTTTCTACCACGTAGTCCGTGAAGCCTTTGATGGCTGTACCGGAGGAATTTCCATCTGGTACAGATACAATGGGAGGCTGATTGATGCCCGGGTGCGATCAAGGGATGGCTCCCTATTGGTCAACCATGTTATGTATGGTGATGATCTGGTAATTGCCGCTCACTCAGAGGAGGAGTTGGAGGCGCTGCTGCTGAACCTGGAGCTTGCCACTAAGAGGTGGGGCCTTACCATCATCCCCACCTAAGCACCTGCCTGGGTATTTTGTACCATCGGACACTTCACCCCCACAACTTTCAATCAGTGATGGGGCAGTAGTGGAGAGAGTGGAGAGTTTCCCATACCTGGGCAGTGTGCTCATGACCGGCTCCGGTTTGGCAGCAGAGGTCTCACTCCGAATCAGTCGAGCGGCAATATTTTATTTTCATCGGTTGTGTAACGCTGTGTGGAAGCTACCTGGTCTGTTGCTCCGCACGAAGCTTCAAGTCGGGCGTGGTGCTGGCCACCCACCCCCTCATTATCCGTGCCAGCCTTCATAGTTGCTCGCTAACAGCAGTTGCCCCAACAGTTAGTTGAGGCTCCACGGGGGATCTTTGTCTCTGTCTGTGTGTGTGTAGTTTGTCCGGAGGACTGTGCGGTGCCGGCGTGTTCGCCGGGCAGCGTTCTCATGGAGCTCATGGAGAGCAGCGCTCAGAACAGCTGCTGCCGCAGCTACGAGTGTGTGCCTCGTAAGGGACTCACTCGCTCACTCAGCGACTCGCTCACTCAGACACTCGCTCACTCAGAGACTCACTCACTCGCTCACTCGCTCAGCCACTCGCTCAGCCACTCGCTCAGCCACTCGCTCACTCACTCAGCCACTCACTCAGCCACTCACTCAGCCACTCACTCAGCCACTCGCTCACTCAGAGACTCACTCAGCCACTCGCTCACTCAGCCACTCACTCACTCAGCCACTCGCTCACTCAGCCACTCACTCACTGAGCCACTCATTCACTGAGCCACTCGCTCACTCAGCCAATCGTTCACTCACTCAGACACTCACTCAGCCACTCACTCAGCCACTCACTCACTCAGAGACTCACTCAGCCACTCGCTCACTCAGCCACTCACTCACTCAGCCACTCGCTCACTCGCTCAGCCACTCACTCACTCACTCAATCAGCCACTCACTCACTGAGCCACTCGTTCACTCGGAGACTCACTCAGCCACTCACTCACTCAGCCACTCACTCACTAAGCCACTCACTCACTCACTCAGCCACTCACTCACTCAGCCACTCACTCACTCAGCCACTCACTCAGCCACTCACTCACTCAGAGACTCACTCAGCCACTCGCTCACTCAGCCACTCACTCACTCAGCCACTCGCTCACTCGCTCAGCCACTCGCTCACTCACTCAGCCACTCAGCCACTCACTCACTCAGCCACTCATTCACTCAGCCACTCACTCGCTCACTCACTCAGCCTCTCGCTCACTCAGAGACTCACTCAGCCACTCGCTCACTCACTCAGCAACTCGCTCACTCACTCAGCCACTTGCTCACCCTGCCATTCAATCACTCAACCACTCACTCACTCAGCCAATCACTCACCTTGCCACTCACTCACTCAGCCACTTACTCAGCCACTCACTCACTCAGCCACTCACTCACTCAGCCACTCGCTCACTCAGCCACTCACTCACCTTGCCACTCACTCCCTCAGCCACTCGCTCACTCAGCCACTCACTCAGCCACCAGCTCACTCACACAGTCACTCACTCAGCCACTCACTCACCCTGCCACTCACTCAGCCACTCGCTCACTCAGCCACTCACTCAGCTACTCACCGACACACTCACTTATTGACCCACGTAATCACTCACAGAGCCACACTCATTCACACACTCACTGACCCAGCCACCTAAACACCTACTTAGCTACCCACTCACCACTCACTCACCTACTCATCCACTCACTCACCCGCTCACCTATGGTGCAGTGGCTATGTGGTTCTTTGGCGATGACTGTCCGTGGTGGTGTCGTGTGTGTGGCGTGTCGCAGAGCCTTCTCCGACATGTGAATACAACGGCAAGATGTACCAGGTGAGACTCACTCATCCACTCACTCACCAACTCACCCACTTGCCTTCCCACCCACTCACTCATCCACTCACTCACCAACTCACCCACTTGCCTTCCCACCCACTCACTCATCCACTCACTCACCAACTCACCCATTTGCCTTACCACCCACTCACTCATCCACTCACTCACCAACTCACCCACTTGCCTTCCCACCCACTCACTCATCCACTCACTCACCAACTCACCCACTTGCCTTCCCACCCACTCACTCATCCACTCACTCACCAACTCACCCACTTGCCTTCCCACCCACTCACTCATCCACTCACTCACCCACTCACCCACTTGCCTTCCCACCCACTCACTCATCCACTCACTCACCAACTCACCCACTTGCCTTCCCACCCACTCACTCATCCACTCACTCACCAACTCACCCACTTGCCTTCCCACCCACTCACACATCCACTCACTCACCAACTCACCCACTTGCCTTCCCACCCACTCACTCACTCTCTCAACTACCCACTCAGCAACTCATCCATTTTTCTTCTCACTCACCCACCCACTCATCCACCCACCCACTAACTCACCCACTAACTCACCCACTGCTGTGTAGTTTCTTGTCCCCCCCCGTACCCCCGATTAGTGCGGTTGGCTACGTACGGTGGTGCGAAATAAGTTCAACACACACACGTACACACACACACACACACGTACACACACGTACACACACACACACGTACACACACACACGTACACACACGTACACACACACACGTACACACACACACGTACACACACGTACACACACACACATACACACACACACGTACACACACACACGTACACACACACGTACACACACACGTACACACGTGTACACACACACATACACACACACGTACACACACACACGTACAAACACACACACGTACACACACACACGTCCACACGTACACACACACACACGTACACACACGCACACACACACATATACACACACACGTACACACACACACGTACACACACACGTACAAACACACACATGTACACACACACACACGTCCACACATACACACACACGCACACACACATACGCACACACGCACACGTACACACACACACGTCCACACTTACACACACACGTACACACACACACGTACACACACACGTACACACACTTACACACACTTACACACATACTCACACACATATACACACACACGTACACACACACATGTACACACACACACGTCCACACGTACATACACACGTACATACACACGTACACACACGTACACACACTTACACACACACACACACACGTACACACACACGTACACACGTACACACGTGTACACACACACACGTCCACACGTACACACACACACGTACACACACGCACACGTACACACGTACACACGCGTACACACACACACATACACACACACACGTACACACACATGCACACACACACACGTCCACACGTACACACAGACACACGTCCCCACGTACACACGTACACACGTGTACACACACACACACACGTCCACACGTACATACTAACGGCCCGGTTGTGCCTGTGTCTGTGTGCAGGTTGGGGAGCAGTGGAGCAAGGATAACTGCTCCTTCCTGGAGTGTGCCGAGTCACAGGGCTCCGCGTTGCTGAGCGAGCACCGCATCACCTGCCTGGAGCCCCAGTACCCACAGACGTGTGCCAATGTGAGTCACTCACTCACTCAGCCACTCACTCACTCACTCTGCCACTCACTCACTCAGCCACTCGCTCAGCCACTCACTCACTCACACACTCAGCCACTCATACACACACTCAGCCACTCACTCACACACTCACTCACTCAGCCACTCACTCACACACTCACTCACTCACCGCGTCACCTGCCTGGAGCCCCAGTACCCACACGTGTGCCAATGTGAGTCACTCACTCACTCACTCAGCCACTCAATCACTCACACACTCACTCACACACTCGCTCACTCACTCACTCAGCCACTCACTCACACACTCGCTCACTCACTCACTCAGCCACTCACTCACTCAGCCACTCACTCACTCAGCCACTCACTCACACACTCACTCACTCAGCCACTCACTCACTCACTCAGTCACTCAGCCACTCACTCAGCCACTCACTCACTCAGCCACTCACTCACACACTCAGCCACTCACTCAGCCACTCACTCAGCCACTCACTCACTCACACACTCACTCATACACTCACTCAGCCACTCACTCAGCCACTCACTCACACACTCAGCCACTCACTCAGCCACTCACTCAGCCACTCACTCACTCACACACTCACTCATACACTCACTCAGCCACTCACTCACACACTCACTCACTCACTCAGCCACTCACTCAGCCACTCACTCACACACTCACTCACTCAGCCACTCACTCACACACTCACTCACACACTCACTCACTCAGCCACTCACTCAGCCAATCACTCACTCACACACTCATTCATACACTCACTCAGCCACTCACTCACTCAGCCACTCACTCACTCACTCAGCCACTCGCTCACTCACTCAGCCACTCACTCACACACACACTCACTCACTCACACACTCACTCATACACTCACTCAGCCACTCACTCACTCAGCCACTCACTCACTCAGCCACTCACTCACTCACTCACACACACACTCACTCACTCATACACTCACTCACTCAGCCACTCACTCACTCACTCACACACTTACTCACTCACTCATACACTCACTCACTCACTCAGCCACTCACTCACTCACTCATACACTCACTCACACACGCACTCACTCACACACTCACATACTCACTCATACACTCACTCACTCATACACTCACTCACACACTCACACACACACTCACTCATACACTCACTCACTCATACATACACACACTCACACACACACTCACTCATACACTCACTCACTCATACACACACACTCACTCATACACTCACTCACTCATACACTCACTCAGACACTCACACACACACTCACTCATACAGTCACTCACTCATACACACACACTCACTCATACACACACTCACACACACACTCACTCATACACACACACTCACTCATACACTCACTCACTCATACACTCACTCACACACTCACACACACACTCACTCATACACACACACTCACTCATACACTCACTCACTCATACACTCACTCATACACTCACTCACACACTCACTCATACACTCACTCATACACTCACTCACCAGATCACCTGCCTGGAACTCTGATGATGATGGCCCTGATGATGATGATGATAATGATGATGGTGCTGATGATGATGGCCCTGATGATGATGATGATGGTGCTGATGATGATGATGGTGCTGATGATGATGATGGCCCTGATGATGATGATGATGATGGTGCTGATGATGATGATGGTGCTGATGCTGTCCTTGCTAGGTGAGCGTGGTCTATGATGTCCATGGGTGCTGCATTACCTACAAGTGCAACGATGGTAAATTCACACTCACACCGCACTGACTCACCCTCACCGCGTGTCTGCGTGTGGGTGTGTGTGTGTGTCTGTGTGTGTGTGTCTGTGTGTGTCTGTGTGTGTGTTTGTGTCTGTGTGTGTGTCTGTGTGTGTGTGTCTGCGTGTGTGTGTGTGTGTCTGTGTGTGTGTGTCTGCGTGTGTGTCTGCGTGTGTGTCTGTGTGTGTGTGTGTGTCTGTGTGTGTGTGTCTGCGTGTGTGTCTGCGTGTGTGTCTGTGTGTGTGTGTGTCTGCGTGTGTGTGTCTGTGTGTGTGTGTCTGCGTGTGTGTCTGCGTGTGTGTCTGCGTGTGTGTCTGTGTGTGTGTCTGTGTGTGTGTGTCTGTGTGTGTGTCTGCGTGTGTGTCTATCTGTGTGTTTGTGTCTGTGTGTGTGTGTCTGTGTGTGTTTGTGTGTGTGTGTGTCTGTGTGTGTGTCTGCGTGTGTGTCTGCGTGTGTGTCTGTGTGTCTGTGTGTGTGTCTGTGTGTGCGCGTGTGTCTGTGTGTGTGTGCGTGTGTGTGCGTGTGTGTGTGTGTGTGTGCGTGTGTGTGTGTGTGCGTGTGTGTCTGTGTGTGTGTGCGTGTGTGTCTGTGTGTGTCTGCGTGTGTGTCTGTGTGTGTGTCTATGTGTGTCTGTGTGTGTGTATGGGGAGCGGTGGTGTAGTGGTTAGCGCTACGCTGCGCTACGAACTCAGCGACCCGAGTTCGATTCCCGCTCACGGCCAACACCAGTGGTGATGATTTTCTGAACCGGTCCTGGGCCTCCCCTAGGTCGACTCGGCCTCAAATGAGTACCTGTTGCAGTGTGTAGTGAACATCGCCACTGGGGGAGACAAAGGCGGCCGGGCGTGGTGCTTGCCACCCACCCCCTCGTGTGCCACAGTGCCGGTAGCCTTCATAGGCGCTGCTACTCGCTACTAACAGCACTTGCCCCTACATCCCTGTTAGAGGCTACCTGGGATTACTTTATCTCTGTCTACCCCCCCACCCCCACTACACCCCACCCCCAGCAGCCCCCCAGGAAAGCTGCCAGCCCCAGAGCGTGTGGACGGTGGTCAGCGTGGGCGGCTGCAGCAGCGACGGGCCGGTGGAGGTCACCAAGTGTGTGGGGGCCTGCAGCTCTAGCAGCCTGTGAGCGCAACGGAGACGTCACACCGTCACCATGGTTACACCGTCACCGTGGTTACACCGTCACCGTGGTTACACCGTCACCATGATTACACCATCGTTACACCATCGTGTCATCATCATCATCATTGTGTCATCACCATTATGAACACCAACCACCCCCACATCCACTCACTACCGGCAGCACTTGCCCCCGACAGCCCTGCCGCTAGAGGCTACCTGGGGGCCGACCTTTACCTTCTGACCTCCGTTGCAGGCCGGAGGCGTGGTCCTCCTCCTCCTCCTTGGTCTCCACGGCGACCGCCGCTCCGCCTCAGCTGTGGCGCAGCAGCTGCTCGTGTTGCCGGGAGACGAGCGGCTCCGGCTACGTCACCGGCACCGTCACTGCCACCACCGCCACCGGCACCGCCACCGCCACCTTCGTGTCGGTGCCGCTGCTGTGCCCCAACGGCACGGCGCTGAGCGCCAGCGTGGCCGTCGCTCAGCGCTGCCGCTGCGTCGTTGCCGACTGCCCCGCCCCGTGACCCCGCGACCCCACGACGACGTGACCCCGCGACATGACCCCGCCCCCGCCCACCGTGATCTAAGCACGACCACGCCCCCCTCGTGACCTCTGAGCGACACACACTCACACCAGCCCCGTGACCTCTGAGCGACCCACAAACACACTAGCCACGTGACCTCTGAGTGACCCACACACACTCACACTAGCCACGTGACCTCTGAGTGACCCACACACACTCACACCAGCGCCGTCACCTCTGAGTGACCCACACTCACACCAGCACCGTGACCTCTGAGTGACCCCCACACACACCAGCCACGTGACCTCTAAGTGACCCCCACACACTCACACCAGCCACGTGACCTCTGAGTGACCCACACACACACACACTCTCCCCGTGACCCACACCACCACCACCACCGATCTGACATGTGTGCGTCTCTGTGTGTGCGTCTGTGTGTGCGTGGGTGTGCCGACGAGGTGATCTTGGCGATTACGATGAGTGCGCGTGCGTGTGTGCGTCTGTGTGTGTGCGTCTGTGTGTGTGCGTCTGTGTGTGTGTGTCTGTGTATGTGCGTCTGTGTGTGTGCGTCTGTGTGTGCGTCTGTGTGTGCGTCTGTGTGTGCGTCTGTGTGTGTGTCTGTGCGTGTGTGCGACGACGAGGTGATCTTGGCGATCACGATGAGCGTGTGTGTTCCAGACTGTGGCTCTTTTCATTCAGTCACTTGTCCACTTATTCGTCCATTCAGTCACTCGTCCACTCACTCGTCCATTCAGTCACTCGTCCACTCGTTCATTCATTTACTTGTCCACTCACTCGTTCATTCAGTCACTTGTCCACTCACTCGTTCATTCAGTCACTTGTCCACTCACTCGTTCATTCAGTCACTTGTCCACTCACTCGTACATTCAGTCACTTGTCCACTCACTCGTACATTCAGTCACTTGTCCACTCACTCGTCCATTCAGTCACTTGTCCACTCACTCGTACATTCAGTCACTTGTCCACTCACTCGTTCATTCAGTCACTTGTCCACTCACTCGTCCATTCAGTCACTTGTCCACTCACTTGTTCATTCAGTCACTTGTCCACTCATTCGTTCATTCAGTCACTCGTCCACTCACTCGTCCATTCAGTCACTCGTCCACTCGTTCATTCATTTACTTGTCCACTCACTCGTTCATTCAGTCACTTGTCCACTCACTCGTTCATTCAGTCACTTGTCCACTCACTCGTTCATTCAGTCACTTGTCCACTCACTCGTCCATTCAGTCACTTGTCCACTCACTCGTTCATTCAGTCACTTGTCCACTCACTCGTTCATTCAGTCACTTGTTCACTCACTCGTTCATTCAGTCACTTGTCCACTCACTCGTACATTCAGTCACTTGTCCACTCACTCGTACATTCAGTCACTTGTCCACTCACTCGTCCATTCAGTCACTTGTCCACTCACTCGTTCATTCAGTCACTTGTCCACTCACTCGTCCATTCAGTCACTTGTTCACTCACTCGTTCATTCAGTCACTTGTCCACTCATTCGTTCATTCAGTCACTCGTCCACTCACTCGTCCATTCAGTCACTCGTCCACTCGTTCATTCATTTACTTGTCCACTCACTCGTTCATTCAGTCACTTGTCCACTCACTCGTTCATTCAGTCACTTGTCCACTCACTCGTTCATTCAGTCACTTGTCCACTCACTCGTCCATTCATTTACTTGTCCACTCACTCGTTCATTCAGTCACTTGTCCACTCACTCGTTCATTCAGTCACTTGTCCACTCACTCGTTCATTCAGTCACTTGTCCACTCACTCGTACATTCAGTCACTTGTCCACTCACTCGTACATTCAGTCACTTGTCCACTCACTCGTCCATTCAGTCACTTGTCCACTCAGTCACTTGTCCACTCACTCGTCCATTCAGTCACTTGTCCACTCACTCGTACATTCAGTCACTTGTCCACTCACTCGTTCATTCAGTCACTTGTCCACTCACTCGTCCATTCAGTCACTTGTCCACTCACTCGTTCATTCAGTCACTTGTCCACTCATTCGTTCATTCAGTCACTCGTCCACTCACTCGTCCATTCAGTCACTCGTCCACTCGTTCATTCATTTACTTGTCCACTCACTTGTTCATTCAGTCACTTGTCCACTCACTCGTTCATTCAGTCACTTGTCCACTCACTCGTTCATTCAGTCACTTGTCCACTTACTCGTACATTCAGTCACTTGTCCACTCACTCGTCCATTCAGTCACTTGTCCACTCACTCGTTCATTCAGTCACTTGTCCACTCATTCGTTCATTCAGTCACTCGTCCACTCACTCGTCCATTCAGTCACTCGTCCACTCGTTCATTCATTTACTTGTCCACTCACTCGTTCATTCAGTCACTTGTCCACTCACTCGTTCATTCAGTCACTTGTCCACTCACTCGTTCATTCAGTCACTTGTCCACTCACTCGTACATTCAGTCACTTGTCCACTCACTCATACATTCAGTCACTTGTCCACTCACTCGTCCATTCAGTCACTTGTCCACTCACTCGTCCATTCAGTCACTTGTCCACTCACTCGTCCATTCAGTCACTTGTCCACTCACTCGTTCATTCAGTCACTTGTCCACTCACTCGTCCATTCAGTCACTTGTCCACTCACTCGTTCATTCAGTCACTTGTCCACTCATTCGTTCATTCAGTCACTCGTCCACTCACTCGTCCATTCAGTCACTCGTCCACTCGTTCATTCATTTACTTGTCCACTCACTCGTTCATTCAGTCACTTGTCCACTCACTCGTTCATTCAGTCACTTGTCCACTCACTCGTTCATTCAGTCACTTGTCCACTCACTCGTACATTCAGTCACTTGTCCACTCACTCGTCCATTCAGTCACTTGTCCACTCACTCGTCCATTCAGTCACTTGTCCACTCACTCGTTCATTCAGTCACTTGTCCACTCACTCGTCCATTCAGTCACTTGTCCACTCACTCGTTCATTCAGTCACTTGTCCACTCACTCGTTCATTCAGTCACTTCTCCACTCGTTCATTCAGTCACTTGTCCACTCACTCGTACATTCAGTCACTTGTCCACTCACTCGTACATTCAGTCACTTGTCCACTCACTCGTCCATTCAGTCACTTGTCCACTCACTCGTCCATTCAGTCACTCGTCCACTCACTCGTACATTCAGTCACTCGTCCACTCACTCGTCCATTCAGTCACTTGTCCACTCACTCGTCCATTCAGTCACTTGTCCACTCACTCGTTCATTCAGTCACTTGTCCACTCACTCGTCCATTCAGTCACTTGTCCACTCACTCGTTCATTCAGTCACTTGTCCACTCATTCGTTCATTCAGTCACTTGTCCACTCATTCGTTCATTCAGTCACTTATCCACTCACTCGTTCATTCAGTCACTTGTCCACTCACTCGTTCATTCAGTCACTTGTCCGCTCACTCGTTCATTCAGTCACTTGTCCGCTCACTCGTTCATTCAGTCACTTGTCCACTCACTCGTCCATTCAGTCACTTGTCCACTCACTCGTTCATTCAGTCACTTGTCCACTCACTCGTTCATTCAATCACTTGTCCACTCACTCGTTCATTCAGTCACTTGTCCACTCACTCGTTCATTCAGTCACTTGTCCACTCACTCGTTCATTCAGTCACTTGTCCACTCACTCGTCCATTCAGTCACTTGTCCACTCACTCGTTCATTCAGTCACCCATGAACCCGCGATGCCCCGCCGTGAAGCCACGTGTTGGAGAGTTACACTCACCACAACCACAACCACCACCACCACCACCGCACCACAACCACCACCACCGCACCACAACCACCACCACCGTACCACAACCCCAACCACCACCGCAGCACAACCACCATCACCACCGCAGCACAACCACCACCACCGCACCACAACCACCACCACCGCACCACAACCCCAACCACCACCGCAGCACAACCACCACCACCATCGCAGCACAACCACCATCACTGCACAACCACCGCACCACAAACACCACCGCACCACAACCACCACCACCGCTGCCACCAACATCAATGCCACCTCCACCACCAAGCCGCTTTCATCACTTTCGCAGTGCCAATACCGACACCACCACCGCCACCCCCGTGTGTGTCTCTGTGTGTCTCTCCGAGTGTCTCTGTGTGTCACTGTGTGTCACTGTGTCTCTGTGTGTCTCTCCGAGTGTCTCTGTGTGTCTCTGTGTGTCACTGTGTGTCTTTGTGTGTCTCAGAGTCACAATAAACGTCGCTTCCATTGCATCTCACCGACTCGGCTGTGAATTCATTACCACATGCACCGTGCGTCTCGCGATGCCTGTGTCTCTGTGTGTCCCTGTGTGTCTCTGTGTGTCCCTGTGTGTCTCTGTGTGTGTCTCTGTGTGTCTCTGTGTGTCTATGTGTGTCTGTGTGTGTGTCTCTGTGTGTCTCTGTGTGTCTCTGTGCTTGTGTAGTGGGTTCGGATTAGGTGCACACACACACAGCTTGGAGGCAACACTATATTTATTAGAACGGTAATTAATATAACACTGCACATGAGGTGGTGTCCACCTTCCTCAACTCACTAACACTCGGGAACCTACAGTGTGACCCAGGCAGGCAACGGGCTGCCTGGTCACGGACGACGACCCGGGACTTGAGGCCTGATGGTGTCGTCTTCACTTCGGGCCAGAGGTCGTAGCCGGGTACCCGAGACCCGTACCCTACCCGTACCCAGCCGGGTACGGGTAGGGTACGGGTATCGGGTACCTGATTGCGACCTCTGGGATGAAGCCATGTTGCAGGCGCGGGTGGGTTGATTCTAGAAACTTGAATTGTGAGAAGAGACAAGACGTTGGGAAATGAGTGACAGTTACTCACCAGTGACTCACGGTTTACCCGTACCCGGCCGGGTGCGGCCGGGTACGGGTAGCCGGGTATCGGGTAGGGTACGGGTACGGCCGGGTACGGGTACCCATTTGCGATCCTGGTGCGGCCGGGTACGGGTACGGGTAAGGAATCAAAACCCATTTGCGACCTCTGCTTCGGGCTTGAACAGCCCCGCTCTGCATCCACAACCCGCTTATATCCCCTTCCCAGGCCACGCCTCCCTCCCCCCACCTCTGGGCAGGTCCGGGTCCTCCACCACGTGACCCCCCAGGCTGCCCTCCCTTGGGGCTCCCAGCGCTCGTACGCGCCGACACAGTAGTGACGTCTTATGTCACTACATCACCCCCCCCCCCCCGTATAAACACACAGCCGTCCCGGCTGCAACATCAATAAATAACCGGCGACCGATAATCAATACATGACCTAATATACACAGAATCGACGAGGATAAAAGAAGGGGAAACGCATGGAAAAAGGGGAATGAACAACAACAAATATCCATGAAAACTGGCTAACCTGCTTACTCCCCAGCCACAGCCGCCCCGTGTGAGAATCACGCATGCACCGACATGTGAGTGTGGCCGTTGGAACAATGGCGTAGGCAACGAGCAAGGCGTGTGGGAGCCACGTAGAGCAGCCAGTCTTCCACGAGTCCACGTGGCCGGGCCCCCCAGGGGAGGTGCACACACCCCCCCTGGAGGCCCTGGGGAGCCAGAAGCGGCCCAAAGGGCACGGCCCCTCCCCAGGAGTCAAGAACAGGAGGAGCAGGAGTAGCTGACGTACGCTCCACTCCCTCCCCCCCCAGTCCACAGCCGGTCGGCACAACCGGCGACTGCAAGGTGCCAGGTAGATACTGCCTCCCGTGACGAGAAACACAAACCCTCCTGAGGCATCACTCCATGAACACTCGACTCGGCTCGTCGGACACGACAGTCGCCCGGCCCCTGAGTAGTGGGGAAGATGAGGGGATTCCGGCCGGCGCGAGAGAAGAAAGAAAAATAACAACAAACAAATTCAGACGCGTTGGATGCACAACCAGCACGGCGATGAAACCAAATACAGTGGTACCTCTGTATACGTCGTTAATTTGTTCCAGAAGGTAGGACTTATACCGAAAATGACGTAGACACCAAACGAATTTTTCCCGTAAGAAATAAATGGAAAGGAAATAAATCCGTTCCAGAGGAAAATAAATGAAATTTTATACGGCGTATTATACATTAATGGGGTTGTATAAAAAAAATGTAGACACTAATTATTACTAAAATGCATACAGAAGCCACGTGACCGCGCTGCTGCCAGCTGCGCTGGTCACGTGGAGTGCCTCAACCTCGCACGTCACGCGCGCCTCGACCCGGGGCTCCACCCTCCATGGGGGCAGCCCCCCACGCCCCCCGCCCCTCTCCCCCCCGCCCCCCTCCCCCCGCCCCTCTCCCCCACGTCCCCCGTGTGCAGTTATGTATAAATTATGATAATCACGGAGATAATCGTAGTAATTTATGCGGATGCTTGCGATTATGTTAATGTGTGCAGTTGTGATAATTAAGCTTAGTTTCGTTTATCCAGAGTTGTATCAATCAGGGTAACACGATTATCATTGATTAGACATTACTGATTATCCTAGTGTGTGTTATGATATTTTAGGTCTCCAGTTTCATATCTCATCACAGGCTACAGTTCTCAAGAATAAGACAGTTTTGCATGGACTTGGAAGGAACACTCGATATGCCTCTGTGATAACAATTTTATTCTAACAAGCATGTGACATTTTATCATGCAGGTCAAACATGCGTCAATAATTCATGAGCAAGATTATGCAATGAACTAATATGAATGACAAAAACTTATGCATTTGCGAGATTGTGCAATTACGAAATTGAATGACTAAAAACACTTCTAACCTCTATCTTTCACCAGGCATCTCATTAGTTCCCCCATGTATCGATCACAATCGGCGACTGGCCGAGTTTGAAAACCAGCATGACACACTTCATTTTGCGGTAATAAAAGCACTTATTGTACCCCGAAAGCGAAGCATATTTCAATCGATTCGTTGGAAAGATTAAATCTGGTAACGGAATGTTTGAGTCAATGGTGGGTGAGGGCGTGTGTGGTGGTGTGAGAGCGAATCTGGCTCTGTTTTAATTAATTCTTCGGCGAGACTCTGACAAAGAAACCGGTTTGACAAGATATTCTCTGTGCTTCCTTGAGCCTGTGGGTGTGGAAACGATACAACCCTGTTAGGAGATTTCCTCAGCCCGTGTGGATTGCAGACGCGACTTTCTCCGCTGCGAGGTGAGCGGCGGCGCTTGGCGGTCCTCGGTAGCTGACGGCGCGGTGGCACGCTCTCTCTGCAGCTCTGACGGCGACGCTCGTTCGGAAGACTTTGACTCTCTTTCTCCACTGCGGGATGATGAGTCGGTTTTGGTTGATGCTGGTTGGTCGGTGTGTGCCTCAAACACACGGCGCATGCAATGGCGCTGTCCTCTTCCTCACAGCCGTTCAATCAGGCTTTCTCCACTGCTTCGCGCTCTCTGCTTTGCTCGCTTGGCGATCTCCGCCTTTCCTGCGGGTTGATCGCTGGTCGTCACTCTGACGAGGAGCGATGTTTCGTTCGTGGCAACGTGGACGTTGGTGTCTTTGTTGGCTCGGGAGTGGTAGTTGGAGTCTCCGTCAGCTTCACTCGCAGCTCGGCGACTCAGGGTAGCGATTCTTCTCAGTTGGTGCAGACCTCGGCTTGTTGCTGCATGTTGCTACCCCGCGAACCTCGTCATTCTGGATGACGAAAAACTTCTTCGTTGGCGGTGACGAGAGGAGGTGGAACAGACGCCCTGTGACGATCTGTTTTGAATGGATTTTTCCTCGGCTTATATCGGGAAATTCCACTCAGTTTCCCGAGTTGTTCAAAGGCTGTCATAAAACCTTCCTGTGGGGGTGAAGTTGTGCGTCCGTGTGTGTCGTGTCCGTCCGTGTGTGTTTGTCCGTGTGTGTTAGTCCGTATGTTTATTAGCTTTGAAGACACAGCTGTGTAATTATTCTGGAAGGAGGGGTGGGGGCCTCGCGACGGCGCCACCTAAGTTATCCATTAACCAGACCGACGATTGCGTTCGCATCGAGTTATATAAAAAAAATATATTCTAATCCATGTTTTTGTTTCTGAATAATATTTGTCGCGAAAACCTACGCGTTAAGCGAGCTTAATTATTCCCTCCCTTGCTCGGGGATCATATCTTTTGTCTCACACAGCTTAAGTTGTTTTGGTTTGGAATTTGACATGCCCTTAGTTCCATTATGCCCAAGTTATGCCGAAACCGTGTTCACGATGTTTCATCGTGACCGGATCTCCCATGGATATGTTATTTGCTCGCGTGTGCAATTTTTGCTGTCCGTGTTGCAGGGAGACAAAGACGGTTGTTTCCACGGTGGAAGCACCTGGCGCATGCGCTTATTTATTTATCTTCGGAGGCATGTGTTCCAACCTTTATTGGGGCAATCTCCTGGCCCCTGGTGTGTGGGTGTGGAGATCCTCTTCGGGAAAACAAAGACGGCCGTGTTGCGTTCGGTTAATTATGAGAGACTTCTCCGCCCTTAGCTCCTCTAGGAGATCCACTTTAATTCCGTACTTATTATTTGACTTCTTGTGATTATTTAATCTGATATCCCGGCTAGGAATTTTTGTTTTGGAGCGACCCAAGCCATAATTATTCCTTGATGCTTCGGCCCGGCCGCGTAGAAATTATTTAAGGTAAATAATGTCCGTATTTAATTAACAATTGATGAATCGCGACTCTGGTGCAGACTGTAGTCTGGTTCCCAATTGGAGTGAGGATAGATAATGTTTGCTTAATCTTCATGGCTAAGTTGGTAACTTGTTTATCTAACATGGTTCAAAACCCGTCTGTGCTTTTTGTCGTCAATGTTGTTTCCTTTGTTAAGAATATAATTATATATTTCGTCCGTGGTGCCTGGTTTTGTAAGGCTTTTTAACGAAAGGATGTCATTCTAACCCCCCGCCTGCAATTCTCCCCTCCCTTGTTCCTCTTGTGTGAAATTCGGGGAGTTTTTATTACCTTTATTGCCCTCTTTCATGCCCTCTAGCCCTTTGAGGTGAGGTATGCGCGCATCTGTGGGAGTGTGTGAGTGTGTTTGTTCCCCCATGTTGCCCCGTGTCTATTAAAAAAAAATATTATATATGTTGGCAGATAATCCTTAAAAAAAATATTTAAAAAAAATAAAAAGGGGGTATATACACAACAGTGGGTACTGTACGCGGTGACTCATCCCGACCCATACAAGTTCTAGCAAGTGCATTGTATCCCAAGACATTTTTTCTCTCGAAAAAACACGACGTGTACCAAATTCGACGTTTTCCAAAGCGGTCGTATACCGAGGTTCCACTGTATGTCCCCCTTCACCCACACAACACGGATGGCAGGTTCCCCGACCCACAGCTGCCGTTCCATCCACTAGGAGGTGATAGAGCGAGGACAGACGAACTGCCGAGCGCTCACGCACTCACACACCCAAATGCGGACGTCTTCCCGACACCCCCGGTCGAGACGTCATGCGTCAGAGCCATCCCACGTCCTGGGGCGAAGAAGTCGCGCTTCAGGGACGCCCCCCAGGATCTGCATTTTAGTTAAAGAAAATAGTTCGGCGTGATAATTGGTCTCAATGGCGGCCGCACGCGCGATCTGCATCCCAGCGGCCTCACGCGCTCGCACAAAATGGCGGCCGCACGCGTGAACCGCATCTCCGCGGCCTCACGCGTTAGTAGAAAATGGCGGCCGCAGGCGCGAATCGCATCCCCGCGCTTGCATAAAATGGCGGCCGCATGCGCAAACCGCATCTCCGCGGTTTCCCGCACTTGCATAGAATGGCGGCCGCAGGCGCGAACCACATCCCCGCGGTTTCCCGCGCTCGCATAAAATGGCGGCCGCAGGCGCGAACCGCGTCTCCGCGGTTTCCCGCGCTCGCATAAAATGGCGGCCGCAGGCGCGAACCGCATCTCCGCGGTTTCCCGTGCTCGCACAAAATGGCGGCCGCATGCACAACTTGGCAGCCCTCCCTGGACGGCCAACCCGGACATCTCATGCCACTCGGTATCACCCCTCGCCTTTCCGATGCGCACACGTCGGCCGTATCGGGGGAATTTTAACCGAGTCTCTCTCCAAGACTCGCAGCACACAGCTGTACCGACCGAGCTGAGAAGACCCATCGCTCACTCACTGCACAACTTGCACCCTAACAACTGAGGGATACAGCCCCAACGTAACGGGACAACTTCACCTGAACGCTACGAATCTCCAGCCCACTGTTTCAACGCGCCTCGTGTTAGACTCTTATGTTAGACACGCAACACTCACTGGGCCATCCTGGTCAGGATCTGCGCCCCAAAGATATTCGACAGCCAGCACCACAATTCCAAATCCCTGGCAGCATGTCACCATCTCAATTTAAAAGCTCCATACCAATGATGGCAGAGCCACAAACCAAGGCAGTCATGCCCCACACAATCGCAATTTCACAGCATCACAACACACACAATTTGAAACACATTCCTGCGAGGGAGCTGGTAGTAACCTTGGGTTGCTCGGTCTAATGGCCAGAGTCAACGGCGGCGTGGTGTATTCCGCAAATATGCCCGACTGTGAGGGCGGGCACAAGCCGGCGTGAGTAGGTTAAACGTTGAGTTCTATAAGGGCACCACGGGGTGACCAGCCCCTCCCCACCCAGCCCCACCCCTCCCACCCCCCACCCTCCCCACCCAGCCCCTCTCCACCCTCCCCACCCAGCCCCTCCCACCCCCCACCCAGCCCCACCCTCCTGACCCAGCCCCTCCCCACCCTCCCCACCCAGCCCCACCCTCCCTTCTCCACCCAGCCCCACCCCTCCAATTTTTGGATGCACGACGGAAGGACACAATAATCCCCTGTGGGCTGGTGTAACCAGGTTACTACCAGTATTAGGATCCCAACTCAATTGATCCAATGCCGAACAGGTGCGCACAATTTGTGACGATCCCGAACACCCAAAGGTCACAACAATACACCTCACATCCCGTATCCGTACACATCATTTCCGAGACTCGCATTGCAGCATGCAGCTGTACCAACCGAGTTGAGACGAGCAACGCAATTAAGAGAAACGCACCCCCCATCCATGTAGAACACGAGGGGCTTGCGTTGTGGCCGGAACGTCGTGAGAATTATCTTATGTTTATTTTTATTATTGTATTATTTCCATTCTACGTGACTTCACCGAAATAACCAAGAATATGAATTCCTGCAGCCACGAAAGCTTTAAGTCAATAAAGAATAAAACAGCCGTGTTAAGACGTTCAAACACCAAATATAAATCTTTTGCAAGGAATGATGTCGGCGTTGACCACGCGTACTTGTGGTGAACATGCAAACAAAAGCGTGCTGATAATTAATAAATGCATCGTCTGTTGAAACTGATTGGTCTACGCCAAGAGACGACATTCTTTATGGGCGAGTCTCACCAACTATCAGGGCATTGCGAGCTCGGGGGTGAGCAGCTTCAGTCACGCGGAGAGACCTCCAGAGGCCAAGCTTCACACCGCTGGTACACCAGTCATCGGCAAGTCCACTCTCAGCTCCACGTCCTCCTGTTACCACATCAGCTCCATCTCTTCTCCAGCCCGTGTCGTGCCCGTTTAGCCCCCTCCATCCGGCCAAACAGACGCTGCTGGGCATGCGCGGCTGCTACGTGACCCAGCCAACGCAAACTCCTTGCCCACCAGCAGAGGTCGCAACCGGGTACCCGATACCCGTACCCTACCCGATACACAACCACCATGCCCTACACACAACACCACCACGCCCTACACACAACACCACCACGCCCTACACACAACCACCACCACGCCCTATACACAACCACCACCACGCCCTACACACAACCACCACCACGCCCTACACACAACCACCATGCCTTCTCCACTGCTGGATGTAAGCAAGAGGTATCGAAGTCGCGGACAAAAACCAGCGGCAATGTTTATTTTGTATCACTTCACCGGTGACGAGCACACAACGGACCCACGCCCTCCGTGTGTGCTTGAGTGTGAATGTGTGCATGTCGCCATGTGTGTAGCCATGTGTACCGTGCCAGCCTTCATAGGCGCTCACCAACAGCACTTGCCCCAACAGTCTGTGTCAAGGCTATGGGGGGAGGGGGGTCTTTATCTTTCTAGCCAAGTGTGTGTGTACACGTGTGTGTGAAGCTATGTGTGTGTGTGTGTACCCACATGTGTGTGTAGCTACGTGTGTGTGTGTACACACGTGTGTGTGTACACACGTGTGTGTGTGTACCTGTGTGCGTGTGTAGCTACGTGTGTGTGTAGCTACGTGTGTGTGTACCTGTGTGTGTGTACCTGTGTGTGTGTGTAGCTATGTGTGTGTGTGTACCTGTGTGTGTGTAGCTACGTGTGTGTGTGTGTACCTGTGTGTGTGTGTAGCTATGTGTGTGTGTGTACCTGTGTGTGTGTATACCTGTGTGTGTGTGTACCCACCTGTGTGTGTACCCACGTGTGTGTACCCACGTGTGTGTGTGTGTACCCACGTGTGTGTGTGTAGCTATGTGTGTGTGTGTGCCCACGCACCCACCCACGCACACACCCACTAGTCACGTCTGAGTGTGTGCGTCTCCTCCCGCACGCCTTCGCGAGTCACCACGCACACGCGCAGCGCGTCCCCCGTGTGGATGTCGCGCTCCGCCGCCGACACGAAGACGTCGCGCACCAGCTGCACGGCGCGCTCCAGCGGCATGGCCAGTCGCTCCTCGCCAGTGCCCAGCTGGTTCTTGCCGCCAATCTGGGGGGCGGGGCGGTGGTGGTGGTGGTGGCAAGCAGACGTGGTAGTTGTAGTGGCGGTAGTTGTAGTGGCGGTAGTCGTAGTGGTGGTAGCAGGAGCAAAGGTAGTAGCAGAGGTGGTAGTTGTAGTGGTGGTAGTAGTAGCAGAGGTAGTAGTAGCAAAGGTAGTAGTAGCAGAGGTAGTAGTAGCAAAGGTAGTAGTAGCAGAGGTAGTAGTAGCAGAGGTGGTAGTTGTAGTGGTGGTAGCAGGAGCAAAGGTAGTAGCAGAGGTGGTAGTAGTAGTAGCAGAGGTGGTAGTTGTAGTGGCGGTAGTCGCATGAATGGTAGTAGCAGCAGAGGTAGTAGTAGTAGCAGAGGTAGCAGTAGCAGAGGTAGTAGTAGCAGAGGTGGTAGTTGTAGTGGTGGTAGTAGCAGAGTTAGTAGTAGCAGAGGTGGCAGTAGCAGAGGTAGTAGCAGAGGTAGTAGTAGCAGTAGCAGAGGTGGTAGCAGTAGTAGCAGAGGTAGTAGTAGCAGAGGTAGTAGTAGCAGAGGTAGTAGTAGCAGTAGCAGAGGTGGTAGTAGCAGAGGTGGTAGTTGTAGTGGCGGTAGTAGCAGAGGTGGTAGTAGCAGAAGTGGTAGTAGTAGCAGAGTTAGTAGTAGCAGCGGAGGTAGTAGTAACAGCAGAGGTGGTAGCAGGAGCAGAGGTGGTAGTAGTAACAGGTAGTAGTAGTAGCAGAGGTAGCAGCAGCAGCAGTAGTAGTAGCAGAAGCAGAGGGAGACAGTTGCTATGGTTACTGAAAGGCAGTATGTTTGTTGTTTCAAAAGTTGCTTAATAAACACTTACATTGTTTAATACAGTCGTGTGTGTGTGAATCTGTGTGTACCTATGCGTATATGCGTGTATCTATGCGTGTGTGTACCCTTGTGTGTGTGTACCCGTGTGTGTGTACCCCTGACCCTCTGCTCACGATCATTAAGGACCTTCATGATGGTGAGCGGGCCCGGAAAAAACTACGTGGCCGTGAGTCGAAGCCATTCCCTGTACACCTTGGGGTGCGACAGGGATGTCCTCTGGCTCCCACATTATTTAACATCTATTTTGACCACGTAGTTCGTGAAGCCTTCAATAGCTGTACCGGAGGAATTTCCATCTGGTACAGATATAAATGGATCGATGCCCGGGTGCGGTCAAGGGATGGCTCCCTATTGCCCAACCATGTTAGGTATGTCAATGATCTGGTAATTGCTGCTCATTCAGAGGAGTTGGAGGCGATGCTGCTGAACCTGGAGCTTGCCACTAAGAGGTGGGGCCTTACCATCAGCCCCACCAAAACTAAGCACCTGCCTGGGCATTTTGTACCATCGGACACTCCACCCCCACAACTCCCAATTGGTGATAGGGCAGTTGTGGAGAGAGTGGAGAGTTTCCCATACCTGGGCAGTGTGCTCATGACTGGCTCCGGTTTAACAGCAGAGGTCTCACTCCGAATCAGTCGAGCGGCATCATCTTTTCATAGGTTGCGGAACGCTGTGTGGAAACTACCTGGTCTGTCGCTCCGCACGAAGCTTCAGGTCTTCTCGGCCACGGTCATTCCCTCCCTTCTCTACGCTTGCGAAACGTGGACCCCCCCCTAATGGAACACCTTTGCCGGTTAGAAACATTTAGGCTGGCCTGCCGACGATCCATCCTGGGTTTAACCAGGCTGGATTGTGTGAGGAGCTCACAAATCCTTGAAAGATCTGGGCAAAGTCCCATCGGTGAGCTCCTCCGGCAGGCAAGGCTGCGTTGGCTGGGTCATGTAGCACGCATGCCCAGCCACCGCATGCCTAAACAGCTTTTGTTCGGCCGGATCGAGGGGGCTAAACGGGCGCGGCACGGGCTAGAGAAGAGATGGAGTGATGTGGTACAGGAGGACGTGGAGCTGAGTGGACTTGCCGATGACTGGTACCAGCGGTGTCAAGATCGGCCTCTGTGGAGGAGGCTCGTGAAGGACGCTACTGGGCAGTTGGAGACAGTCGCCCTCCAACAACAACGGAGGGCGGAGGAGCGACGCTCACAACAACGAGCGGAGCGCCGGGTGGCTAAAGCACAGCAAGTTGGTACAGTAGGGGGCACAGGTGGTGCATCAGCCAGTCATCTCGGTCATCTCGGTCAGTCGACCCGTGGCACCTGGGTCTGCCCCATGACCTCCTGCCAGCGGACGTTCGACACTTCACGTGGCCTCAAGGTGCACTTGGCCTGGCACAAGCGTCGTGGTGACGTCACCGCCACTTAGTGGCGAATGGCGGTTGTTGTTGTGTGTACCTGTGTGTGTGTGTACCTGTCTGTGTGTGTGTACCTGTGTGTGTACCTGTGTGTGTGTACCTGTGTGTGTGTACCTGTGTGTGTGTGTGTACCCTGTGTGTGTACCTGTGTGTGTGTGTACCTGTGTGTGTACCTGTATGTGTGTGTACCTGTGTGTGTGTGCACCTGTGTGTGTGTGTACCTGTGTGTGTGTGTGTACCTGTGTGTGTGTGTGTACCTGTGTGTGTGTGTGTACCTGTGTGTGTGTGTACCGGCAAAACAACCTCCTACCTCCTCGCGGTGCCGGACGGGCAACACTGTCGTGGGCAGTGCTGTGGGGGGAGGGCCAATGCCCATTGGCCTCTCCCCTCATGGCGTCTGTGACCACCACAGTGGCTAAACGGGGGCTCTGGACGGGTGCGAGGGGCTGGTAACCCCTCTACCTTCAATTAACCACCACTAAACTACGAATTAAACATAAACCTGTAACTAATAAGCTTGTGCCGGAGGCCCCGGGTGGTCAGGCTTTTATGACGTCTCCTGGCCAAACCCCATTTGGCGGAGCCAGGAGATTGAATTTTCACCCTCGGGGCTCCTCCAGAAACAACGAAAAACCATTGCGGATGGCCACGTGGAATGTTCGAATGCTCACTGCGGAGGAGAGGCTGCCACTCCTCTGTCGGGAGCTGGACCGGTACCGCCTGGATCTCTGTGGCATTCAGGAGGTCCGGTGGACCGGTTCTGGCTCCTGCCACCATGAGGGGTGGACAGTCCTCTACTCGGGGCAGGAGACTGCCAAACAACAGGGTGTGGCTCTTCTTCTGAACAAAAGAATGAAGGGGGCGTGGGAGCGTGGCGGTGAGGTGTGGGAAGCTGTAAGCCCCAGGATACTTTGGGCTCGCCTTCCCATCAACCAGAGGCGAGGAGTGGTGGTCGTGGTTACTTATGCCCCCACCGAAGACGAACATCCGTGGAGGGATGCAGGCAAAGCCGATGAGTCAGACGCTTTCTATGACCTCCTGTCACAGGTGCTGGCTAAAGTGGCCACTCGGGACAGAGTCATCTTGTTGGGTGACTTCAATGCCCGAGTTGGTCATGATGCTGGCACCTGGTCTGGAGTGATTGTAAGGCATGGGCCAGATCAGCTCAATAATAACGGTAGGAGGCTGCTAGATTTTTGTGCAGCCCATGGGCTTGTAATTACCAACACGCTCTTCCGGCATCGGCGCATCCACACAACATCATGGATACATGCCGGGTCCAAGCAAGAACATCTGCTGGACTACATAGTGACGGACCAGCGGATGCGAGCCCATGTCCTTGACACCAGGACCTACCGTGGAGCTGATCTGACCTCTGACCATCGACTAGTCATCTGTAAGATGCGCCTGCCATTCTTCCACTCCGGTGGTGGGTGTACACCCAGGATCCCATTCCAACCAAAAGTGGCCTGGTCTCAGTTAGCTGATGAAAGTTGCAAGCGAGAATTTCATCATTGCTTGCAGCTGGGGTTGGCAGCGTCCCCCACTCCACCTGATGTCGAGGGTAAATGGGCGAGGTTTAAGACTGTGACTCATGCAGCTGCTTTGGGTACGCGGTCCAGACCTCCCCAGAAACCCTGGCTGACGGAGGAGGTGTTCAGGTTAATTGAGAAAAAGCGACAGGCCCACTCTCATCGCCTACAGCATCCCACGTCAGAGAATGAGGAGGTTTACCGCAGCCTTCGCTCGGAGGTTCGGAGAGCCGTAAGGCGCTGTATGGATGGGTGGTGGTCGCGGGTTGCTGAGGAGATGGAGTCTGCCTCAGTGGCCCGCGATCACAAATCACTATTTAACTCCATCAAAAAAGTAACCTGCAGCGCCACACCTATTACCATCATTAGAGGAAAAAACGGTGATCCAATCTCCGACCCCCAGGAACAGGTTTGCAGATTTGCTGAGCATTTCTGTGAGGTCCTGGGGGAGGGAAAATCTCTCAGCCAGGAAAACATTATGGCACAAAGTGGAGAAAACCCTGCTGAGGCTGCGGTGCCTCAAATATTGGAAGAGGTCACCCCCTGTGAGTGGCTGGCTGAGGTGCCAGCTGTTGAGGAAGTTCTGAGGGCGATCCGGAGTCTGAGACCAGGGAAGGCACCGGGCAGAGATGATCTCCCAAGCGAAATGCTGAGGGAGGGTGGCGTTTGTGCACAGACTGCCCTACATGACATCATAACAACAGTCTGGACCACTGGACGGGTTCCGCAGGACTGGAAGGATGCCCTGGTGGTCCCCCTCTTTAAGAAGGGGGACCGTACCGACTGTAACAACTACAGGGGCATCTCACTCCTCAGTGTGCCGGGTAAGGTCCTGGCAAGGATTATTCAACATCGCCTTGCTAGGCACGCTGAGGAGAGGCTTGCGGAGCCCCAATGCGGTTTCAGGAAAGGGCGGTCCTGCACAGATGCCATATTTTCTGTCCGTCTGCTACAGCAGAGGTGTAGGGAATTCCAAAAAGACCTACATCTCTGCTTTATTGACCTGGTCAAGGCCTATGATACCATCAGTAGGACTGGGCTCTGGGTTGTTCTTCGTGTTTTCGGAGTCCCTGACCCTCTGCTCACGATCATTAAGGACCTTCATGATGGTGAGCGGGCCCGGGTAAAACTACGTGGCCGGGAGTCGGAGCCTTTCCCTGTACACCTTGGGGTGCGACAGGGATGTCCTCTGGCTCCCACATTATTTAACATCTATTTCGACTGCGTAGTTCGTGAAGCCTTCAATAGCTGTACCGGGGGAATTTCCATTTGGTACAGATATAATGGGAGGCTGATCGACGCCCGGGTGCGATCAAGGGATGGCTCCCTATTGGTCAACCACGTTATGTATGCCGATGATTTGGTAATAGCTGCTCATTCAGAAGAGGAGTTGGAGACGCTGCTGCTGAGACTGGAGCGTGCCACTAAGAGGTGGGGCCTTACCATCAGCCCCACCAAAACTAAGCACCTGCCTGGGTATTTTGTACCATCGGACACTCCACCCCCACAACTCCCAATTGGTGATGGGGCAGTTGTGGAGAGAGTGGAGAGTTTCCCATACCTGGGCAGTGTGCTTATGACCGGCTCCAGTTTATCAGCAGAGGTCTCACTCCGAATCAGTCGAGCGGCAATATCTTTTCATCGGTTGCGTAACGCTGTGTGGAAGCTACCTGGTCTGTCGCTCCGCACGAAGCTTCAGGTCTTTTCGGCCACGGTCATTCCCTCCCTTCTCTACGCTTGCGAAACGTGGACCCCCCTAGTGGAGCATCTTCGCCGGTTGGAAACATTTAGGCTGGCCTGCCTACGATCCATCCTGGGTTTAACCAGGCTGGATTGTGTGAGGAGCTCACAAGTCCTTGAAAGATCTGGGCAAAGTCCCATCAGTGAGCTCCTCCGGCAGGCAAGGCTGCGTTGGCTGGGTCATGTAGCCCGCATGCCCAGCCACCGCATGCCTAAGCAGCTTTTGTTCGGCCGGATCGAGGGGGCTAAACGGGCACGGCACGGGCTAGAGAAGAGATGGAGTGATGTGGTACAGGAGGACGTGGAGCTGAGTGGACTTGCCGATGACTGGTACCAGCGGTGTCAAGATCGGCCTCAGTGGAGGAGGCTCGTGAAGGACGCTACTGGGCAGTTGGAGGCAGTCGCCCTCCAACAACAAAGGAGGGCGGAGGAGCGACGTTCACAACAACGAGCGGAGCGCCGGGTGGCTAAAGCACAGCAAGTTGGTACAGTAGGGGGCACAGGTGGTGCATCAGCCAGTCATCTCGGTCATCTCAGTCAGTCGACCCGTGGCACCTGGGTCTGCCCCGTGACCTCCTGCCAGCGGGCGTTCGACACTTCACGTGGCCTCAAGGTGCACATGGCCTAGCACAAGCGTCGTGGTGACGTCACCGCCACTTAGTGGCGAATGGCGGTTGTTGTTGTTGTGTGTGTACCTGTGTGTGTGTGTACCTGTGTGTGTATGTACCTGTGTGTGTGTGTACCTGTGTGTGTGTGTACCTGTGTGTGTGTGTGTGTACCTGTGTGTGTGTGTGTGTACCTGTGTGTGTGTACCTGTGTATGTGTGTGTGTACCTGTGTATGTGTGTGTGTACCTGTGTATGTGTGTGTGCCTGTGTGTGTGTGTACCTGTGTGTGTGTGTGTACCTGTGTGTGTGTACCTGTGTGTGTGTGTGTACCTGTGTGTGTGTGTACCTGTGTGTGTACCTGTGTGTGTGTGTACCTGTGTGTGTGTACCTGTGTGTGTGTGTACCTGTGTGTGTGTGTACCTGTGTGTGTACCTGTGTGTGTGTGTACCTGTGTGTGTGTACCTGTGTGTGTGTGTGTGTACACTGTATGTGTGTACCTGTGTGTGTGTACCGTGTGTGTGTGTGTACCTGTATGTGTGTGTGTACCTGTGTGTGTGTGTGTACCTGTGTGTGTACCTGTAACTGTGTGTGTACCTGTAACTGTGTGTGTACCTGTGTGTGTGTACCTGTGTGTGTATGTGTACCTGTGTGTGTGTGTAACCTCTGACCTGGTTATCCAGCAGCGGCTGAAGCATGGCGTTGGCAGAGCCCCCGGCGATGTAGGCGTTGCTCTCGTAGGAGCCCACGGGGTCGAAGCCATAGACCACCCCCTTGCCTACACACATAAAACATCCCCCAGGTAGCCTTCAACAGACTGTTAGGGCAAGGGGGGGGCTGGGGGGGGACGGGCTGGGGGGGGGGGCTGGGGGGGGTGCTGGGGGGGGGGCAGCACCATTCCCGGCCGCCTTTGTCTCCCCCAGTGCTAGCGATGTTTACCGCACTACACCGCTACACCAGGTACTCATTTGAGGCCGAGTCGACCTAGGGGAGCCCCAGGACCGGTTCAATTAATCGTCACTCGGCGTTGGCCTTGACCGGGAATCGAACTCAGGTCGCCGGGTGTGCAGCGCTAACCGTTGCGCCACCACTCCCCCCCCACACACACACACAAAGTTCCCCCGGGTAGCCTTGGACAGACTGTAGGGGCAAGTGCTGTTAGTGAGCGGCACCTAAGGCTACCGGCACCGTGGCACACGAGGGGGTGGGTGGCCAGCACCACGCCCGGCCGCCTTTGTCTCCCTAGTGGCGATGTTTACACACCGCACCAGGTACTCATTTGAGGCCGAGTCGACCTAGGAGAGGCCCAGGACCGGTTCAGATAATAATCGTCGCCGTGAGCGGGAATCGAACTCGGATCTCTGCTGGGTTCATAGCGCAGGGTGCCAACCGTTGCACCACCGCTCCCCACACACACAAAGACCCCCCCCCTCCCCCTGTGTAGCCTTAACAGACTAACCCATTGGCAGGGTGGTGGTGGTGGTGGTGGGTTAAACGACACGTTGACATTGACGCGATCTAACCCAGAGAGACCTTTCATTGTGGATACCATTGGTGGTGAAAGGCGACGAGTTAAACGGAGGTGGAGTTAACGGAGCGTCGTGATTTATTTCGTTTTATTTCTAGCCACGTGGTGACTTTACCGAAAGAACCACACAGAGCGTGGCTACCTGCAGTCACGACAGCTTCCAATCAAGGTTTTATTTTAATAGTTTTGTGTCGTAGTTTTAATAGTGTAATATAGTTTATATAGTTTAAATAGTGGAGTATAGTTTAATAGTTTAAATAGTGTAGTGTATTTTAACAGTTTAAATAGTGTAGTGTATTTTAACAGTTTATATAGTGGTGTATTTTAACAGTTTATATAGTGTAGTGTAGTATAACAGTATAAATAGTGTAGTGTAGTTTACCGTTTAAATAGTGTAGTGTATTTTAACGGTTTAAATAGTGTAGTGTAGTTTAACAGTTTATAGATATTGTAGTCTAATGGTTTATATGGTTTAGTGTGGTGTAGTTTAATAGTTAGGATGGTGTAGTGTAGTTTAATAGTTTATAGTGTAGTGTATTTAACAGTTTATATAGTTTAGTGTGGTGTAGTCTCATATTCTTGGTTCTTTCGGTAAAGTCACGTAGAATGGAAATAATAAAATAATTATAATAAAACATAATACAATATAATAATAAAATAATATTGTATAATATAATAAAATAATTCTCGCATAGTGTAGTCTCATAGTTAGGATGGTATTGCCGTGGCGAGTTACCGTTGTCATCGAGACCGCCCACGATGTTGTAGACGTAGTAGGGGAAGAAGCGCCGCTGGTACAGGATGGTGGAGAGCATCGCGGCCAGCGCTCCTGTGCCCATGGGCTTGTTGTACGTGTGCTGGTACATCTGGGTAGGGCACACACACGCACACACGCACACACACACACACGAACACACACACGCGCAAACACGCACACACACACACACGCACACACACACACGCACACACACACACACACGCGCACACACACACACACACGCACACACACACACACGCACGCACACGCGCACACACGCACACACACACACGCACGCACACGCACGGACACGCGCACACACACGCACACACACACACGCACGCACACACACGCAAACACACACACGCACACACACGCACACGCACACGGAGATGTGAGTGGCCGGATTGTGCGAGGAACTCACAAATCCTTGAAAGATCTGGACAAAGTCCCATCGGTGAGCTCCTCCGGCAGTTTGTGTGAGGAGCTCACAAATCCTTGAAAGATCTGGACAAAGTCCCATCGGTGAGCACCTCCGGCAGGCAAGGCTGCGTTGGCTGGGTCATGTAGCCCGCATGCCCAGCCACCGCATGCCTAAACAGCTTTTGTTCGGCCGGATCGAAGGGGCTAAACGGGCGCGGCACGGGCTAGAGAAGAGATGGAGTGATGTGGTACAGGAGGACGTGGAGCTGAGTGGACTTGCCGATGACTGGTACCAGCGGTGTCAAGATCGGCCTCAGTGGAGGAGGCTCGTGAAGGACGCTACTGGGCAGTTGGAGGCAGTCACCCTCCAACAACAACGGAGGGCGGAGGAGCGACGCTCACAACAACGAGCGGAGCGCCGGGTGTCTTAAGCACAGCAAGTTGGTACAGTAGGGGGCACAGGTGGTGCATCAGCCGGTCATCTCGGTCAGTCAACCCGTGGCACCTGCTGGGTCTTCCCCGTGACCTCCTGCCAGTGGGCGTTTGACACTTCACGTGGTCTCAAGGTGCACATGGCCTGGCACAAGCGTCGTGGTGACATCACCGCCACTTAGTGGCGAATGGCGGTTGTTGTTGTGTGACTGTGAGTCAGAGTGGGTGGGTGAGTGTGAGTGAGTGTGAGAGTGAGTGGGTGAGTGGGTGTGAGTGATTGTGTGAGTGTGAGAGTGAGTGGGTGAGTGTGAGTGGGTGAGTGTGTACATGTGAGGGAGTGTGAGAGTGAGTGGGTGAGTGAGTGGGTGAGTGTGTACACGTGAGTGTGAGAGTGGGTGAGTGGGTGAGTGTGAGTGAGTGTGAGTGGGTGAGTGAGTGTGAGTGGGTGAGTGTGTGAGTGAGTGTGAGAGTGTGAGTGGGTGGGTGAGTGGGTGAGTGTGTACACGTGAGTGTGAGAGTGGGTGAGTGGGTGAGTGTGTGAGTGGGTGAGTGTGTGAGTGGGTGAGTGTGTGAGTGGGTGAGTGTGAGTGAGTGTGAGTGGGTGAGTGTGTGAGTGAGTGTGAGTGGGTGGGTGGGTGAGTGGGTGAGTGTGAGAGTGGGTGAGTGGGTGAGTGTGTAAGTGGGTGAGTGTGAGTGAGTGTGAGTGGGTGAGTGTGTGAGTGAGTGTGAGAGTGTGAATGTGAGTGGGTGAGTGAGTGTGAGTGAGTGAGTGTAAGTGGCTGAGTGTGAGTGGGTGAGTGTGAGAGCAAGTGAGTGAGTGTGAGAGCAAGTGAGTGAGTGTGAGAGTGAGAGTGGGTGAGTGTGTACACGTGAGTGAGTGGGTGAGTGAGTGGGTGAGTGTGAGTGGGTGAGTGTGTACACGTGAGTGAGTGAGTGTCACCTTGCGCCTCGCTTCGATGATCTTGGTGAGGGTGAGGCAGTCGCCATGGAAACCGCAGCACCCTAGCACCGTGCGGTCAGAGCTGCACACACGTACACACACACACGTACACACACACACGTACACACACACACCACACACACATACACACACACCACACACACACACGTACACACACACACGTACACACACACACACATACACACATACATACATACACGCACACACACACAAACACGTACACACACGTACACATACACACACACACACACGTACACACACGTACACACACACACACGTACACACACACGCGTACACACACACACGCACAAAGGTCTCCCATGAAGCCCACACAGACTGATGTGGCCAAGGGCAGTTCGCGAGCGCCTATTAATGCCGGCACGGCACCCGCAAAGGATGTGTGTCTCTGTGGGTGTCTCTGTGTGTGTCTCTGTGTGTGTCTCTGTGTGTCTGTGTGTGTCTGTGTGTGTCTATGTGTGTCTGTGTGTGTCTCTGTGTGTCTCTGTGTGTCTGTGTGGTGACGTCACCACCACTTAGTGGCGAATGGCGGTTGTTGTTGTTGTCTCTGTGTGTCTCTGTGTGTGTCTGTGTGTGTGTCTGTGTGTGTATCTGTGCGTGTGTATATCTGTCTGTGTATCTGTGTGTGTATATCTCTCTATGTATCTGTGTGTGTGTGTGGTGTGTAGCAGTTAGCGCTACGCTGCGCTACGAACCTGGCGACCTGACTTCCATTCCCGCTCACGGCCAACACCAGCGGTAACAATTATCAAAACCGGGCCTAAGCCTCCCCTAGGTCGACTCAGCCTCAAATCAGTACCTGGTGCCGTGTGTAATAATCGGGAGACAAAGGCGGTCGGGCGTGGTGCTGGCCACCCACCCCCTCGTGTACCGTTGCGGCCTTCATAGGTGCTCGCTAAAAGCACTTGCCCCTACAGTCTGTTGAGGCTACACGGGGGATCTTTGTCTTTGTGTGGTGTGCAGGCCACTCACAGCGCGTGGACCTTGGGGCTGTCTCGAGTGTGGATGGAGAAATGTTCGCTCAGCCGCGTGTCGGAAGCCAGCAGCGCGTAATCCTCGCCAGCGATCGCCAGGATGGTCCTGTGCACATACACACACACAGATACACACACACACAGATACACACATACAGACACACACATACAGACACATATACACACACACAGACAAATCTTTAGATATATACACACACACAGATACATACAACAACAACAACCGCCATTCGCCACTAAGTGGCGGTGACGTCACCACGACGCTTGTGCCAGGCCATGTGCACGTTGAGGCCACGTGAAGTGTCGAACGCCCGCTGGCAGGAGGTCACGTGGCAGACCCAGCATGTGCCACGGGTCGACTGACCGAGATGACCGAGATGACTGGCTGATTCACCACCTGTGCCCTCTACTGTGCCAACTTGCTGTGCTTTAGCACCCGGCGCTCCGCTCGTTGTTGTGAGCGTCGCTCCTCCGAGTGAGTCTGTGAGGCTGTGAATGACTGTGTGAATGAGTAGATCTGTGAGTGAGTCGGTGAGTGACTGAGTGAATGAATGAGTCTGTGAGTGAGGCTGTGAGTGACTTGATAAATGATTGACTGAGTGAGACTGTGAATGACTGAGTGAGTGACTGAGTGAGTGACTGAGTCTGTGAGTGACTGAGTGAGTGACTAACTGAGTAACTGACTAACTGAGTGAGTGACTGAGTGAGTAACTGAGTGACTGAGTGAGTGACTGAGTGAGTGACTGTGTGGATGGCTGAGTGACTGAGTAACTGAGTGGCTGAGTGAATGAGTGACTGATTGACTGAGTGTCTGAATGACTGAGTGAGTGACTGACTGAGTAACTGAGTAACTGAGTGGCTGAGTAACTGACTAATTGAGTAACTGAGCGAGTAGCTGAGTGACTGAGTGAATGACTGAGTGAGTGACTGAGTGAATGACTGAGTGAGTGACTGAGTGAGTAACTGAGTAACTGAGTGAGTGGCTGAATGACTACCTGAGTAACTGAATAATTGCGTAACTGAGTGAGTAGCTGAGTGACTGAGTGAATGACTGAGTGAGTGACTGAGTAACTGAGTGAGTAACTGACTGACTGAATGAGTGACTGAGTGACTGAGTAACTGAGTGAGTAACTGACTGAGTGAGTGACTGACTGAGTGACTGAGTGACTGAGGCCTGGTCGCTCAGGCAAGGCGCCCTCACCCTCCGTTGAAGGCGTAGGGAGAGAATCGAGCCTGCACTGGCTGAGTGAATGACTGAGTGACTGAGTGAGTGACTGAGTGACTGAGTGACTGAGTAACTGAGTGAGTGACTGAGTGAGTGACTGAGTAACTGAGTGAGTGACTAATTGAGCAACTGACTGAGTGACTGAGTGAGTAACTGAGTAATTGAGTAACTGAGTGACTGAGTGAGTGACTGAGTAACTGAGTGAGTGACTGAGTGAGTGACTGAGTAACTGAGTGAGTGACTGAGTGAGTAACTGAGTGACTGAGTAATTGAGTAACTGAGTGACTGAGTGAGTGACTGAGTGAGTGACTGAGTGAGTGAGTAACTGAGTGACTGAGTAACTGAGTGAGTGAGTGACTGAGTGAGTGACTGAGTGACTAAGTGAGTAAGTGACTGAGTAGCTGAGTGACTGAGTAATTGAGTGACTGAGTAAGTAACTGAGTGACTGAGGCCTTGTCGCTCAGGCAAGGCGCCCTCACCCTCCGTTGAAGGCATAGGGAGAGAAGCGAGCCTGCACTGGCTGAGTGACTGAGTGACTGAGTGAGTGACTGAGTGAGTGACTGAGTGGGTGACTGAGTGAGTGACTGAGTGACTGAGTAACTGAGTGAGTGACTGAGTGAGTGACTGAGTGACTGAGTAACTGAGTGAGTGACTGAGTGAGTGAGTAACTGAGTAATTGAGTGACTGAGTGACTGACTGAGTGACTGAGTGTCTGAGGCCTGGTCGCTCAGGCAAGGCGCCCTCACCCTCCGTTGAAGGCGTAGGGAGAGAAGCGAGCCTGCACTGGCTGAGTGAATGACTGAGTGAGTGACTGAGTGAGTGACTGAGTAACTGAGTGAGTGACTGAGTGAGTGACTGAGTAACTGAGTGAGTGACTAATTGAGCAACTGACTGAGTGAGTAACTGAGTAATTGAGTAACTGAGTGAGTGACTGAGTGAGTAACTGAGTAATTGAGTGACTGAGTGACTGACTGAGTGACTGAGTGTCTGAGGCCTGGTCGCTCAGGCAAGGCGCCCTCACCCTCCGTTGAAGGCGTAGGGAGAGAAGCGAGCCTGCACTGGCTGAGTGAATGACTGAGTGACTGAGTGAGTGACTGAGTGAGTGACTGAGTAACTGAGTGAGTGACTGAGTGAGTGACTGAGTAACTGAGTGAGTGACTAATTGAGCAACTGACTGAGTGACTGAGTGAGTAACTGAGTAATTGAGTAACTGAGTGACTGAGTGAGTGACTGAGTAACTGAGTGAGTGACTGAGTGAGTGACTGAGTGAGTGACTGAGTAACTGAGTGAGTGACTGAGTGAGTGACTGAGTGAGTGAGTAACTGAGTGACTGAGTAATTGAGTAACTGAGTGACTGAGTGAGTGACTGAGTGAGTGACTGAGTGAGTGAGTAACTGAGTGACTGAGTAACTGAGTGAGTGACTAATTGAGCAACTGACTGAGTGACTGAGTGAGTAACTGAGTAATTGAGTAACTGAGTGAGTGACTGAGTGAGTGAGTAATTGAGTGACTGAGTGACTGACTGAGTGACTGAGTGTCTGAGGCCTGGTCGCTCAGGCAAGGCGCCCTCACCCTCCGTTGAAGGCGTAGGGAGAGAAGCGAGCCTGCACTGGCTGAGTGAATGACTGAGTGACTGAGTGAGTGACTGAGTGACTGAGTGAGTGACTGAGTAATTGAGTGAGTGACTGAGTGAGTGACTGAGTGAGTGAGTAACTGAGTGATTGAGTAACTGAGTGACTGAGTGAGTGACTGAGTGAGTGACTGAGTGAGTGAGTAACTGAGTGACTGAGTAACTGAGTGAGTGAGTGAGTGACTGGGTGAGTGACTGAGTGTATAAGTGAGTAAGTGACTGAGTAGCTGAGTGACTGAGTAATTGAGTGACTGAGTAAGTAACTGAGTGACTGAGTGACTGAGGCCTGGTCGCTCAGGCAAGGCGCCCTCACCCTCCGTTGAAGGCGTAGGGAGAGAAGCGAGCCTGCACTGGCTGCGTGACTGAGTGAGTGACTGAGTGAGTGACTGAGTGAGTGACTGAGTAACTGAGTGAGTGACTGAGTGAGTAACTGAGTAATTGAGTAACTGAGTGACTGAGTGAGTGACTGAGTGAGTGTCTGAGGCCTGGTCGCTCAGGCAAGGCGCCCTCACCCTCCGTTGAAGGCGTAGGGAGAGAAGCGAGTCTGCACGGGGCCCGAACTCAGACCCCACTCGCCGACGAGCCCCGACTCCTGCTGCTGCATCATCATCATCTTCTCCTCCTCGCTAATTAATCAAATTTAATCAACCGAAAGATCAAATTAAGCGCCGAGATTTGCACTCAGCAGACGGTCCGCCGTGAATTTGCAAATCAAGCAAGGAGCTCGTTCGATTCCAGAATCGGTGGCAATCGATTCGGCAAACGGAGTAAATCGAATATCTCGCGTTGGGATTGAACGGAGGAGGAATCGAATGTTGAACAACCGTTAATCGATTCCCAACGCGTTCACGCGGTATGGAAAAATCGAGGGTTAGTGAAATCGAGCGCAATCGATTCGCCAGCGTGAAGATTGAATGGAGGATAATCGATTTGAATGGAGTTGGATGAATAGCAGGAATCGCTATGAATAGATTTCTCCCGTTCAGTTTGAACGTAAGAGAATCGATTTGATAATGATGCAAACCGATTCCTCTTCAGTCTTAAGGAAGAGGAGAATCGATTGTGAGATTCGATGTAACACGATTCATCACATTCAGTTACAAATAAAGGGATTCTATTGTGAGAATCGATGTATTTTAGATTCCTCACGTTCAGTTACTTGGGGAGACAATCGACTGGGAGAATCGGTGATAATCAATGAACGAAGGTTTAGATTAATAAAGCGGAGATCGATTTGAAATCTATCTCGATATGTCTTCCAATTTGGAATGTAATAATATAAAAATCGATTTGGTGGTCGATTTGCAAACATATTTTTCGAGGTTCGAACGTGCTAGTGAATCGAAATCGATAATTATCTCACCATTGACAGTCTATTGACTCCTTCGGGAAAACGAGGCGGCAGATGACGTCATCTTGACCGTTCGACGTCACGCGGCGGTCTCAACCGCAAAAGCGATGACGTCATCTTGACCGCTGACGTCACGCGGCGGTCACAACCGCGGGAGAGTGGATGACGTCACTGAAAACGTTCCCTCGTCCCCATATGCGTATAACGTCACGCAACGGTCGCTAGGAACTGTACCGGTGACGTCACGCGCCGATGACGACGTGACGTCACCGGCTTGAGCGCCTCAGCGGGGTGAGGGTACAGTGCGGGTGCTGAGTTTTATCCCGAGTTTAGCTGCGCGGGTCGCGATGATGGGTCCGGTGGAGACGGCTGCACGGCTGTGGTGAGTCTGTGTGGTGAGTCTGTGTGGTGAGTCTGTGTGGTGAGTCTGTGGTGAGTCTGTGTGGTGAGTCTGTGTGGTGAGTCTGTGGGTCTCTGTGTGGTGAGTCTGTGTGGTGAGACTGTGGGTCTCTGTGTGGTGAGTCTGTGTGGTGAGTTGTGTGGTGAGTCTGTGTGGTGAGTCTGTGTGGTGAGTCTGTGGGTCTCTGTGTGGTGAGTCTGTGGGTCTCTGTGTGGTGAGTCTGTGTGGTGAGTTGTGTGGTGAGTCTGTGTGGTGAGTCTGTGTGGTGAGTCTGTGGGTCTCTGTGTGGTGAGTTTGTGGGTCTCTGTGTGGTGAGTCTGTGTGGTGAGTCTGTGGGTCTCTGTGTGGTGAGTCTGTGGGTCTCTGTGGGTCTCTGTGTGATGAGTCTGTGGGTCTCTGTGTGGTGAGTCTGTGTGGTGAGTTGTGTGGTGAGTGTCTGTGTGGTGAGTTGTGTGGTGAGTGTCTGTGTGGTGAGTCTGTGTGGTGAGTCTGTGTGGTGAGTCTGTGGTGAGTCTGTGTGGTGAGTCTGTGTGGTGAGTCTGCGTGGTGAGTCTGCGTGGGGAGTCTGCGTGGTGAGTCTGCGTGGTGAGTCTGTGTGGTGAGTCTGTGTGTCTCTGTGTGGTGAGTCTGTGTGGTGAGACTGTGGGTCTCTGTGTGGTGAGTCTGTGTGGTGAGTTGTGTGGTGAGTCTGTGTGGTGAGTCTGTGTGGTGAGACTGTGGGTCTCTGTGTGGTGAGTCTGTGTGGTGAGTCTGTGTGGTGAGTCTGCGTGGTGAGTCTGTGGGTCTCTGTGTGGTGAGTCTGTGGGTCTCTGTCTGGTGAGTCTGTGTGGTGAGTCTGTGGGTCTCTGTGTGGTGAGTCTGTGGGTCTCTGTGTGGTGAGTCTGTGTGGTGAGTCTGTGTGGTGAGTCTGTGTGGTGAGTCTGTGTGGTGAGTCTGTGTGGTGAGTCTGTGTGGTGAGTCTGTGTGTCTCTGTGTGGTGAGTCTGTGTGGTGAGTCTGTGTGGGTGTCTGTGTGGTGAGTCTGTGTGGTGAGTCTGTGTGGTGAGTCTGTGTGGTGAGTCTGTGTGGTGAGTCTGTGTAGTGAGTCTGTGTGGTGAGTTTGTGTGGTGAGTTGTGTGGTGAGTCTGTGTGATGAGTCTGTAGGTCTCTGTGTGGTGAGTCTCTAGGTCTCTGTGTGGTGAGTCTGTGTGGTGAGTCTGTGTGGTGAGTCTGTGTGGTGAGTCTGTGTGGTGAGTCTGTGTGGTGAGCCTGTGTGGTGAGTCTGTGGGCCTCTGTGTGGTGAGTCTGTGGGTCTCTGTGTGGTGAGTCTCTAGGTCTCTGTGTGGTGAGTCTGTGTGGAGAGTCTGGTGATTCTGTGTGGTGAGTCTGTGTGTCTCTGTGTGTCTCTGTGTGGTGAGTCTATGGGTCTCTGTGTGGTGAGTCTATGGGTTTCTGTGTGGTGAGTCTGGGTCTCTGTGTGGTGCTGAGTCAATGGGTCTCTGTGTGGTGAGTCTATGGGTCTGTGTGGTGAGTCTGTGGGTCTCTGTGTGGTGAGTCTGTGGGTCTCTGTGTGGTGAGTCTATGGGTCTCTGTGTGATGAGTCTGTGTGTCTCTGTGTGGTGAGTCTGTGTGGTGAGTCTGTAGGTCTATGTGTGGTGAGTCTGTAGGTCTCTGTGTGGTGAGTCTGTGTGGTGAGTCTGTGTGGTGAGTCTGTGTGGTGAGTCTGTGTGGTGAGCCTGTGTGGTGAGTCTGTGGGCCTCTGTGTGGTGAGTCTGTGGGTCTCTGTGTGGTGAGTCTGTGGGTCTCTGTGTGGTGAGTCTGTGTGGTGAGTCTGTGTGTCTCTGCCTGAGTCTATGAGTACCAGAATGAGTCTGTGGGTCTCTGTGTGATGGTGTCTCTGTGTCATGAGTCTGTGGGTCTCTGCGTGAGTTTATGGGTACCAGAATGAGTCTGTGGGTCTCTGTGTGGTGAGTCTGTGGGTCTCTGTGTAGTGAGTCTGTGGGTCTCTGTGTGATGGTGAGTCTGTGTGGTGAGTCTGTGTGTCTCTGTGTGGTGAGTCTGTGAGTCTCTATGGTGAGTCTGTGTGTCTCTGTGTGGTGAGTCTGTGTGTTTATATGGTGAGTCTGTGGGTCTCTGTGTGGTGAGTCTGTGTGTCTCTGTGTGGTGAGTCTGTGTGTCTCTGTGTGGTGAGGTGAGTCTGTGTGTCTCTATGGTGAGTCTGTGTGTCTCTATGATGAGTCTGTGTGTCTCTGTGTGGTGAGTCTGTGTGTCTCTATGATGAGTCTGTGGGTCTCTATGATGAGTCTGTGTGTTTCTATGATGAGTCTGTGGGTCTCTGCCTGAGTCTATGGCTACCAGAATGCGTCTGTGGGTGTCTCCCTGCGTGACAAATCCCCGTTCATTCTCTTTTTCCGGGACGTCTCAGATCTGAGCGGCAGTCCGTCGCGGCCGCTCATGAAGCGCTCCGGAGGCCCCCCTCCCCCCCCCTCCCCCCCCCTCCCCCTGCGGAGGCCCTTGCGGCCCGTGAGGCCCTTGAGGCCCCAGCGACGCGTCCCTTGGGCCGCTGGAGGCGAGCGGCTCCCGGTGTGGCCTTGCCCAGCAAGATCAAGGGGCACGGTGGGGGCGGCTGGGACATGCTGTCGCTGGGGGAGAGGCAGGGGGGAGACGGCGGTGGCGGAGGCGGCGTCGCCATGGAGACCGGGAGAGAGGAGGGACCCCTTGTCGCCATGGAGACGGAGGAGGAGGAGGAGGGAGACGGGGGGATGCCGCGCGGCGGGAAGGGAGACGCCACGGGGACCAGAGGCGTCGCCGGGGGGACGGGGGTCGCCGTGGGGACGGGGGTCGCCAGGGGGACGGGGGTCGCGAGGCCTAGGAGTAGGTGGGTCAGACAGGCTGGACCGGAGGAGGAGCGTGAGGGGGCAGCTTCATCCAGCGGCTCCGTTGCTGATGGTCTCCGTCACTCTGCAAAGGCCAAGTGAGTGGAGTTGGTTGATGAGGTGGAGGAGGAGGAGGAGGAGGAGGAGGTGGAGGAGGAGGAGGTGGAGGAGGAGGAGGTGGAGGAGGAGGAGGTGGAGGAGGAGGAGGTGGAGGAGGAGGAGGTGGAGGAGGAGGAGGAGGAGGTGGGGGGAGGAGGTGGAGGAGGTGGTGGAGGAGGTGGTGGAGGAGGAGGTAGAGGAGGAGGTGGAGGAGGAGGAGGAGGTGGAGGAGGTAGAGGAGGAGGAGGTGGAGGAGGTGGAGGAGGTGGAGGAAGAGGAGGTGGAGGAGGTGGAGGAGGTGGAGGAGGAGGTGGAGGAGGTAGAGGAGGAGGAGGTGGAGGAGGTGGAGGAAGAGGAGGTGGAGGAGGTGGAGGAGGAGGTGGAGGAGGTGGAGGAGGAGGAGGTGGAGGTGGTGGAGGAGGAGGTGGAGGAGGAGGTGGAGGAGGTGGAGGAGGAGGAGGTGGAGGAGGTGGAGGAAGAGGAGGTGGAGGAGGTGGAGGAGGAGGTGGAGGAGGTGGAGGAGGAGGAGGTGGAGGAGGTGGAGGAGGTGGAGGAGGTGGAGGAGGAGGTGGAGGAGGTGGAGGAGGTGGAGGAGGAGGTGGAGGAGGAGGAGGTGGAGGAGGAGGAGGAGGTGGTGGAGCGTGGTGCAGCGTGGTGGAGCGTGGTGGAGTGAGTGTGGTGGAGCGTGAAGCAGCGTGGTGGAGCGTGGTGGAGCGTGGTGGAGTGTGGAGCTCACCCACCCTCCTCTCTCCGCAGGCCTCGTGTGGATGGCCTCGCGCTCGACAAACCCACGGAGACCCCCTCCTCGGCCCCCTCCCAAGGGGACCCCCCCCCCAGGGGACCCCCCCCCAGGGCCCCCCCCCCCCAGGGGCCCCCTCAGGGGACCCCCCCCCAGGGGACCCCCCCCCAGGGGACCCCCCAAGGGCGTCTGAGCTGCCGCAACGACTGCTGTGCGGCAGCTGCGGTGGGCTACTGTGCCAGCCCAAACTGCTGCCGTGTCTCCACGCGGTCTGCCAGGGCTGCCTCCACGTCACGGGGGAGGGGGAGGGGGGGGAGGAGGGGCAAACGGACGGTGGGTAGGGTGAGGGTGGGTGGGGTGGGTGAGTGGGTGAGTGGGTGGGTGAGTGAGTGGGTGGGTGAGTGGGTGAGTGGGTGGGTGGGTGATTGAGTGGGTGGGTGGGTGGGTGGGTGAGTGGGTGGGTGGGTGGGTGAGTGGGTGGGTGAGTGGGTGGGTGGGTGGGTGAGTGGGTGGGGTGTGATCATGGTCGTGATTGTAATCATGATCGTGATCTCCATCCCAATCCCGACCGCGATCACCGTCGCCCACTAGGCGCCGCCGTTGATCCCCCGTCGGTCAGCTCAGCGGCGGTGACGGGGGTCGTGCGGTGCGGCGTGTGCGGGGAGCGGAGCCGCGTCCCGCCGGGTGGGACGTCCGAGCTGCCCACCGACCACCTCCGAGCCACCGAGCTGTTGCGTCACCGCGTGGCCACCGCAGCAGCAGCAGCAGCAGGAGCAGCAGCAGCAGCAGCAGGAGCAGTAGCAGGAGCAGCAGCAGCAGTAGGAGTAGCAGGGCCGACCTGCGACCTGTGCTGTGTTCCGGGCAGTACGCAGCAGCAGGAGGCGGTGGTGGGCGACGATAAGGTGGGGTGAGTGGGTGGGTGGGTGAGTGAGTGGGTGGGTGGGTGGGTGAGTGAGTGGGTGGGTGGGTGAGTGGGTGGGTGAGTGAGTGAGTGAGTGGGTGGGTGGGTGAGTGGGTGGGTGGATGAGTGAGTGAGTGGGTGGGTGGGTGGGTGAGTGAGTGAGTGGGTGGGTGGGTGAGTGAGTGAGTGAGTGGGTGGGTGGGTGAGTGAGTGAGTGAGTGGGTGGGTGGGTGGGTGGGTGGGTGGGTGAGTGGGTGGGTGGGTGGGTGGGTGAGTGGGTGGGTGTGTGGGTGAGTGAGTGGGTGGGTGGGTGGGTGAGTGGGTGGGTGAGTGGGTAAGTGAGTGGGTGGGTGGGTGGGTGAGTGAGTGGGTGAGTGGGTGGGTGGGTGAGTGGGTGGGTGAGTGAGTGGGTGGGTGGGTGAGTGGGTGGGTGAGTGGGTGGGTGGGTGGGTGGGTGAGTGGGTGGGTGAGTGGGTGAGTGAGTGGGTGGGTGGGTGGGTGAGTGAGTGAGTGGGTGAGGGAGTGAGTGGGTGGGTGAGTGAGTGGGTGGGTGAGTGGGTGAGTGAGTGAGTGAGTGAGTGGGTGGGTGGGTGGGTGAGTGGGTGGGTGGGTGGGTGAGTGGGTGGGTGAGTGGGTGAGTGGGTGGGTGGGTGGGTGGGTGAGTGAGTGAGTGAGTGGGTGGGTGGGTGGGTGAGTGAGTGGGTGGGTGGGTGGGTGAGTGAGTGGGTGAGTGGGTGGGTGTGTGGGTGGGTGGGTGAGTGAGTGAGTGGGTGGGTGAGTGGGTGGGTGAGTGGGTGGGTGGGTGGGTGAGTGAGTGAGTGAGTGGGTGGGTGAGTGGGTGGGTGGGTGGGTGAGTGAGTGAGTGGGTGAGTGAGTGGGTGGGTGAGTGGGTGGGTGTGTGGGTGGGTGGGTGGGTGGGTGAGTGAGTGAGTGAGTGGGTGGGTGGGTGGGTGAGTGGGTGGGTGGGTGGGTGGGTGAGTGAGTGGGTGGGTGGGTGGGTGGGTGAGTGGGTGGGTGAGTGAGTGAGTGAGTGGGTGGGTGGGTGGGTGGGTGGGTGGGTGGGTGAGTGGGTGAGTGAGTGGGTGGGTGAGTAAGTGGGTGAGTGGGTGGGTGGGTGAGTGGGTGGGTGAGTGGGTCGGTGGGTGAGTGGGTGGGTGGGTGGGTGAGTGAGTGAGTGAGTGAGTGGGTGGGTGGGTGGGTGGGTGGGTGAGTGGGTGGGTGGGTGAGTGGGTGGGTGGGTGAGTGGGTGAGTGAGTGGGTGGGTGGGTGGGTGAGTGAGTGGGTGGGTGGGTGAGTGGGTGGGTGAGTGGGTGGGTGAGTGGGTGGGTGAGTGAGTGAGTGGGTGGGTGAGTGGGTGAGTCGGTGGGTGGGTGGGTGGGTGAGTGAGTGAGTGAGTGGGTGGGTGGGTGGGTGGGTGAGTGAGTGGGTGGGTGGGTGAGTGAGTGGGTGGGTGGGTGAGTGAGTGAGTGAGTGAGTGGGTGAGTGAGTGGGTGGGTGTGTGGGTGGGTGGGTGAGTGAGTGGGTGAGTGGGTGGGTGAGTGAGTGGGTGGGTGAGTGGGTGGGTGAGTGGGTGGGTGGGTGGGTGAGTGAGTGAGTGAGTGGGTGGGTGGGTGAGTGGGTGGGTGGGTGAGTGAGTGAGTGGGTGAGTGAGTGGGTGGGTGAGTGGGTGGGTGAGTGGGTGGGTGAGTGGGTGGGTGGGTGGGTGAGTGAGTGAGTGAGTGGGTGGGTGGGTGGGTGGGTGGGTGAGTGGGTGGGTGGGTGAGTGGGTGGGTGGGTGAGTGGGTGAGTGGGTGGGTGGGTGGGTGGGTGAGTGAGTGAGTGGGTGGGTGGGTGGGTGGGTGGGTGGGTGGGTGGGTGAGTGGGTGGGTGGGTGAGTGGGTGGGTGAGTGAGTGAGTGGGTGGGTGAGTGGGTGAGTCGGTGGGTGGGTGGGTGAGTGAGTGAGTGGGTGGGTGGGTGGGTGAGTGAGTGAGTGGGTGGGTGGGTGAGTGGGTGGGTGAGTGAGTGAGTGAGTGGGTGGGTGGGTGGGTGAGTGGGTGGGTGAGTGAGTGAGTGGGTGGGTGGGTGTGTGGGTGAGTGAGTGAGTGGGTGGGTGGGTGGGTGGGTGAGTGGGTGGGTGAGTGAGTGGGTGAGTGAGTGGGTGGGTGGGTGGGTGAGTGAGTGGGTGGGTGAGTGGGTGGGTGAGTGGGTGGGTGAGTGGGTGGGTGGGTGAGTGGGTGGGTGAGTGAGTGAGTGAGTGAGTGGGTGGGTGGGTGGGTGAGTGGGTGGGTGGGTGAGTGGGTGGGTGAGTGGGTGAGTGGGTGAGTGAGTGGGTGAGTGGGTGGGTGTGTGAGTGGGTGGGTGAGTGGGTGGGTGAGTGGGTGGGTGGGTGGGTGAGTGAGTGAGTGAGTGCGTGGGTGGGTGAGTGGGTGGGTGGGTGGGTGAGTGAGTGAGTGGGTGAGTGAGTGGGTGGGTGAGTGGGTGGGTGTGTGGGTGGGTGGGTGGGTGGGTGGGTGGGTGAGTGAGTGAGTGGGTGGGTGGGTGGGTGAGTGGGTGGGTGGGTGGGTGAGTGAGTGGGTGGGTGGGTGAGTGAGTGGGTGGGTGGGTGGGTGAGTGAGTGGGTGAGTGAGTGAGTGAGTGGGTGGGTGGGTGGGTGAGTGGGTGAGTGAGTGGGTGGGTGAGTAAGTGGGTGAGTGGGTGGGTGGGTGAGTGGGTGGGTGAGTGGGTGGGTGAGTGGGTGGGTGGGTGAGTGAGTGAGTGAGTGGGTGGGTGGGTGGGTGGGTGGGTGAGTGGGTGGGTGGGTGGGTGAGTGGGTGGGTGGGTGGGTGGGTGAGTGAGTGGGTGGGTGGGTGAGTGGGTGGGTGAGTGGGTGGGTGAGTGGGTGGGTGAGTGAGTGAGTGGGTGGGTGAGTGGGTGAGTCGGTGGGTGGGTGGGTGAGTGAGTGAGTGGGTGGGTGGGTGGGTGAGTGAGTGGGTGGGTGGGTGAGTGGGTGGGTGAGTGAGTGAGTGGGTGGGTGGGTGGGTGAGTGGGTGGGTGAGTGAGTGAGTGGGTGGGTGGGTGTGTGGGTGAGTGAGTGAGTGAGTGGGTGGGTGGGTGGGTGGGTGAGTGGGTGGGTGAGTGAGTGAGTGGGTGAGTGAGTGGGTGGGTGGGTGGGTGAGTGAGTGGGTGGGTGAGTGGGTGGGTGAGTGGGTGGGTGAGTGAGTGGGTGGGTGGGTGAGTGGGTGGGTGAGTGAGTGAGTGAGTGAGTGGGTGGGTGGGTGGGTGAGTGGGTGGGTGAGTGGGTGAGTGGGTGGGTGGGTGGGTGGGTGGGTGGGTGAGTGGGTGGGTGGGTGGGTGAGTGGGTGGGTGGGTGGGTGAGTGAGTGAGTGGGTGGGTGGGTGAGTGAGTGGGTGAGTGAGTGGGTGGGTGGGTGGGTGGGTGGGTGAGTGAGTGGGTGGGTGGGTGGGTGGGTGAGTGAGTGGGTGAGTGGGTGGGTGGGTGAGTGGGTGGGTGAGTGGGTGAGTGGGTGAGTGAGTGGGTGGGTGGGTGAGTGAGTGAGTAGGGGGGTGGGTGAGTGAGTGAGTGTGTGGGTGGGTGGGTGAGTGGGTGGGTGGGTGGGTGAGTGAGTGGGGGGGTGGGTGGGTGGGTGGGTGAGTGGGTGGGTGAGTGAGTGGGTGGGTGGGTTGGTGAGTGGGTGGGTGGGTGGGGTGGGTGGGTAGGTAAGTGAGTGGGTGGGTGAGTGAGTAGGTGAGTCGGTGAGTGAGTGTATGAGTGAGTGAGTGTGACTCTCTCTACAGGCTCTCAGCTACTGTGACGAGTGTGAGTGAGTGAGTAGGTGTGTATTGACAGGCACACAGCTACTGCGATGAGTGTATGAGTGTATGAGTGAGTGAGTGAGTGTATGAGTGAGTGAGTGTGTGAGTGAGTGTATGAGTGTATAAGTGAGTGAGTGAGTGTATGAGTGTATGAGTGATTGAGTGAGTGAGTGTATGAGTGAGTGTATGAGTGAGTGAGTGAGTGTATGAGTGTATGAGTGAGTGAGTGAGTGTATGAGTGTATGAGTGAGTGAGTGACTGTGTACTCACAGGCACACAGCTACTGTGATGAGTGTGAGTGTGTAGGTGAGTGGGTAGCTGAGTGAGTGAGTGTGTACTCTACAGGCACACAGCTACTGTGACGAGTGTGAGTGAGTGAGTGTATGAGTGACTAGGTGTGTACTCACAGGCACACAGCTACTGTGATGAGTGTGAGTGTGTGTGTGAGTGTGTGAGTGTGTAACTAGGTGTGTATTAACAGGCGCACAGCTACTGTGACGAGTGTGAGTGAGTGAGTGACTAGGTGAGTGAGTGACTGTGTACTCTACAGGCACACAGCTACTGTGACGAGTGTGAGTGACTAGGTGAGTGAGTGAGTGTATGAGTGTATGAGTGTGTAACTAGGTGAGTGTGTAACTAGGTGAGTGTGTACTCTACAGGCACACAGCTACTGTGATGAGTGTGCGGCGTTTCTCTGCGAGTTCTGCACGGAGGCTCACAGGCGGCAGAGGCCAACAGCCGCACACAGACTCACCCCTCTACAGCCACACGGCGGTGAGACCCGCACCACCACCACCACAACCAACACAACAACCATCACAACAACCACAACCACAACCACCACCACAACAACCACAACCACTACTACCACCACCACAACAACAACCACAACAATCACCACAACAACCACCACTACAGCCACCAGCATTACCACCACCACAACCACCACCACAACCACCACCACAACAACCACCACAACCACCACCACAACAACCACCACCAGCACAACAACCACCACCACAAAAATCATCACAACAACCACAACCACCACCACAACCACCACCACAACAACCACCACTACAGCCACGACCACCACTACCACCACCACCACCACAACAACCACCACAACCACCACCACAACCACCACCACAACAAACACCACAACCACCACCACTACAGCTACCACCACAGCCACCACCACCAGCACTACCACCACCACTACCACAACAACCACCACCACTACAGCCATATGAATCCGAGTGTGAGACTGAGTGACTGAGTGAGTGACTGAGTGAGTGACTCAGTGAGTGACTGAGTGGCTCTGAGTGTGTGAGTGAGTGAGTGACTGAGTGAGTGAGTGACTGAGTGAGTAACTGAGTGAGTGACTGACTGACTGAGTGACTGAGTGAGTGACTGAGTGACAGACTGAGTGAGTGACTGAGTAACTGAGTGAGTGACTGAGTAACTGAGTGAGTGACTGAGTGACTGACTGACTGACTGAATGACTGAGTGAGTAACTGAGTGACTGAGTGAGTGACTGAGTGAGTGACTGAGTGAGTAACTGAGTGAGTGACTGAGTGAGTAACTGAGTGACTGAGTGAGTGATTGAGTGAGTGACTGACTGAGTGACTGAGTGAGTGACTGAGTGAGTGACTGAGTGACTGATTGAGTGACTGAGTGAGTAACTGAGTGAGTAACTGAGTGAGTGACTGAGTGAGTAACTGAGTGAGTAACTGAGTGACTGAGTGAGTGACTGACTGAGTGACTGAGTGAGTGACTGAGTGAGTGAGTGACTGAGTGAGTGACTGAGTGAGTGACTGACTGAGTGACTGAGTGAGTGACTGAGTGAGTGAGTGACTGAGTGAGTGACTGAGTGAGTAACTGAGTGAGTGACTGAGTGACTGAGTGAGTAACTGAGTGACTGAGTGAGTGACTGAGTGAGTAACTGAGTGAGTGACTGAGTGACTGACTGAGTGACTGAGTGAGTAACTGAGTGAGTGAGTGACTGAGTGAGTGACTGACTGAGTGACTGAGTGAGTGAGTGAGTGACTGAGTGAGTGACTGACTGAGTAACTGAGTGACAGAGTGAGTGACTGAGTGAGTGACTGAGGGAGTGTGAGAGTGACTGACTGAGTGACTGACTGAGTGAGTGACTGAGTGAGTGACTGAGTGAGTGAGTGAGTAACTGAGTGAATGAGTGACTGACTGAGTGACTGAGTGAGTGAATGAGTGACTGAGTGAGTGACTGAGTAACTGAGTGACTGAGTGAGTGACTGAGTGAGTAACTGAGTAACTGAGTGACTGAGTGAGTGACTGAGTGAGTAACTGAGTGAGTGACTGAGTGAGTAACTGAGTGACTGAGTGAGTGACTGAGTGAGTAACTGAGTGACTGATTGAGTGAGTGAATGAGGGACTGAGTGAGTAACTGAGTAACTGAGTGACTGAGTGAGTGACTGAGTGAGTAACTGAGTGAGTGACTGAGTAACTGACTGAGTGACTGAGTGAGTGACTGAGTGACTGACTGAGTGACTGAGTGAGTGACTGAGTGACTGACTGAGTGACAGACTGAGTGAGTGACTGAGTGACTGAGTGAGTGACTGAGTGAGTGACTGAGTGACTGAGTGAGTGACTGAGTGTGAGACTGAGTGACTGAGTGAGTGACTGAGTGAGTGACTGAGTGACTGACTGAGTGAGTGACTGACTGACTGAGTGACTGACTGAGTGAGTGACTGACTGACTGAGTGACTGAGTAACTGACTGACTGAGTGAGTGAGTAACTGAGTGACTAAGTGACTGAGTGAGTGAATGAGTGACTGAGTGAGTAACTGAGTGACTGAGTGAGTGACTGTGTGAGTGACTGAGTGAGTGAGTGACTGAGTGAGTAACTGAGTGACTGAGTGAGTGACTGTGTGAGTGACTGAGTGAGTGAGTGACTGACTGACTGAGTGACAGACTGAGTAACTGAGTGACTGACTGACTGTGACTCCCCGGCCCTCCCCCCCAGCCTCCTCCTCCTCCCCGTCCCTCTCCCGTCTGTGTCGCGTCGTGCGCTGCCCGGTGCGGTGCCGTGAGCACGCTGTGCAGGAGGTTCGCTACCGATGTGCGCGCTGCTCCGTGCCGGCGTGCCGCGACTGCTGCGTGGCCGGGGGTCTCCACGGGGCCCACGGCTGTGAGGCAGCCGACGTCGTGGCCAGGAGGGTCACGGGGGAGGCACGCGGAGCGCTGGAGGGGGCACAAGCACGGGTGGGTGGGGGGGAGGGGGTGGGGGGGGATGGGGGGGGTGGGGGGGGTGGCGTGGGGGGGGTGGGGTGGGGGGGTGGTGTGGTGTGGTGTGGAGGGGTGGTGTGGTGTAGGTGGTGTGGGTGGTGTTGGGGGCTGTGTGTGATGTAGGGGGCTGTGTGTGGGGGTGGGTGTAGGGGGGTATGTGGTGTGGTGTGGAGGGGTGGGTGGGTGTGTGTGTGCTGTGTGGTGTGGAGGGGTATGGAGGGGTGGGTGGTGTGGTGTAGTGTGTGGTGTGGGGGGGTGGTGTGTGTGGTGTGTGTGGTATGTGGGGGTGGGTGCTGTGGTGTGTGTGTGGTGTGGGGGTGTGTGGAGTGGAGTGGGTGGGTGGGTCGTGTGGGGGGGTTATACACACATCAACAACAACAACAACAACCGCCATTCGCCACTAAGTGGCGGTGACGTCACCACGACGCTTGTGCCAGGCAATGTGCACCTTGAGGCCACGTGAAGTGTCGAACGCCCGCTGGCAGGTCACGGGGCAGACCCAGCAGGTGCCACGGGTCGACTGACTGAGACGACTGGCTGATGCACCACCTGTGCCCCCTACTGTGCCAACTTGCTGTGCTTTAGCCACCCGGCGCTCCGCTCGTTGTTGTGAGCATCGCTCCTCCGCCCTCCGTTGTGTCTCCCCCGTGTCCCCCGTGTCTCCCCCTTCTCACCCCCGCGTCTCCCCCGTGTTTCCCCCGTGTCCCCCGTGTCTCCCCCTTCTCACCCCCGTGTCTCCCCCGTGTCTCCCCCGTGTCTCCCCCGTGTCTCCCCGTGTCTCCCCCGTGTCTCCCTTCTCACCCCGTGTCTCCCCCGCTACCCCCCCGTGTCTCCCTTCTCACCCCCCGTGTCTCCCCCGCGTCCCACCCCAGGTGAGGGCTATGGAGGAGTCCATGCGGGAGCTGCAGGAGCTCTCCGAGTTGACGGAGGAGCGTGCCGAGCGAACGCGCGACGACATCGAGAGCTTCCGCCGGGCATACGAGTTGGCCGTGCACACGCACTACCACTCGCTCCTGCACTCACTCGACGAGGTGTACAGTCTATACCACCACTCTGCACTACCACTCTACACTGACACCACTCTACACAGACACCCTACACAGACACACACTCTACACTACCACTACTCTACACTACCACTCGCTCCTCTACTCACTCGACGAGGTGTCCACTCTACACTGACATCCTACACAGACATCCTACACTACTACCACTCTACACTACCACCACTCTACACCACCACTCTACACCACCACTACTACACCACCACCACTCTACACCACTACTACACCACCACCACTCTACACCACCACCACTCTACACCACCACCACTCTACACCACTACCACTCTACACCACCACCACTCAACACCACCACTCAACACACCACTCTACACCACTACTACACCACCACCACTCTACACCACCACCACTCTACACCACCACCACCACCACTCCACCACCACCACCACTCTACACCACCACCACTCCACCACCACCACTCCACCACCACTCTACACCACCACCACTACTCCACCACCACTTCTACACCACCACCACCAACACTACACCACCACCACTCCACCACCACCACTCCACCACCACCACACTACACCACCACCACTACACCACCACTCCACCCCCCACCACCACTACTCCACTCCACCACCACTCTAGACTCACCATCTCCCTCCCCTTCTCCCCCCCCCTTCTCTCTCCCCCACTCCCCACCACCACCACCACCACACCATCACCACCACCACTCCACACCACACTCTACACCACCACCACTCCACCACCACTCCACCCCACCACCAGCACTCCACCACCACCACACCACCACTCCACCACACCACCACTACTCCAAACCACCACCACCACTCTAGACTCACCATCTCCCCCCCCTTCTCTCCCTCCCCTTCTCTCTCCCCCCACTCTCCCCACCACCACCACCACCACCGTGGTTGTGGCCATGCCGGTGCCGGTGCCGGTGACTGTGGGTGCCGGTGGTGACGGTGTTAGAAGCTGCGTCTGTGCCGCACGTCCTTCAGCGCCGCTCAGCGTCTCTGCGCTGCGGCCTGGTGGCACTTCGCTCGGCGTCGGCCTTCACCGAGCACCTCCTGCGGGAAGGCCACGCCGTCGACATCATGCTCACCGCACCGCTCGCCACGCACAGACTCACCTGGCTCGCTCACCAGGTGAGGGCTGGCTCACCTGGTGAGGGCTGGCTCACCAGGTGAGGAGTGGCTCACCAGGTGAGGGGGTCGCTCACCAGGTGAGGAGTTGCTCACCAGGTAAGGGGGTCGCTCACCAGGTGAGGAGTGGCTCACCGCACCGCTCGCCACGCACAGACTCACCTGGCTCGCCTCACCAGGTGAGGAGTGGCTCACCAGGTGAGTCTAATGGTGATGATGATGATAGCGATGATGATGATGATAGTGATGATGATGATGATGATAGAGGTGATGATAATGATAGCGATGATGATGATGATAGTGACGATGATGACGATGATAGCGATGATGACGACGAAGATGATGACGATGATGATGATGATGATGACGATGATGATGATGATGATAGCGATGATGATGACGGTGATGATAGCGATAATGATAGCGATGATGATAGCGATGACGATAGTGATGACGATGATGATGATGACGATGATGACGACGATGATGATGACGACAACGTCGACGTTGGGATGTCGTTTTGTCACAGCCGGACGCCGCTGACGTTCCACCCCACCCCGGCGTGGTGACTTCCCCCACCTCCACCACCTCCTCCTCCACCACCTCCTCCTCCACCTCCTCCACCTCCTCCTCCTCCCCGCTCCTCCGCTCCTCTACGGCGGCGGGAGGAGGAGGTGGTGGTGGAGGTGGTGGAGGTGGAGGAGGAGGAGGTGGAGCGGTGGTGGACGTGGAGGCGATGGTGGCCTCCATGAGGCTGCTGCCCAGGCAGAGTGCGGGCAGCACGGCGGACGGCTTCCGCTGTGCGGCACGCTGGGACCCGCACTGGCACACGCACAGAGCTGCAGCGCAGTGGGAGACGGTGAGTGGGGGGGGGTGGGTGGGGTGGGGGGGTGGGTGGGTGGGTGAGTGAGTGGGTGGGTGGGTGGGTGAGTGGGTGGGTGAGTGGGTGGGTGAGTGGGTGGGTGGGTGAGTGGGTGGGTGACTGAGTGAGTGAGTGATTGATGTGAGTGAGTGGGTGGGTGAGTGACTGAGTGGGTGAGTGGGTGGGTGACTACGTGAGTGAGTGATTGGGTGAGTAACTGAGTGAGTGACTGAGTGAGTGGGTGAGTGAGTGACTGAGTGAGTGAGTGGGTGAGTGACTGAGTGAGTGACTGAGTGAGTGAGTGGGTGGGTGGGTGGGTGGATGAGTGAGTGACTGACTGAGTGGGTGAGTGAGTGAGTGAGTGACTGAGTGAGTGACTGAGTGTGTAACTAAGTGACTGAGTGAGTGACTGACTGAGTGAGTAACTGAGTAAGTGAGTGACTGAGGAGTGAGTGACGTGACTGACTGACTGGTGTGTGAGTGACTGACTGAGTGGGTGACTGAGTGACTGAGTAACTGACTGAGTGACTGAGTGAGTGAGTGACTGACTGACTGAGTGACTGACTGACTGACTGAGTGACTGACTGAGTGGGTGACTGACTGACTGACTGACTGAGTGGGTGTGTGGGTGACTGAGTGACTGAGTGACTGACTGAGTGACTGACTGAGTAGATAAGTGGGTGACTGAGTGACTGACTGACTGACTGAGTGGGTGAGTGAGTGGGTGAGTGACTTAGTGACTAACTGAGTGAGTGACTGACTGACTGAGTGACTGAGTGACTAACTGAGTGACTGACTGACTGAGTGAGTGACTGACTGCGTGACTGACTGACTGAGTGACTGACTAACTGAGTGAGTTACTGACTGACTGACTGAGTGACTGACTGACTGACTGAGTGGTTGTGTGAGTGGTGATGCTGGTGACTCACTGCGGCGTGCTCTAGGCCTGCACCACGCCCGGCCTGGCCGTCGTGCCGGCTTCTCGGTGCGTCTGGGCGACCGTGCCGGGGAAGAGATCCCTGGCACTCACGACACCCCCCAAGTGACCATTCTTCACCGGGAGAACACGCGCTGGTGAGGATCGCTCACCAACTCACTCACCACTTCACTCACTCGCTCACCAACTCACTCGCTCACCAACTCACTCGCTCACCAACTCACTCGATCGCTCACCCACCCGCTCAACCACTCGCTCACAACTACACTCGCTCACTCACTCACCATGTCACTCGCTCACCACCTCACTGACAGCTCCATTCACCCACTCACTCACCCACCCACTCACCCAACCACTCACCCACCCACTCACCCACTCACCCACCCACCCACTCACCCACCCACCCACCCACTCACCCACCCACTCACCCACCCACTCACCCACCCACTCACTCACCCACCCACTCACCCACCCACTCACCCACCCACCCACTCACCCACCCACCCACCCACTCACCCACCCTATCACCCACCCACTCACCCACCCACTCACCCACCCACCCACTCACTCACCCACCCACCCACCCACTCACCCACCCACCCACTCACCCACCCACCCACTCACCCACCCATCCACCCACTCACCCCCCCCACTCACCCACCCACCCACCCACTCACCCACCCACCCACTCACCCACCCACTCACCCACCCACTCAACCACCCACACACCCACTCACCCACCCACCCACCCCCCCACCCACCCGCTCACCCACCCACCCCCCCCACCCGCTCACCCACCCACCCACCCACTCACCCACTCACCCACCCCCCCACCCACTCACTCACTCACCCACTGACCCACCCACCCACCCACTCACCCACCCACCCACCCCCCACCCACCCACCCCCCCACTCACCCACCCACCCCCCCCACCCACCCACCCCCCCACCCCCCCACCCACCCACCCACCCACTCACCCACCCACCCACTCACCCACCCCCCCACCCACCCACCCACTCACCCACCCATTCACCCCCCCACTCACCCACCCACCCACTCACCCACCCACCCACTCACCCACCCACCCACTCACCCACCCACCCACCCACCCACCCACTCACTCACCCACCCACCCACCCACTCACTCACCCACCCACCCACTTCCCCACCCACCGACCCACCCACTCACCCACCCACTCACCCACCGACCCACCCACTCACCCACCCATCCACCCCCCACCCACTCACCCACCCCCCACCCACTCACCCACCCACCCCCCCCACCCACCCACCCCCCCCACCCACCCACCCCCCCCACCCACTCACCCACCCACTCACCCACCCACCCACTTCCCCACCCACCGACCCACCCACTCACCCACCCACTCACCCACCCACTCACCCACTCACCCACTCACTCACTCACCCACCTACCCACCCACTCACTCACTCACCCACCCACCCACCCACCCACTCACCAATTTACTCACTCCCCCACTCACCCACCCACTCACCCACCCACTCACCCACCCACTCACCCACTCACTCACTCACCCACCCACCCACCCACTCACTCACTCACTCACCCACCCACCCACTCACCCATTTACTCACTCCCCCACTCACCCACCCACTCACCCATTCACCCACCCACTCACCCACTCACCCCCCCACTCACCCACTCACCCACCCACTCACCCACCCACTCACCCACCCACCCACTCACCCACCCACCCACCCACTCACCCACCCACGAGGGGAGCGATCTCCGAGCTAGCTCCGTGATGTCCACTTCCGCAGTGCGCTGGCGGTGGAGGTCACTCACTCACCATGTGACTCGCTCACCCACTCACCCACCCACCCCCCCACCCACCCACCCCCCCACTCACCCACTCACACACCCACCCACTCACCCACTCACTCACCCACGAGGGGAGCGATCTCCGAGCTAGCTCCGTGATGTCCACTTCCGCAGTGCGCTGGCGGTGGAGGTGACGCGTGCCCAGGGGGCGACGTTCAGCGTCTCCTACACTGCCACGGAGAGCGGCCGCTACTTCATCACCGTCATGGTGCGCGGACGCCACATCCAGGTGACTCCTCATAACCACCACGGTCCCTGATAACCGCCACGCTCACTCCTCGTAACAGCGACGGTCCTCATGTTGATGATGACACTACTGCTACTGATGATGGTGCTGCTGCTGATGCTGACAATGCTGCTGCTACTGATAATGGTGCTGCTGCTGATCCTGCTGATGATGATGCTGCTGATGATGATGGTGCTGATGCTGCTGCTACTGATGATGGTGCTGCTGCTGATCCTGCTGATGATGATGCTGCTGCTGCTACTACTGACAATGCTACTGATACTGATGCTGCTGATGCTGCTACTACTGATGATGGTGCTGCTGCTGATCCTGCTGATGGTGATGCTGCTGCTGCTGCTGCTGCTACTGACAATGCTACTGATGCTGATGCTGTTACTACTACTACTGACAATGCTGCTGATGATGCTGCTGCTACTACTACTACTGACAATGCTGCTGATGATGCTGCTGCTACTACTTCTACTGACAATGCTACTGATGATGCTGCTGCTACTACTACTACTGATAATGCTACTGATGATGCTGCTGTTGCTACTACTACTGACACTGCTACTGATGATGCTGCTGCTACTACTACTACTGACAATGCTACTGATGATGCTGCTGCTGCTACTACTACTGACAATGCTACTGATGATGCTGCTGTTGCTACTACTACTGACAATGCTACTGATGATGCTGCTGCTACTACTACTACTGACAATGCTACTGATGATGCTGCTGCTGCTGCTACTACTACTGACAATGCTACTGATGATGCTGCTGTTGCTACTACTACTGACAATGCTACTGATGATGCTGCTGCTGCTACTACTACTGACAATGCTACTGATGATGCTGCTGTTGCTACTACTACTGACAATGCTACTGATGATGCTGCTGCTACTACTACTACTGACAATGCAGCTAATGATGCTGCTGCTACTACTACTACTGACAATGCTACTGATGATGCTGCTGCTGCTGCTACTACTGACAATGCTACTGATGATGCTGCTGCTGATGATTATGATGACGATGCAACCACTACAGCTACCGATAATGGCCCCTACTGATGCTGCTGCTGCTGCTGCTGATGATGATGATGATGCTGCTGATGATGATGATGATGCTGCTGCTGATGATGATGACGCTACTGATGCTGCTGCTACTGCTGCTGATGACGCTACTGCTGCTGATGACGCTACTACTGCTGCTGATGCCACCACTGCTACTGATGATACCACTGTTACTGATTACGCTGCTGATGATGCTGCTACTGTTACTGATGACACTACTGCTGATGATGATGATGCTGCTACTGCTGCTGATGATGCTACTGCTACTGATGATACTGCTACTGCTGCTACTGCTACTGACGATGCTGCTACTGCTACTGATGATGCTACTGCTGCTGATGCCACCACTGCTACTGCTGCTACTGCTACTGACGATGCTACTGCTGCTGCTACTGCTACTGATGATGCTACTGCTGCTGATACCACCACTGCTACTGATGATACTGCTGCTACTGCTGCTACTACTGATGATGATGCTACTGATGATGTTGATGCTGCTTTGTCTGCAGGGCTCCCCGTTCTCCCTGCGAGTGTCTAACACCACCTCCACCACCACCACCGCTGCTGCTGCTGCGTCGTCACCACCACCGCCGCGTGGACACCACCGCGGCCTGTACCACTGCTGCTCCTTCTGCTCCAGCGGGGGGCAGCGTGACGCACGCTGCCACTGTGGGGGCAGCATGCCGGGTGAGACACCGGGGGGGGGGGACACGGGGGGGGGGGGACACAGGGAGGGGGGGGACACGGGGGAGACACGGGGGAGTGAGACGCAGGGGGAGACACGGCGGGGGGGGGGTGAGACATTCCAAATCTGGCATCAGTTTTTGTCTATCACATCAGGTTTTTGAGATATTAAATATTGCATTTTCAATAAAAACTGCAGAAGAAAAATATTAAATGAATGTGGATATCTACATAAAATGATATTATAAACACACTCTCCTAAAAATACAGCACTGTATTTTAACACTAAAGCAATCACTGACTCGCAACAACTTGCAATCATAAGTGACAGAGTTCATTTCTGGTAAAATCAATGAAAATGGGGTATGCCGATAGTATAAAAATGAGATGTGATAGAGCAAATCTGAGATCAGATTTGGAATCAGCACCCTGAAATTAGTCTAGAACAGCTGCAAAAGTCCAGGCTAGAAAAAAGATGTTGTTTTTTTGTTGACCAGTGTGATTTTCAATTTACTATTTTCTTTTGTATTTTATTTTGATTATTTAAAAAACAAATTTTTATTATATTATTTTATTTTAATTACATTTCTTTTTTTACGTGACTTTACCGAAAGAACCAAGAATATGAGACACGGGAGGGGAGTGAGACACGGGGGGGAGTGAGACATGGGAGGGGAGTGAGACACGGGGGGGAGTGAGACACGGGGGGGGGGGGTGAGACATGGGGGAGACATTGGGGGGTGAGACACAGTAGAGACACGGGGAGGTGAGACACGGGGGGGGGGGTTGACACGTGGGAGACACCGGGTGGGGGGGGGGGTGAGACACGAGTGATCTTTCTCTCTCCCCCCCCTCCCGTGTCTCACCCCCCCCCCGTGTCTCACCCCCGCCAGGAGGGTTCCTGGGCTGTGGTCACGGCCACCCTGGTCACCCGGGCCGCCCCCACTGGTCGTGCTGCGGCCACCCGTCGCGCTCCGCTGCTGAGTGCCGCCCCTCCCCTCACCAGCCTCACCACCCTCACCAGCCTCACCACGCTCACCACCCTCACCACGCTCACCACCCTCAACGCGCTGGTGCACAACCACCACCGCCACCGCCGCAGCAGCAGCAGCAGCCACCCGCACTCACACAGAGAAGCCCCCAGCGGGGAGGGACAATGTCAGCCACCGTGTGACACACACACACAGTGACACACACAGTGACACACACACACACAGTGACACACACACACAGCGACACACACAGTGACACACACACACAGTGACACACACAGTGACACACACAGACACACACACACAGTGACACACACAGTGACACACACAGTGACACACACACACAGTGACACACAACAACAACAACAACAACCGCCATTCGCCACTAAGTGGCGGTGACGTCACCACGACGCTTGTGCCAGGCCATGTGCACCCTGAGGCCACGTGAAGTGTCGAACGCCCGCTGGCAGGAGGTCACGGGGCAGACCCAGGTGCCACGGGTCGACTGACCGAGATGACCGAGACGACTGGCTGATGCACCACCTGTGCCCCCTACTGTGCCAACTTGCTGTGCTTTAGCCACCCGGCGCTCCGCTCGTTGTTGTGAGCGTCGCTCCTCCGCCCTCCGTTGTTGTTGGAGGGCGACTGCCTCCAACTGCCCAGTAGCGTCCTTCACGAGCCTCCTCCACTGAGGCCGATCTTGACACACACACACAGTGTGACACACACAGTGACACACACACACAGTGACACACAGTGACACACACAGTGACACACACACAGTGACACACACACAGTGACACACAGTGACACACAGTGACACACACACATAGTGACACACACACACAGTGACACACACACACACAGCGACACACACACAGTGACAGTCACACACGGTGACGCACACATACACACAGTGACACAGTGACCACACTCACTCACCACCCACTCCCCCACCCACCCACTCACTCCCCCACTCACTCCCCCACCCACCCACTCCACCACCCACCCACTCACTGCCCCACCCACCCACTCCCCCACCCACCCACTCCCCCACCCACCCACACCCCCACCCACCCACTTCCCCACCCACCCACTTCCCCACCCACCCACTCCCCCACCCACCCACTCCCCCACTCACCCACTTACTGTGATGTGTGTGGTGTGTGTGGTGTGTATGTGGTGTGTGTGGTGTGGTGTGTGTGGTGTGTGTGTGGTGTGTGTGTGTGTACCTTATTCTATACCACCATATCTAGAGTTGTGCCTGTTGGCCTGGATGTTGTTGATGTTGTTCCACATTAGCCCCCCCATTCCCTCGCTCTGTATTTAGCGGTTTTCCTATACGATGCGTGCTCTCTCTGTTTTGCTAATAAAGTCACAAGCACGACCCCAAGTGTCGCCCTCTCTCGTCTCTCTCCTCTCATCTCACTCTACTCCCCTCCACGCACTCTCCTGCCTCTCCCCTCTCATCTCACTCCACTCCCCTCCACGCACTCTCCTGCCTCTCCCCTCTCATCTCACTCAACTTCCCTCCATGCACTCTCCTGCCTCTCCCCTATCATCTCACTCCCTTCTCATCTCACTCCACTCCCCTCCACGCTCTCTCCTGCCTCTCCCCTCTCATCTCACTCCACTCCCCTCCACGCACTCTCCTGCCTCTCCCCTCTCATCTCACTCCACTCCCCTCCACGCACTCTCCTGCCTCTCCCCTCTCATCTCACTCAACTTCCCTCCACGCACTCTCCTGCCTCTCCCCTATCATCTCGCTCCCTTCTCATCTCACTCCACTCCCCTCCACCCTCTTTCCTGCCTCTCCCTCTCATCTCACTCCACCCCCCTCCACGCTCTCTCCTACCTCTCCCCTCTCATCTCACTCCACTCCCCTCCACGCACTCTCCTACCTCTCCCCTCTCATCTCACTCCACTCCCCTCCACGCACTCTCCTGCCTCGCCCTCTCATCTCACTCCACTCCCCTCCACGCACTCTCCTACCTCTCCCCTCTCATATCACTCCACTCCCCTCCATGCACTCTCCTGCCTCTCCCCTCTCATCTCACTCCACTCCCCTCCACGCACTCTCCTGCCTCTCCCCCTCATCTCACTCCACTCCCCTCCACGCACTCTCCTACCTCTCCCCTCTCATCTCACTCCACTCCCCTCCACGCACTCTCCTGCCTCGCCCTCTCATCTCACTCCACTCCCCTCCACGCACTCTCCTACCTCTCCCCTCTCATATCACTCCACTCCCCTCCATGCACTCTCCTGCCTCTCCCCTCTCATCTCACTCCACTCCCCTCCACGCACTCTCCTGCCTCTCCCCCTCATCTCACTCTACTCCCCTCCACGCACTCTCCTGCCTCTCCCCTCTCATCTTACTCTACTCCCATCCACGCTCTCTCCTGCCTCTCCCTCTCATCTCACTCCACTCCCCTCCACGCACTCTCCTGCCTCTCCCCTCTCATCTCACTCTACTCCCCTCCACGCTCTCTCCTACCTCTCATCTCACTCTACTCCCCTCCACGCACTCTCCTGCCTATCCCCTCTCATCTCACTCTACTCCCCTTCACGCTCTCTCCTACCTCTCCCCTCTCATCTCACTCTACTCCCCTCCACGCACTCTCATACCTCTCCCCTCTCATCTCACTCCCCTCCACGCACTCTCCTGCCTCTCCCCTCTCATCTCACTCCCCTCCCCTCCACGCTCTCTCCTGCATCTCCTCTCTCATCTCACTCCACTCCCCTCCACGCACTCTCCTGCCTCTCCCCTCTCATCTCACTCCACTCCCCTCCATGCACTCTCCTGCCTTTCCTGCCTCTCATCTCACTCCACTCCCCTCCACGCACTCTCCTGCCTCTCCCCTCTCATCTCACTCCACTCCCCTCCACGCACTCTCCTGCCTCTCCCCTCTCATCTCACTCCACTCCCCTCCACGCACTCTCCTGCCTCTCCCCTCTCATCTCACTCCACTCCCCTCCACGCACTCTCCTGCCTCTCCCCTCTCATCTCACTCTACTCCCCTCCACGCACTCTCCTGCTTCTCCCCTCTCATCTCACTCCACTCCCCTCCACGCTCTCTCCTGCCTCTCCCTCTCATTTCACTCTACTCCCCTCCACGCACTCTCATACCTCTCCCTTCTCATCTCACTCCACTCCCCTCCACGCACTCTCTTGCCTCTCCCCTCTCATCTCACTCCACTCCCCTCCACGCACTCTCCTGCCTCTCCCCTCTCATCTCACTCCACTCCCCTCCACGCTCTCTCCTGCCTCTCCCCTCTCATCTCACTCCACTCCCCTCCACGCACTCTCCTGCCTCTCCCCTCTCATCTTAATCCACTCCCCTCCACGCACTCTCCTGCCTCTCCCCTCTCATCTCACTCAACTTCCCTCCACGCACTCTCCTGCCTCTCCCCTATCATCTCACTCCCTTCTCATCTCACTCCACTCCCCTCCACGCTCTCTCCTGCCTCTCCCCTCTCATCTCACTCCACTCCCCTCCACGCACTCTCCTGCCTCTCCCCTCTCATCTCACTCCACTCCCCTCCACACACTCTCCTGCCTCTCCCCTCTCATCTCACTCAACTTCCCTCCACGTACTCTCCTGCCTCTCTCCTCTCATCTCACTCCACTCCCCTCCACGCTCTCTCCTGCCTCTCCCTCTCATCTCACTCTACTCCCCTCCACGCACTCTCATACCTCTCCCCTCTCATCTCACTCCACTCCCCTCCACGCTCTCTACTACCTCTTCCCTCTCATCTCACTCCACTCCCCTCCACGCACTTTCCTGCCTCTCCCCTCTCATCTCACTCCACTCCCCTCCACGCACTCTCCTGCCTCTCCCCTCTCATCTCACTCCACCCCCCTCCACGCTCTCTCCTGCCTCTCCCCTCTCATCTCACTCCACTCCCCTCCACGCACTCTCCTGCCTCTCCCCTCTCATCTCACTCCACTCCCCTCCACGCACTCTCCTGCCTCTCCCCTCTCATCTCACTCAACTTCCCTCCACGCACTCTCCTGCCTCTCCCCTATCATCTCACTCCCTTCTCATCTCACTCCACTCCCCTCCACGCACTCTCCTGCCTCTCCCCTCTCATCTCACTCCACTCCCCTCCACGCACTCTCCTGCCTCTCCCCTCTCATCTCACTCAACTTCCCTCCACGCACTCTCCTGCCTCTCCCCTATCATCTCACTCCCTTCTCATCTCACTCCACTCCCCTCCACGCTCTCTCCTGCCTCTCCCTCTCATCTCACTCCACCCCCCTCCACGCACTCTCCTGCCTCGCCCTCTCATCTCACTCCACTCCCCTCCACGCACTCTCCTACCTCTCCCCTCTCATCTCACTCCACTCCCCTCCACGCACTCTCCTGCCTCGCCCTCTCATCTCACTCCACTCCCCTCCACGCACTCTCCTACCTCTCCCCTCTCATATCACTCCACTCCCCTCCATGCACTCTCCTACCTCTCCCCTCTCATCTCACTCCACTCCCCTCCACGCACTCTCCTGCCTCGCCCTCTCATCTCACTCCACTCCCCTCCACGCACTCTCCTACCTTTCCCCTCTCATATCACTCCACTCCCCTCCATGCACTCTCCTGCCTCTCCCCTCTCATCTCACTCCACTCCCCTCCACGCACTCTCCTGCCTCTCCCCCTCATCTCACTCTACTCCCCTCCACGCACTCTCCTGCCTCTCCCCTCTCATCTCACTCTACTCCACTCCACGCTCTCTCCTGCCTCTCCCTCTCATCTCACTCCACTCCCCTCCACGCACTCTCCTGCCTCTCCCCTCTCATCTCACTCTTCTCCCCTCCACGCTCTCTCCTACCTCTCCCCTCTCATCTCAGTCTACTCCCCTCCACGCACTCTCCTGCCTATCCCCTCTCATCTCACTCTACTCCCCTCCACGCTCTCTCCTACCTCTCCCCTCTCATCTCACTCTACTCCCCTCCACGCTCTCTCCTGCCTCTCCCCTCTCATCTCACTCCACTCCCCTCCACGCACTCTCCTGCCTCTCCCCTCTCATCTCACTCCACTCCCCTCCACACACTCTCCTGCCTCTCCCCTCTCATCTCACTCAACTTTCCTCCACGTACTCTCCTGCCTCTCCCCTATCATCTTACTCCCTTCTCATCTCACTCCACTCCCCTCCACGCACTCTCCTGCCTCTCATCTCACTCCACTCCCCTCCACGCACTCTCCTGCCTCTCCCCTCTCATCTCACTCAACTTCCCTCCACGCACTCTCCTGCCTCTCCCCTATCATCTCACTCCCTTCTCATCTCACTCCACTCCCCTCCACGCTCTCTCCTGCCTCTCCCTCTCATCTCACTCCACCCCCCTCCACGCACTCTCCTGCCTCTCCCCTATCATCTCACTCCCTTCTCATCTCACTCCACTCCCCTCCACGCTCTCTCCTACCTCTCCCCTCTCATCTCACTCCACTCCCCTCCACGCACTCTCCTGCCTCGCCCTCTCATCTCACTCCACTCCCCTCCACGCACTCTCCTATCTCTCCCCTCTCATATCACTCCACTCCCCTCCATGCACTCTCCTGCCTCTCCCCTCTCATCTCACTCCACTCCCCTCCACGCACTCTCCTGCCTCTCCCCTCTCATCTCACTCAACTTCCCTCCACGCACTCTCCTGCCTCTCCCCTATCATCTCACTCCCTTCTCATCTCACTCCACTCCCCTCCACGCTCTCTCCTGCCTCTCCCCTCTCATCTCACTCCACTCCCCTCCACGCACTCTCCTGCCTCTCCCCTCTCATCTCACTCCACTCCCCTCCACACACTCTCCTGCCTCTCCCCTCTCATCTCACTCAACTTCCCTCCACGTACTCTCCTGCCTCTCCCCTCTCATCTCACTCCACTCCCCTCCACGCTCTCTCCTGCCTCTCATCTCACTCTACTCCCCTCCACGCACTCTCATACCTCTCCCCTCTCATCTCACTCCACTCCCCTCCACGCTCTCTCCTACCTCTCCCCTCTCATCTCACTCCACTCCCCTCCACGCACTTTCCTGCATCTCCCCTCTCATCTCACTCCACTCCCCTCCACGCACTCTCCTGCCTCTCCCCTCTCATCTCACTCCACTCCCCTCCACGCTCTCTCCTGCCTCTCCCCTCTCATCTCACTCCACTCCCCTCCACGCACTCTCCTGCCTCTCCCCTCTCATCTCACTCCACTCCCCTCCACGCACTCTCCTGCCTCTCCCCTCTCATCTCACTCAACTTCCCTCCACGCACTCTCCTGCCTCTCCCCTATCATCTCACTCCCTTCTCATCTCACTCCACTCCCCTCCACGCACTCTCCTGCCTCTCCCCTCTCATCTCACTCCACTCCCCTCCACGCACTCTCCTGCCTCTCCCCTCTCATCTCACTCAACTTCCCTCCACGCACTCTCCTGCCTCTCCCCTATCATCTCACTCCCTTCTCATCTCACTCCACTCTCCTCCACGCTCTCTCCTGCCTCTCCCTCTCATCTCACTCCACCCCCCTCCACGCACTCTCCTGCCTCGCCCTCTCATCTCACTCCACTCCCCTCCACGCACTCTCCTACCTCTCCCCTCTCATATCACTCCACTCCCCTCCATGCACTCTCCTGCCTCTCCCCTCTCATCTCACTCCACTCCCCTCCACGCACTCTCCTGCCTCTCCCCCTCATCTCACTCTACTCCCCTCCACGCACTCTCCTGCCTCTCCCCTCTCATCTCACTCTACTCCACTCCACGCTCTCTCCTGCCTCTCCCTCTCATCTCACTCCACTCCCCTCCACGCACTCTCCTACCTCTCCCCTCTCATCTCAGTCTACTCCCCTCCACGCACTCTCCTGCCTATCCCCTCTCATCTCACTCTACTCCCCTCCACGCTCTCTCCTACCTCTCCCCTCTCATCTCACTCTACTCCCCTCCACGCTCTCTCCTGCCTCTCCCCTCTCATCTCACTCCACTCCCCTCCACGCACTCTCCTGCCTCTCCCCTCTCATCTCACTCCACTCCCCTCAACACACTCTCCTGCCTCTCCCCTCTCATCTCACTCAACTTTCCTCCACGTACTCTCCTGCCTCTCCCCTCTCATCTCACTCCACTCCCCTCCACGCTCTCTCCTGCCTCTCCCTCTCATCTCACTCTACTCCCCTCCACGCACTCTCATACCTCTCCCCTCTCATCTCACTCCACTCCCCTCCACGCTCTCTCCTACCTCTCCCCTCTCATCTCACTCCACTCCCCTCCACGCACTTTCCTGCCTCTCCCCTCTCATCTCACTCCACTCCCCTCCACGCACTCTCCTGCCTCTCCCCTCTCATCTCACTCCACTCCCCTCCACGCTCTCTCCTGCCTCTCCCCCTCATCTCACTCTACTCCCCTCCACGCACTCTCCTGCCTCTCCCCTCTCATCTCACTCCACTCCCCTCCACGCACTCTCCTGCCTCTCCCCTCTCATCTCACTCAACTTCCCTCCACGCACTCTCCCCTATCATCTCACTCCCTTCTCATCTCACTCCACTCCCCTCCACGCACTCTCCTGCCTCTCATCTCACTCCACTCCCCTCCACGCACTCTCCTGCCTCTCCCCTCTCATCTCACTCAACTTCCCTCCACGCACTCTCCTGCCTCTCCCCTATCATCTCACTCCCTTCTCATCTCACTCCACTCCCCTCCACGCTCTTTCCTGCCTCTCCCTCTCATCTCACTCCACTCCCCTCCACGCTCTTTCCAGCCTCTCCCTCTCATCTCACTCCACCCCCCTCCATGCTCTCTCCTGCCTCTCCCCTCTCATCTCACTCTACTCCCCTCCACGCACTCTCCTACCTCTCCCCTCTCATCTCACTCCACTCCCCTCCACGCACTCTCCTGCCTCTCCCCTCTCATCTCACTCCCCTCCCCTCCACGCACTCTCCTATCTCTCCCCCTCATCTCACTCTACTCCCCTCCACGCACTCTCCTGCCTCTCCCCTCTCATCTCACTCTACTCCCCTCCACGCACTCTCCTGCCTCTCCCCCTCATCTCACTCTACTCCCCTCCACGCACTCTCCTGCCTCTCCCCTCTCATCTCACTCCACTCCCCTCCACGCACTCTCCTGCCTCTCCCCCTCATCTCACTCTACTCCCCTCCACGCACTCTCCTGCCTCTCCCCTCTCATCTCACTCTACTCCACTCCACGCTCTCTCCTGCCTCTCCCTCTCATCTCACTCCACTCCCCTCCACGCACTCTCCTGCCTCTCCCCTCTCATCTCACTCTTCTCCCCTCCACGCTCTCTCCTACCTCTCCCCTCTCATCTCAGTCTACTCCCCTCCACGCACTCTCCTGCCTATCCTCTCTCATCTCACTCTACTCCCCTCCACGCTCTCTCCTACCTCTCCCCTCTCATCTCACTCTACTCCCCTCCACGCACTTTCCTGCCTCTCTCCTCTCATCTCACTCCCCTCCCCTCCACGCACTCTCCTGCCTCTCCCCTCTCATCTCACTCCCCTCCCCTCCACGCTCTCTCCTGCCTCTCCCCTCTCATTTCACTCCACTCCCCTCCATGCACTCTCCTGCCTCTCCCCTCTCATCTCACTCTACTCCACTCCACGCTCTCTCCTGCCTCTCCCTCTCATCTCACTCCACTCCCCTCCACGCACTCTCCTGCCTCTCCCCTCTCATCTCAGTCTACTCCCCTCCACGCACTCTCCTGCCTATCCCCTCTCATCTCACTCTACTCCCCTCCACGCTCTCTCCTACCTCTCCCCTCTCATCTCACTCTACTCCCATCCACGCTCTCTCCTGCCTCTCCCCTCTCATCTCACTCCACTCCCCTCCACGCACTCTCCTGCCTCTCCCCTCTCATCTCACTCCACTCCCCTCAACACACTCTCCTGCCTCTCCCCTCTCATCTCACTCAACTTTCCTCCACGTACTCTCCTGCCTCTCCCCTCTCATCTCACTCCACTCCCCTCCACGCTCTCTCCTGCCTCTCCCTCTCATCTCACTCTACTCCCCTCCACGCACTCTCATACCTCTCCCCTCTCATCTCACTCCACTCCCCTCCACGCTCTCTCCTACCTCTCCCCTCTCATCTCACTTCACTCCCCTCCACGCACTTTCCTGCCTCTCCCCTCTCATCTCACTCCACTCCCCTCCACGCACTCTCCTGCCTCTCCCCTCTCATCTCACTCCACTCCCCTCCACGCTCTCTCCTGCCTCTCCCCTCTCATCTCACTCCACTCCCCTCCACGCACTCTCCTGCCTCTCCCCTCTCATCTCACTCCACTCCCCTCCACGCACTCTCCTGCCTCTCCCCTCTCATCTCACTCAACTTCCCTCCACGCACTCTCCCCTATCATCTCACTCCCTTCTCATCTCACTCCACTCCCCTCCACGCACTCTCCTGCCTCTCATCTCACTCCACTCCCCTCCACGCACTCTCCTGCCTCTCCCCTCTCATCTCACTCAACTTCCCTCCACGCACTCTCCTGCCTCTCCCCTATCATCTCACTCCCTTCTCATCTCACTCCACTCCCCTCCACGCTCTTTCCTGCCTCTCCCTCTCATCTCACTCCACTCCCCTCCACGCTCTTTCCTGCCTCTCCCTCTCATCTCACTCCACCCCCCTCCATGCTCTCTCCTGCCTCTCCCCTCTCATCTCACTCTACTCCCCTCCACGCACTCTCCTACCTCTCCCCTCTCATCTCACTCCACTCCCCTCCACGCACTCTCCTGCCTCGCCCTCTCATCTCACTCCACTCCCCTCCACGCACTCTCCTATCTCTCCCCCTCATCTCACTCTACTCCCCTCCACGCACTCTCCTGCCTCTCCCCTCTCATTTCACTCTACTCCCCTCCACGCACTCTCCTGCCTCTCCCCCTCATCTCACTCTACTCCCCTCCACGCACTCTCCTGCCTCTCCCCTCTCATCTCACTCCACTCCCCTCCACGCACTCTCCTGCCTCTCCCCCTCATCTCACTCTACTCCCCTCCACGCACTCTCCTGCCTCTCCCCTCTCATCTCACTCTACTCCACTCCACGCTCTCTCCTGCCTCTCCCTCTCATCTCACTCCACTCCCCTCCACGCACTCTCCTGCCTCTCCCCTCTCATCTCACTCTTCTCCCCTCCACGCTCTCTCCTACCTCTCCCCTCTCATCTCAGTCTACTCCCCTCCACGCACTCTCCTGCCTATCCTCTCTCATCTCACTCTACTCCCCTCCACGCTCTCTCCTACCTCTCCCCTCTCATCTCACTCTACTCCCCTCCACGCACTTTCCTGCCTCTCCCCTCTCATCTCACTCCCCTCCCCTCCACGCACTCTCCTGCCTCTCCCCTCTCATCTCACTCCCCTCCCCTCCACGCTCTCTCCTGCCTCTCCCCTCTCATTTCACTCCACTCCCCTCCATGCACTCTCCTGCCTCTCCTGCCTCTCATCTCACTCCACTCCCCTCCACGCACTTTCCTGCCTCTCTCATCTCACTCTACTCCCCTCCACGCACTTTCCTGCCTCTCCCCTCTCATCTCACTCCCCTCCACGCACTCTCCTGCCTCTCCCCTCATCTCACTCCACTCCCCTCCACGCTCTCTCCTGCCTTTCCCCTCTCATCTCACTCCACTCCCCTCCACGCACTCTCCTGCCTCTCCCCTCTCATCTCACTCCCCTCCACACACTCTCCTGCCTCTCATCTCTCCACTTCCCTCCACGCTCTCTCCTGCCTCTCCCCTCTCATCTCACTCCACTCCCCTCCACGCACTCTCCTGCCTCTCCCCTCATCTCACTCCACTCCCCTCCACGCTCTCTCCTGCCTCTCCCCTCTCATCTCACTCCACTCCTGTTGTATTTATGCCCCTTTTTCCAAAAATTTATATTAAGAATAATTAGGCAAAAAATATATATTTTTTTAATTGAATAATGAAAACAACCCACTACTCGTCACATTCTACGCCGGGCATCTGGGAAGCGTGGAATGTCATCAAAAGCAGCAAACGTCAGGACCTCCCCGCCACCTTTGTCTTCCAACGGTTCGGCACAAACACACGCCTGCCATGAAATACGTATGGTGGGGTCTGGCCTCGGGATGACCCACTCAGGGGGAGAAGGGGTCAAAGGGTCGCGAGGGGGGGGGTCTCTGCCTGGCACTCCTAGCGTCTATTCATTCTAGATTTGAAGCTTTCGTGACTGCAAGGATTCATACTCTTAGTTCTGTCGGTAAAGTCACGTAGGTAAAAAATGAAATTAAAATTAATAAGTGATTTTATTATTTTTTTTTATTAATTTTAATTTCATTTTTTACCCTACGTGACTTTACCGAAAGAACTAAGAGTATGACTCCTAGCGTCTGTTTTTTTTTCTTCACGTTTTTGGGTTTTAAGCACAAACGCACATCACGCAGTGAGCAGTCTGGTTCGAGTCGCCCTCAGTCTTGTCACTCGGCTCGCGACATGGCGTTGCGAGGGAGGCTCGCAAGGGAGCTGGGGCAGAAGCTTGCCGAGGCATCCGACGCAAACCATGGGTCGTGCCTCGAGGAGAGATGGAACGAGGTGGCGAGGTGTGGTTAAGTGCGAGTGAAGCTTGCGAAATTCCAGCTATTGCTCTCGTGAAAGAGCCTCGGCAGAGCAGCCTGAAGTGAGGGCGGGAGAGGCATCAGCGGGTGTCCGTGCGAAGCTGGCAGCTGCACGATCAAGGGAGAGCACGGAGAAAATGAGAGAGAGAGAGAGTGACGAGCGACAACAAGCAATCAACCTGGAGAGAAGGGCGGAAAGCGCCAAGCATCGACCAAGCGAGCATCGCAGAGGCGAGAGCCATCGTGCATCGCCAGAGAGAACGGAGCAGTGGAAAGAGCCTGATTGGCCACCCGTGAGGAAGAGGAGAGCGCCATCGAATGCGCCGTGTGTTTAATACACACACACATCGACCAACACCCGCTGAGAACAGAGAAGACGATAATTGTTTTTTTACCCTTCTATCTGGCAACAAAACTGACACCTTTTTTACAAGGAGTCATGTTTGCATAGACCACAATACCTGCGGTCGGAATGCAAACAAAAAACATCACTTTGATAATGTGCACTGTCCTTGAAGTTGATTGGTCCACACCCGAGACAGCTTTCCTTAGAGCCTAGTCTCACATGGTGTTGGACCAGATGACGCCAAAAGGCCAAAAGGCGTCATCTGGTTCAACACCATGTGAGACTAGGCTATAAGGAAAGCTGTCTGGGGTGTGGACCAATCAACTTCAAGGACAGTGCATACATTATCAGAGTTGTGTTTTTTGTTTGCATTCCGACCGCAGGTATTGTGGTCTATGCAAACATGACTCCTTGTAAAAAAGGTGTCAGTTTTGTTGCCAGATAGAAGGGTAAAAAACCAATTATCATATTTTTACTGGCAAATGAGGTTCCAATGGAACAGACAAGACGTCCAGCGGTGAAGGAGCTGCACGCTATTCGACGATGGAATCATCGCGCACCACGACGGCGAGCGTCGTGCCGACGCCACTCATCTAGCAGTGGAGAGAGAGAGAGAGAGAGCGCACGAGCAGCACCAAGCCCCGGGCGCCATCAAGCACCAAGCAAGCAAGTTTCTTCGAGGAACATCGTGCCGACGCCGCTCAATCTAGCAGCGGAGAGAGAAAGCCGGGAGACGGGCTCGCTGCGGCCACGCCCAAGCGAGAGGGAACCTCTTCTTGGTTCTTTTGGTAAAGTCACGTAGACTGGAAATAATAAAATAATAAAAATAAAACATTAAAATAATTCTGACGACGTTTCGGCCACAACGCAAGCAGCCGTCCTCAGGTGAAGAACAGAAAGACAGACCTGTTCTTCACCTGAGGACGGCTGCTTACGTTGTGGCCGAAACGTCGTGAGAATTTTTTATAATGTTTTATTTTTATTATTTTATTATTTCAATTCTATGTGACTTTACCGAAATAACCAAGAAGATGAATCCCTGCAGTCACGAAAGCTTTAAATCGAGAGGGCACATCTCTGGCCGCTGGTTGTATACCCCTCCCCAATCCCACAAGCTCCGACACAGCGCCCTGCCTCTGCTTAAAACAATAATTATCAAGGGAACAATACAACGCACACGCAACACGCACACGAAGAAGACTAGTTCAAAAAGTTATCTTTGTGTTTCGAAAAGGGTTGCCATTTCAAGGTGGTGCGTTCAATATCAACTGGTTGTGCAAAGCAGTTGCTGCCGTCGAGTTACATGAATAAGAAGTGTTTTAGTCATTCATTTTCGTTAATTGCATAATCTTGCCGATGAATCTATTGACGTATGCTTTCGCCTTTGTATATTAGAATCCTGATAAAACACAAGATCCAGGTCCGATTCAACACAGTAGATAAAATCCGTGATCTGGTCCCGTCTGTAAAAGATGTGGTTCCAGACATACAGTACCCTGGCGTCTATGTTGGGGCTGTTGGGGCCGCTGGTCCCCGAAGTCCCTCCCTGCTCCGTGCCTATGGCAGGGGCTCCGCCGTGCGCCGACCCCTCGCTGCTCTGCGAGCAGCTGCTGCCGTCGCTGGGCTCATCGCCCGACGGCTCCCCTCCCTGGTCCGTCCCTCCGCGAGCTCGTGTGAGAGGCATAGCTCGCCGCACGCCCTCGTTCACCTGCAGACGCTGCGTTGTCTCTCCACGGAGCACGCGCTATTAAACGGGGGTCAGGGGTCGGAGGGCGAACGACGCTGCCCTCACACTGCGCAAGTCCCGGCGGCGACAGACGGAGCGGGGGCCTGCGGACGCACCGACCCCTTCCCCCACACTACGAGCGCACACACCTGCACACACGCGACACCCACTCGTGCGCCGCTCTACGCAGCGCTCACTCACGTGGCGAACCACGGTGTACACACGTGCACCCACACGTTCCCACTGCTCGACAAGATCACGCGAGGCCACGCTTCGCTATTAATGATTTATTATTCGCTACCTGGTAACTAATGTTGAATCAGTGAGTCGACGAGGCTGGCCTATTCCACTAAACCTGTACCTATTCCTTATCTATCTGCTATTATCCTACTTCATCTTCTTACTCCCTGTTAGATGCCCACGGCGGTTCGTTGATCCCGTACTCGCAGCGTGCCTCGATGCGTCTCACGGACGTTCGGGTCGCTGGACTGGAGAGCGTCCTGTCGCCTGGCGCTGGAGAGAAGAGAGCCCGATTTCCCCTTTGCGCACACTATTTATCCTCCCTACCTCAAAGGGATGCGGCTCTGAACAATGGGCTCGCGCCCCTCTGGCACGCGCACCGCGGTTCCGGGCACCTGTTATATGCTAATCAGTGTGCGGCGTTGCGCGGCGTAAATTCTAATTAATCCCTTTCCCTCCCTAACAATGGTGCCTGCGCGCTCAAGCGTAATTATCCCAACCATCCGTGACTATGTGCAAGAGCCCCTGCGGTCCCGCTACTCATGCTGTCCCGTCCCTCCCCTGCTTGCCCCGTCGACACGTGGGTGGTGTGTGTGGGGGATGCGCTTCAACAGCGGTGGCCGAATGCCCCTCGCCGCGGCCATGCCATCTTAAGGCAGGTCGCAGCGCCGCGGTGCAACGTAGCGTCGGGGGAGGCCGTCCAATTCCCTGATCGCCGGAAACCGTGAGAGTTAATCCCGATAAGGGTTTCTCGGATAAAAACCGGTCGATCAGGTGACCTTCCCTTCCAGCTCTATGGGAGGGGGGGAAATGCGTGCAGGTGTGTTCATGTGAGGTGAGGTGAGGGGGACGATGGGTTGGCTCCGTTGCTTGGTGGTGGCGAGGTCGGGGATGGGGCGCCTGCTGAACGGCTTCGTGGTGGCGGCATCACATAGCCCCCCGAGGTGCTAGTCCCCGTCCCGGGTTGACTGGAGCACCTTGCTTGGGCCGCGCCCACGAGGAAACGTTGTGGGGTCCGGGGGATCTGTCCGGACCTGGTGGCTGGTCTCGGGGCGGGTGGCTCCGTCCTCTGTAGCTCCTGCGGCGGCCTCCTCCTCCACTCCAGCGGCTCTCCCCGTCCTCCGGCACCTGTGGGCTGGGGCACAAACTCAGCAGCGGAAGGGTTTAGGGGCCGTCGTCCGCGTCGTCTCCTGACTGGATCGGGGCGTCTTGGGGGCCCGGCGAGGCCCATGTAGGGTGCGAGGCCCCCCAACACAAGGGGTGCGGGTACTCCGGGATTTCGGGGCCTTCGGGTGACGGGATTCTCTCTCGCCGGGGCCGCTTTCCACGGTTTTAAGCGGCGGACGTTGACCACCGTCTCTCGATCCCTCTCCCCGCCATAAATTAGTACCGTCCAGGGGAAGATCTGTCGCACCACGGTCCAGGGTCCCCGCCAGTAGGTCGTCAGTTTCCCCACCTGCCCGGCCCCGATGCGAGGGGTGTGTAGCCACACCTTAGCGCCTGTCAGGAATAAGGGGGGTTCCATGCGGGGTCGGGTGCCCTGTTCCTGCCGCCGATGCGCGGCTTCCCCTTGCGGGTATGCTCGGCCTCGGGCTTCTCGCAGGGTCTCCAACAGGTGTTCCACGGGGCGGCTTCCCTCCTCCGGCTGGGGGGAAGGCACGCCGAATAGCAGATCTGCGGGTATACGAGACTCGCGGCCGAACATCATTAAAAACGGGGTTTGTCCCGTCGACGTGTCTACGGTGGTGGCGTAGGCAAAAAGGGCGTAGGGGAGGTGTTCGTCCCAATCCAGTTGATTTGTGGCCGCCATACGTTTGAGTTTCCCCGCTAGGGTCTGATTCATGCGTTCTACCATACCGTTCGCTTGGGGGTGGTACGCTGTGGTTCGGTCCTTCTGGATTCCGAATTCTCGGCACAGTGCCTGGAACAGCTCGGCGTCGAACTCGCTACCCTGGTCGGTGAGGACTCGTTCTGGGATCCCGTGCTTCAGTACGTAATGTTCCACAAATGCCCGAGCCACCACCAAGGCCGTTTTATCAGGGATGGCCACTGCCACGGGGTAGCGGGTGAAATACTCTATTGCGACCAGGATATACCGGTTGCCTCGATGGGATCGCGGGAATGGCCCCTGTAGGTCGATCCCGACCAGCTGATTCGTGCGGCTGACGCGGAACGGCCTTAGGGGTACCTGGTATCGTGCCGGTTTCGGCCCGCACTGCTGACAGGCGCGGCAGCCCTGTACCCAGGCCGCCACGTCTTGTGCCAATTTGGGCCAGAGATACTGGCGACGCAGGGTCTCTCGCGTGCGTCATTCCCCATCGTGGCCCCCGAGTGGGTGGTCATGCACCAGCCGTAGCAGCTGGGGTCGCACCTGGGCAGGAACACAGATGCACCCCGGCTGGCCGGCCTCGGTTAACTCCCGTACCACTCCGTTCTGCACACACAACCGGGCATACAAACCGCTCCAGGGTCCTGGTAGGGCGCTCTTTTCCTCCCGCACTGCCGCCTCCACTGCCGCCAGATCGGGATCTCGCTGCTGGGTCTGTCTCAGCTGCTCGTCGTTTAGGCCCGGTAAGGCGCAGCCGACGTCCTCCTGGATCCGTCCGATCGGGTCCCGAGCCGCGGGTCCCGCGCTTGCCGGGCGGTCGACGGGATCCTCGGTGCCACCTGTGAGGGTCTCTGTGGCGCACACTGCACTCTCTCTCGCTGGGGGGGGGTCAGTGGCCGCGGCCTCTCGGGGGTCCGTGGCCTGCCGGCAGCGTCCCCCCGTGACACACGGGCAGGCCTCCTCCGCCCTTGTCTCGGCGTACACCGTGGGTCGCCTCAACAAGGCGTCCGCGTTTGCATGCGTCCGGCCAGCCCGATACTCGATTTGCAGGTTTTACTCCTGCAACTGCGCCAACCACCGGGCCATCTGCCCCCGCGGCTCCTTGAATGTAAGAAGGAACTGCAGAGCATAATGGTCAGTGCGTACGCGACATCTCCTGCCGTACAAATACGGCCGGAACTGTTTGCATGCGAAAATCACGGCGTACAACTCTTGGCGGGTCACGCAATAGTTCAGCTCGGCCCCACTCAAGGTCCGGCTGGCGTACGCGATGACTCGTTCCGTCCCATCCTGTACCTGTGACAACACCGCGCCCAGCCCGCTGCTGCAGGCGTCGGTGTCCAAAATAAAATCGGAGGTTAAAATCGGGGAAAGCGAGGGTGGGGGCGTGGGTGAGGTGATCTTTGAGAGTGGTGAAGGCCGTCTGGCAGGCCCCCGTCCACTGATAGGGGTGCTTAGGGGAGGTGAGTTGGGTGAGAGGGCGTGCAATCTCGCTGAATCCCTTTACAAATCGACGATAATAGGTGGCGAGCCCCAAAAATGATCTGATCTCCGTCAGATTCCTTGGCCGTGGCCACTCCACTACGGCGCGTACCTTCTCCGGATCGGTGTGCACGCCTGCCTCGCTGACGCGATGCCCAAGGTACCCCACCTCGCGTTGTGCGATGTAACACTTACGTGGCTTGAGCTTGAGATGAGCCGCTCGCAGTCGCTGGAACACCTCTCGAAGCCTGGACCAACACTATCACATCGTCCAAGTAAATCAGGCACTGTTCCCATTGCAAGCCCCGCATCACCAACTCCATCAGCCGCTGGAACGTTGCAGGCGCATTGTTGAGTCCGAACGGGAGTACTCGAAACTCGAATAGCCCCATCGGGGTGGTGAATGCGGTTTTCGGCCGATCCTCCTCCGCCATCTCCACCTGCCAGTACCCGGACGCGAGATCGAGGGTGGAAAAATATCGCGCTCCGGCGAGGCTGTCGAAGGTGTCGTCGATGCGGGGTATGGGGAAGGCATCGCCGAGCGTGACTGCATTTAGTTTACGGTAATCGACGCAGAACCGGGTTGACCCATCCTTTTTCGTTACTAGTACCACTGGGGCTGACCAGGGGCTCGCCGAGGGCTGAATTATGTTATCGCGAAGCATGTCCCCAACTGCCTCTTTGATTTGGGCGCGTTCGGGTGCGCCCACTCGGTACGCAGGGAGTTTGATGGGTCGGGCTGCACCGGTGTCAATTTGGTGCTTAACAAGATCGGTCCGACCCACGTCCGAGTCGTGTTCACTGAATACGTCGGCATACTCCCGCAGTAACTCGCGCAGCCGATCGGCCTCTCCCTTAGGTAAATCCGCCCATGGTACATGTAACGCGTCGAGCAGGGAAATGACCTCGGCTCGGGGAGTCGGGCCGACTCGCCAGGTCAGGTCCTGGTCACCCTCAGGACGACCGGGGTCCTCAGCCCAGAGTGCGAACACCGAGTCGTTAGAGTGGCGTGTGTGCAGGGGGTGTACGGTGGCTATCGGGGTGCGCCGCCGCAGTATCGCTGGGGTACTGTGGGGGTTAAACATCCGCATAAACAATCGGTCCCCATCTGCGTTTACCAACGTGGCGGATCCCACGACCCCATATCGTTTTGCCAACTCCGGGTGAGGAGTTAGCATTACCTCTCCTGATGGTCGGAGCGCGGGGTCGGTAGGGGATGTTGCCACCGGCACCAGCATCTCGGTGAGCAGCCCGATGGTGACTGCCGTCGCCAGGATAGCGGCCACAGGTGCGAAGCGGGGGCGCGTTGGTTCTCGTCCCAGGAACGGTATCCGCTCGCCGTTGCTCTCCATGGTGGCGCATCGCTGGCGGGGTTGCACGTTGAGTCCCAGCTGTTCTAAGAGGTCGGTACCTGCGATACACTCGTGACACAACGCACTCGACACGTAGAACTCCTGGGTGCACACCTGGCTGCCTATGCGGACCTCTAAGGTGGCTCTCCCCAGCAGCCCCATTCCGGCTCCGCTCGCCGTGTGCAGCGCGCGGTCCGGTGCCTGCAGGTGACGCACGTCGACCCCGATCGCGCTGCAGTGCGCTGCGCTCACGAGCGAGGCCACCGCCCCCGTGTCCAGCAGGATTCGGGTACGCACTCCGTTTACCTCCCCTTCCACCAGCGACGTGGCCCCCGTGATCCCCGCCACCAGCTCCCGCAGCCAGTCGCCAGGAGTCACCGTTTCCGTGGGCGTTGTTGCTGGAACCTATGTGGAGATCACTCGCTCGCCATTATTCTCATTATCGTTTATTTGTATCGGGACCGCGTCGATTGCACCCCTAGTTGGTCCGCTTTCTAGGGGGCGTTGGAGTTTAACCCCCGCGTCTGCCTAGCTCGGGTGATTTCAGGACAGTCTCTCACTAGATGCCCTCGGCGGTTGCACATATAACATGCCCGGGGAGGGGGGGCGGCTCCGTAGCGGGTCCCCTGTCCGCTCCCTCTACCTCCCCCAGTACGCAGTTGTCCCACATCGGACTCTAATTGGGCTACCCTCCCGGCCAGCCCCCCTACGGTCGAGCGTAGTTCCCCCATCTCAGACTGGAGGGTCTTCATATTTTTATTCGCTTCCTCGCGTACCTGGGTTACCCTCTCACCTACGTGGGTTACCCTCTCCCCTACTTGGGTTACCTTACCGTCCATTCGGTCTACTCGGCCAGCAATATCTCCCATGCCGGTCTGTAACCTAGCTACCCAACCCCGGGTTGTCTCGCGGGGTCTCTGGGCCTCTCTTGCCCGTCTCCCTATGGGGCTGGCGGGCTCATCCTCATCCTCCTCCTCGTCAGGGATCAGGCTCGCCACGGTGTACTCCTGTCCCGACCCTCGGAGCTGCGCGCGTTCGCTGGAGAGTTCCTCACACTCCAGCGCTTGCTCGACTAGGGTATCGAAAGGGAGGCCTGCGCTACTCTTTTTGGGCTGCCACCACGCGGTGCGAGCTAGGTACCTGAGTAGCTTGTCTGCAGCTAGCGCGTCAATGACCTCCTTCGAGAACTCTGGATGGGCGATCCGGGTTAGTGATCGTACGTCCTCAGCGTAGTCTCGGGAGTCCTCGCCAGTTTGGCGTCGGCGCGCCTCTAAGGCCGTCTTCGCCCGTATCGCGTTGCGCGTGCCGAAACGCAGGTCTAATCTACGCATTAGTTCTTCTAGTTGGGTTTGCGCGCTTTCGGGTAGTGCCTCTACAAAGTCGGCTGCCCGCCCATCTAAGTTTAACGTAAGATGTCGCAACGCCTGCGCGTCCGACCAGCCATTAAGCTCTTTAGCCCCTATGATATTACGGGAAAACGCTTTCCATGTAGGGGTCCCCTGGCCGGTGAACACATGCCTTACCTTTGCGTGGAGTAGCGCGCCACCTTCCCGTGAAGATGTGAGGGTTCGTACGACTTCTGACACCATGTTGTTGGGGCCGCTGGTCCCCGAAGTCCCTCCCTGCTCCGTGCCTATGTCAGGGGCTCCGCCGTGCGCCGACCCCTCGCTGCTCTGCGAGCAGCTGCTGCCGTCGCTGGGCTCATCGCCCGACGGCTCCCCTCCCTGGTCCGTCCCTCCGCGAGCTCGTGTGAGAGGCATAGCTCGCCGCACGCCCTCGTTCACCTGCAGATGCTGTGTTGTCTCTCCACGGAGCACGCGCTATTAAACGGGGGTCAGGGGTCGGAGGGCGAACGACGCTGCCCTCACACTGCGCGAGTCCCGGCGGCGATAGACGGAGCGGGGGCCTGCGGACGCACCGACCCCTTCCCCCACACTACGAGCGCACACACCTGCACACACGCGACACCCACTCGTGCGCCGCTCTACGCAGCGCTCACTCACGTGGCGAACCACGGTGTACACACGTGCACCCACACGTTCCCACTGCTCGACAAGATCACGCGAGGCCACGCTTCGCTATTAATGATTTATTATTCGCTACCTGGTAACTAATGTTGAATCAGTGAGTCGACGAGGCTGGCCTATTCCACTAAACCTGTACCTATTCCTTATCTATCGGCTATTATCCTACTTCACCTTCTTACTCCCTGTTAGATGCCCACGGCGGTTCGTTGATCCCGTACTCGCAGCGTGCCTCGATGCGTCTCACGGACGTTCGGGTTGCTGGACTGGAGAGCGTCCTGTCGCCTGGCGCTGGAGAGAAGAGAGCCCGATTTCCCCTTTGCGCCCACTATTTATCCTCCCTACCTCAAAGGGTGTCGGCTCTGAACAATGGGCTCGCGCCCCTCTGGCACGCGCACCGCGGTTCCGGGCGCCTGTGATATGCTAATCAGTGTGCGGCGTTGCGCGGCATAAATTCTAATGAATCCCTTTCCCTCCCTAACAATGGTGCCTGCGCGCTCAAGCGTAATTATCCCAACCATCCGTGACTATGTGCAAGAGCCCCTGCGGTCCCGCTACTCATGCTGTCCCGTCCCTCCCCTGCTTGCCCCGTCGACACGTGGGTGGTGTGTGTGGGGGATGCGCTTCAACCGCGGTGGCCGAATGCCCCTCGCCGCGGCCATGCCATCTTAAGGCAGGTCGCAGCGCCGCGGTGCAACGTAGCGTCGGTGGAGGCCGTCCAATTCCCTGATCGCCGGAAACCGTGAGAGTTAATCCCGATAAGGGTTTCTCGGATAAAAACCGGTCGATCAGGTGACCTTCCCTTCCAGCTCTTTGGGGGGGGGGGGGGGGAAATGCGTGCAGGTGTGTTCATGTGAGGTGAGGTGAGGGGGACGAGGGGTTGGCTCCGTTGCTTGGTGGTGGCGAGGTCGGGGATGGGGCGCCTGCTGAACGGCTTCGTGGTGGCGGCATCACAGGGCCGCTGGTCCCTGAAGTCCCTCCCTGCTCCATGCCTATGGCAGGGGCTCCGCCGTTCGCCGACCCCTTGCTACTCTGCGAGCAGCTGCTGCCGTCGCTGGGCTCATCGCCCGATGGCTCCCCTCCCTGGTCTGTCCCTCTGCGAGCTCGTGTGAGAGGCATAGCTCGCCGCACGCTCTCGGTCACCTGTAAATGCTGCGTTGTCTCTCCATAAATCACGCGCTATTAAACGGGGGTCAGGGGTCGGAGGGCGAATGACGCTGCCCTCACACCGCTCGAGTGCCTGCGGCGATAGACGGAGCGGGGACCTGCGGACGCACTGACCCCTTCCCCCACACTACGAGCGCACACACCTGCACACACGCGATACCCACTCGTGCGCCGCTCTACGCAACGCTCCCACGTGGCGAGCCGCTGTGTACACAGCACCACACGCGTTCCCACCTCTCAGCGAGATCACATGGAGACGCGGTCAGCTATTAAGGATTTATTGTTTGCTACCTGGAACTGGTTGTTGAGTCAGTATGAATCGACGAGGCTGGCCTATTCCACTACGCCTGTACCTATTACCTATTTATCGGCTATGATCCTACTTCACCTCGTTACTCACTGTTAGGTGCCCACGGCGGTCCGTTGATCCCGTACTCGCAGCGTACCTCGATGCGTCTCACGGACGTTCGGGTCGCTGGGCTGGAGAGCGTCTTGTCGCATGGCGCTGGAGTGAGAGAGAGCGATATCTCCTTTGCGCCCCCTTTTTATCCTCCCTACATCATAGGAATGCGGCTCCGAGCGTGATGGCGGCCCTCTCCCAGTTTTTCTTTAACAATGGACGCGCGCCCGCTGGCACGCGCACGGCGGCTCCGGGCGCCTTTGATATGCTAATCGGATGTGCTGCGGCGCCGATTCCAATTAATCCCCTTCTCATGCATGGCGCCGTGCTCCTGCGCACCCTGCAGCGGCGTCCATCACCACGGTCCACTGCGGAAGTTAAGCGCGGAGCCTCCGCATGTCTCCCCCACCTGCCCCATTAATTGCGCACTATGCGTCCGAGTCGCCTCTCTGATTATTTGCTATTCCCGCCCTATCCTTTAACTTTCCTAACGATGGCACCTACGCACTCAAGCCCGCTTTGGCACGCTAAACTATGCCGCCCCGTCCCTCTGCCTGTCTCGTCGACCCGTGGGGGTGTGTGTGGGGGATGCGTTTCAACCGCGGTGGCCGAATGCCCTTCGCCGCGACCATACCATCTTAAGGCCGGTCGCAGCGCCGCGGTGCAACGTAGCGTCGGGGGAGGTCGTCCAATTCCCTGGTCGCCGGAAACCATGAAAGTCAATCCCGATAAGGGCTTCTCGGATAAAAATCGGTCGATCAGGTGACCTCCCCTTCCAGCTCTATGGGGGGGGGGGGGGGGGGATGCGTGCGGGTGGGTTCATGTGAGGTGAGGTGAGGGGGACGCGGGGTCGGCTCCGTCGCTTGGTGGTGGCGAGGTCGTAGATGGGGCGCCTGCTGAACGGCTTCGTGGCGGCAGCATCACATCTACAAACTAAGTTGCCTCTGTGGTAGCAGTTACATTGGAGAAACCAAACGACATGTCTCGGACCGCATCCGTGAACATAAAGCAGACTTGAAACACGGTAGGACAAACACCTCAGCCGTGGCAGATCACTGTTACAATCCAGTGGGCTCACATGATATTGACTTCTCCAAGACAGAGGTTCTCTGCAAGCCATCTGGCTACCATGAGAGATTCGTTCATGAAGCGATCCACATATACAAACACAGAGACAATTTCAACCGAGAAGATGGATTCTGGCTTAGCAATCATTGGAAGGACGTAATAAACCATTTCGGATCTTAACTGATTGTGTTCACGTTTACGGTGACTTTCAGATCGCGTTCCACTCACTGGCATTGTATTCTCTGCAGGGAATGGATTCTTTGCTCCGCTGCATTGACATATCTTGTTTCTTCCTCTTAGTATCTTTCACACGACGGTCAACAGTACAATGTATAATAACAAATAGTATAAAAATGTATATGCGTAATACAATTTCCCATGCTAAATTCTTCTTGATATGCAAATTATTTTGTCAAGACGCCCTCCCCCCCCCCTCCCAACCCAGCTTATATATATATGCTCCAAGCACGTGTTCTGTTTCATTCAGACGCTGTCACCTCGACAGACCTGGTTTCACCTGAGGACGGCTGCTTGCGTTGTGGCCGAAACGTCGTGAGAATTATTTTATTTGATTATGTTTTATTTTTATTTTATTACTTCCCTTCTACGTGACTTTACCGAAAGAACCAAGAAGATGAATCCTTGCAGTCACGAAAGCTTTAAATCGAAATGTCATATTTTTGTTTAGAATTAAAATTGCTTAACAAAAGCGTTTGAGTGTTTCTTTCCAAGTCCATGCAAAACTCTTATTTATAAGAACTGTATCCCGCGTTGAGATATGAATTTGGAGACCTAACATAACATAAACACACTAAGATCATCAATAAATGTTTAATCAAAGATAATCGTTGTATCCTGATTGATACAACTCTGGATAACGAAGCTAAGCCTAATTATCATAATTGCACAAATATAATATTTTTTGCGACATAGAATTGTAATGTATTACTTACTGTTAGTAGATCAGCTTATTGGAGAGTATATTTAGCATACTGATGATACTATGTAGTTTATACTTTAGTTGTTTACGTGGTGGTTTTAGTTACTGCAGCTACATACTATTAACATTCCTTAACTTCATTAATGCTACCCCTATCCCCTCCCTTTGATGCTGCTAATCCTGCATAATGCACGGGCATAAGTAGTACTAATCACATATCTGCATTTCCCATAAATATGTTAACTTCCTCTTGATATGCAAATTTTTTTTGTCAAGGCGCCCTTCCCCCCTTCCAACCCAGCTTAAATAGTCGCTCCAAGCCTGGGGTGTGTCATTCAGACGCTGTCTTCCCGACAGACCTGTTTCTTCACCTGAAAACGGCTGCTTGCGTTGTGGCTGAAACGTCGTGAGAATAATTTTATTATGTTTTATTTTTACTATTTTATTACTTCCCTTCTACGTGACTTTACCGAAAGAACCAAGAAGATGGTATCTCCTTATAAGGACATGGGCGTGGCCTAACAAGGGAATGGACGTGGTCTAATGAGCACGTGGGCGGTGCCTTGTTTCCTTATAAGGGCGTGGGCTTCAATATCTCCTTGTTAGGGCATGTTGTGTGGGCGTGGTCTAACAAAGAGTGGGTGTGGCCTGTTGCCTTATAAGGGCATGGCGTATGAAAGAGTGTGGGCGGGGCTTGTTTCCTTATAAGGGCGTGGCGGTTTAAATAATGTAGGCGTGGCTTGTTGTGGGCGTGGCCGAAGTCGGTGCCGCCTATCTCCTTATAAGGGCATGGGCGTGTGGGGGCGGGGCGATTTAAAGGGCGTGTGGGCGTGGCCCTGCCCGCCGCGTCACGTGACGCCTGTCGCGGCAAGGTCAGAGCGTCATTGGGGAGGGGAGTGGACGGAGTTTACATTGGAGGGTGAAACCGGTTCGGAGATTTGAACAATTTGAACCGGTTTTGAATGGTGGTGCTGGTGGTGGTGGTGGTGCTGGTGGTGCTGGTGATGGTGGTGCTGGTGGTGGTTGTGGTGCTGGTGGTGCTGGTGGTGGAGGTGGTGGTGGTGGTGGAGGTGGTGGAGGTGGTGGTGGTGGAGGTGGTGGTGCTGGTGGTGCTGGTGGTAGTCGTGCTGGTGCTGGTGGTGCTGGTGGTGGTGGTGGTGCTGGTGGTGGTGGTGCTGGTGGTGGAGGTGGTGGTGGTTGTGCTGGTGCTGGTGGTGCTGGTGGTGGTGGAGGTGGTGATGGTGGTGCTGGTGGTGCTGGTGGTGGTGGTGGTGATGGTGATGGTGGTGATGGTGCTGGTGGTGGTGGTGCTGGTGGTGGTGGTGCTGGTGGTGGTGGTGGTGATGATGGTGGTGATGGTGGTGATGGTGGTGCTGGTGGTGGTGATGATGGTGGTGCTGGTGGTGGTGATGATGGTGCTGGTGATGATGTTGATGGTGCTGGTGATGGTGCTGGTGGTGCTGGGGGGAGCGGTGGTGCAGCGGTTAGCACAGCGCTGCGCTACGAACCTGCCGATTCGCGCCCACGTCCACCACCAACACCGCTCCTGGGCCTCCCCCCCCCTAGGTCGACTCAGCCTCAAATGAGTACCTGGTGTAGCGGTGTGGAATAGTAGTAGACACCCGCTGTGTGTGCCACAGTGCCGATAGCCTTCATAGGCGCTGCTGCGACCCGCTACTAACAGCACTTGCCCCAACGGTCCTGTTAGAGGCTACCTGGGGGACCTTTATCTTGTGTGTGTGTGGGGGGGGGAGCGGTGGCACAGTGGTTAGCACGCTGCGCTCCGAACCCGCAGAAGAGACTCGAGTTGATATCACAAACACACTCACTCACTCATACACTCACACACTCACTCACACACTCACTCACACACTCTCACACTCACTCAATCACTCACACACTCACTCACACACTCACTCACACAGTCACTCACTCACACTCACACAATCACACACTCACACACTCACACACACACTCCCACACTCCCATACACTCACCCCCACACTCACACACTCACTCACTCACATACACTCTCACTCACACACTCACTCACACACACTCACTCACACACTCACTCACACACTCACTCCCACGCACTCACACACTCACTCCCACACACTCACGCAGACACTCACTCACTCCCACACACCCACTCCCACACACTCACTCCCACACACTCACCCCCACACTCACCCCCACACTCCCACACACTCACTCCCACACACACTCACACACTCACTCACACACTCCCACACACTCACGCAGACACAAAGACAAAGATCCCCCGTATAGCCTTAACAGACTGTCGGGTCAAGTGCTGTTAGCGATCACCTATGAAGGCCGGAACGACACACGAGGGGGTGGGTGGCCAGCACCACGCCCGACCGCCTTTGTCTCCCCAGTGGCGATGTTCACTACACACCGCTACACCAGGTGCTCATTTGAGGCTGAGTAGACCTAGGGGAGGCCCAGAACCGGTTCAGATAATCGTCACTGGTGTTGACCGTGGGCAGGAATCGAACCCGGGATACCAGATTCGTAGCGCTCACCACTCCACTACCGCTCCCCACACACTCACACACTGCCACAACAACAACAACCGCCATTCGCCACTAAGTGGCCGTGACGTCACCACGACGCTTGTGCCAGGCTATGTGCACCTTGAGGCCACGTGAAGTGTCGAACGCCCGCTGGCAGGAGGTCACGGGGCAGACCCAGCAGGTGCCACGGGTCGACTGACTGAGATGACCGAGATGACTGGCTGATGCACCACATGTACCCCCTACTGTGCCAACTTGCTGTGCTTTAGCCACCCGGCGCTCCGCTCGTTGTTGTGAGCGTCGCTCCTCCGCCCTCTGTTGTTGGAGGGCGATTGCCTCCAACTGCCCAGTAGCGTCCTTCACGAGCCTCCTCCACAGAGGCCGATCTTGACACCGCTGGTACCAGTCATCGGCAAGTCCACTCGGCTCCACATCTTCCTGTACCACATCACTCCATCTCTTCTCTAGCCCGTGCCGCGCCCGTTTAGCCCCCTCTATCCGGCCGAACAAAAGCTGCTTCGGCATGCGGTGGCTGGGCATGCGGGCTACATGGCCCAGCCAACGCAGCCTTGCCTGCCGGAGGAGCTCACCGATGGGACTGTCTAGATCTTTCAAGGATTTGTGAGCTCCTCACACAATCCAGCCTGGTTAAACCCAGGATGAATCGTAGGCAGGCCAGCCTAAATGTTTCTAACCGACAAAGATGTTCCATTAGGGGGGTCCACGTTTCGCAAACGTAGAGAAGGGAGGGAATGACTGTGGCCGAGAAGACCTGGAGCTTCGTGCTGAGTGAGGGACCAGGTCGCTTCCACACAGCGTTACGTAACTGATGAAAATACATTGCCGCTCGACTGATTCGGAGTGAGACCTCCGCTGTTAAACCGGAGGTGGTCATGAGCACACTGCCCAGGTATGGGAAACTCTCCACTCCATAACTGCCCCCATCACCATTTGGGAGTTGTGGGGGTGGATTGTCCGATGGTACAAAATACCCAGGCAGGTGCTTAGTTTTGGTGGGGCCTGATGGTAAGGCCCCACCTCTTAGTTACACGCTCCAGGTTCAGCAGCAGCGCCTCCAACTCCTCTTCTGAATGAGCAGCTTTCACCAGATCATTGACATACCTAACATGGTTGAGCAATAGGGAGCCATCCCTTGACCGCACGCGTGCATCGATCAGCCTCCCATTGTATCTGTACCAAATGGAAATTCCTCCGGTACAGCCACCGAAGGCTTCACGAACTACGTGGTCAAAATAGATGTTGAATAATATAGGAGCCAGAGGACATCCCTGTCGCACCCCAAGTTGTACAGGGAATGGCTCTGACTCCCTGCCACGTAGTTTTACCCGGGCCCGCTCACCATCATGAAGGTCCTTAATGATCGTGAGCAGAGGGTCAGGGACTCCGAAAGCGAGAAGAACAACCCAGAGCCCAGGCCTACTGATGGTATCATAGGCCTTGACCAGGTCAATAAAGCAGAGATGTAGATCTTATGGGAAGGACTGCCCTTTCCTGAAACCGCATTGGGGCTCCGCAAGCCTCTCCTCAGTGTGGCTAGCAAGGCGATGTTGAATAATCCTTGCCAGGACCTTTCCCGGCACACTGAGAAGTGAGATGCCCCTGTAGTTGTTACAGTCTGTGCGGTCCCCCTTCTTAAAGAGGGGGACCTCAAGGGCATCCTTCCAATCCTACGGAACCCGTTCAGTGGTCTAGATTGTTGTTATGATGTCATGTAGGGCAGTCTGTGCACAAACGCCACCGTCCCTCAGTATTTTGCTTGGCAGATCATCTCTTCCCGGTGCCTTTCCTGGTCTTAGACTCTGGATCGCCTTCAGTACTTCCTCAACAGATGGCACCTCAGCCAGCCACTCACAGGGGGTGACTTCTTCCTCCAATATTTTAGGCACCACAGCCTCTGCAGGGTTATCCCCACTTTGTGCCACGATGTTTTCCTGAGGGATTTCCGCTCCCCCAGGACCTCACAGAAAGGCTCAACAAATCTGCAAACCTGTTCCTGGGGGTCGGAGATTGGATCACCGTTCTTTCCCCTAATGATAATAATAGG